>NC_058050.1:3595653-3903153 GCF_020085105.1 Siniperca chuatsi | reverse complement strand
AATCAGTGCATGTGGCCTTTTCTGTGTTTGTGACAATCAACTCTCTCACCTCCTTCTCGTCACAAAATCGATTTGTCCTTCATGTCTTTCAGCAAAGATCTGACAGTACAGATAACAGTCAGCAATTTGCAAGGCTCATCTACACAACTAACAACAGCTGGGGAAAATGTGATTCAGTCTTTAAAAGTACAATGCATCAAGTCGTGAACCTACTTTCAGGCAAATGTCCAGGCATTCTGCTAAAGCTATAATTTAAGACTAATTTAGATTACGGCACTGTAATTGGTCTGTTCAAGAAAATGTCGGCTCTGCACTTTGCTGTGACTGTTTCATTGTTAGAGGTGCCACTGTGTCACATGTTGAACATCAGAACTTCAAGGAAAAAAGGACTAAGCTTTTTCATCGTCCCCCATTTAAGCTCCCTTAAGTTAGAGCCAGTCTAGGAAGGATTATAACTTTCTGCAACTGAGTGCAAAAAAAGAACACATGCTCTGTTCTTTTAGTAAGGCACATTGTCCTCAGCTATTGGCCACTTTCTGTAGATAATACAGAGCAAAAGGCTTGAAGGGGCTGACGCAGCTGGAACTGTGATTTGACGCACTGATCAGTCAGCCCTGCTCACAGTCCTTCAATCACTGTCTGACTCACAGTCAGTCTGCCTCATCATCTACGCATCACCAAGCATGACTTTGCATCCGTGTGCATGACCAAACACATGCACAAACACACACTTTGTATTTCCATACTTGTGAAGAATTTACATTCAGTTCCTAAATTCTGACATCCACCCCCTCACAGGGTTTTTCCTGGGTTAAGATGAAACAGAGATGGTACCTCAATAGTAACCTACTAAACCTTAATTTATTTTTTCTGATGGAAATACTTGCACCAGGTCTTATAACCTGGACACATCATTAAATGACACAGTGAAATTCAACTGTGTGTCTGTTTGAAATAGGCAGCAGTGTACTGTAGTCACTATTTTTTAATGGAAAGTAGCTGAAGCCTGCTTGAAAAGTCGCTATGTCACTAGATTACGTCACATGCTAATTTGCATATTCGTGATTACATAACTGTTTACATACAGAAGATTAAAGTTAAACTTAGCTGACTCTAACTAGCTTTATCATTAGCTATTTCCCAAGCTGCTATCACCTCATCAATATGCATCTAAACCTACTTCTAATTTCAAAAACGTTTTTACGGCTGTTGTATAGACTGTGGAACTGAAGTATCATGAATAGAGAGAATCCAGACCCTGCAATAAATGCATGTAAATTCTGTGTATTTTAAGAAAAAACATACTTAAATAGCCAAGTTAAACCATTTAGAATAAAAACAAAGGAGAAGTTTCTCAAAAAAAAAACAATGGGGATCAGTGATTAGCTGTTACATAGGTACGCACATTCACAGCTCATTCACGTTTCTTTCTGGCTGATGATTGGTTGACTGGGCGACTCTTTTCAAGGGAGAGGAGTTAAGGTCTTCCCAAAAATTCCCTAAAGGGGCCTTAAAAGTTGCCAAACCTGAAAATGGTATCAGTCTTCTAACTCTGTGAAAGAAAGCAAATAAGAATATTTCCCAAAATGTCTAACTATTGTTTAATACCAAAACACCAATTCTAATCTTAAATCTAATCTAGTCTCATGTGTATAAGAGAACACTGGCACACAACTTTGGAATGGAGGATTTTCCTCATTTGATCCATCTTTTCAGGGCCAAATTTATTCAAAAAGTTCAAGGACAAACATACTTACACAAACGTACACACATACACAAAAAATCTGGAAATAAACCTCCACAGGGTTCTACATCTATTAGAAGTGTTTCACAAATTAGAAGAGAGCCATATGCTCTGTGTATGGATGTGTGTGCACATGCATGTATGGTGAGTTGTGCGTGTTTTTGTGTTTATATGAATGTGTTTGTGTATGTATGTGTGTACCTTCGCTCATCTGCTGCCTGTGTGTGATGCCAGCGACAGGGGCCATAACCCTGACCCCCAGACTACTACCAGCAGCCGAGGCAGTGCCAGGGGGGGAGGGAGGCGCCAGCTGGAGGGAGAGGATGGGAGAAATACCCTTCAAAGTTGGAGTGATGATACAGCCATGCAAAGCCTCTCAACACTTTGTCTCCGCACTTCTCATTATGTCTCCACTATCAGCCGTGCAGATGGGAGGATATGCAACAAGCATCACTCACTCACTCCACAAGAGAAGTGAATTTCCACACTGCCTATCAGATGGTTCGTCGCTAAATGTTCTTTGAAAGTCTTTAATTTCTGTAGTCACTGAGCTATCGAAATGCTCGCCACAAGGCCTGCGTTTGAAAAAGCGTACATATCTCCTCTGTTTCTGGCTTACTTTTATCACAAAGGTCCAGATTGTACTGGCCTATAGCAGTCTGGGCAAACAATGAAACAAGATGGAGCATCCTCTTTGTCTGAAAAAGTTTAGTTCTGGAAAAGCAAGCCTCCAAAGATGAACAATGCTGCACTGCTTGTATACACGGGTATACAAGTATCAATGGGACTAAAGCTACAAAGTCCTGCAGATCACCTCAACATCTGTGCTACCAACTTCCTGGATGACTTACTCTTCAAATAATTTCTTTTGTCACAGGAAGACAGGGATGAAGAGAGTTGACCCGGGGCTGTAAGAAAGATTATCATGCTCTTATTGACCAAAACTTCCTGCTGTTTGTGGCTGTCCTACTGAAGTTAACTTGTGTTTTTTGTCTGCTACAGCATACATATCTGCTCTGTAAATCGCATGTTCTGCGTTCAGAAACCAAATGGGAAACGTTTCTATTTTATATCTTTTTGTTTCATGATAGCGCCGCCTGTTTTTGCATCTATTCGTCAGGTTTATGTTACTGCTTCATCTAAGTAGATGGAGAAGTTGTTTCCGTACAGCCAATGAAATCGCTTCATTTTAAACCATATTTGGATAAAGCAGTAACGTCACAGTTCTATCACAGGCAGACTGACAAACAGCCAGACAGCAGCCTGCTACACAACACCAGAGCCACAGAGTTTGATCAGCAACCCACATTAGCCTTCCTGCTAAAATCTCCTTCTTATCTAACTTACAAACATGAACACACGTCTTGTCCTGCACCTTATCGTGCCACTTTGGTCTGTTTAGATGCGTTGTGGTCCTTACTCCTCAATGCCACTGCTAACAACACAAGGTCTATCCGTGGCTTGTGAGCTACAGTGCAAGTTTGTTTATTTTGTCTCTTGTTCCCCTTGCAGGGCTCAGCCTGCCAGCTGCTGTCAATCAACTCAGACACTGACACACCCCTCCAGTGGTGGAGAGCATTTTTGATATTTCCCCAAAGACCTTTTTTCTAGTAATAATAATAATAATAATAATAATAAATGATTAACAATAAAAAATGGGATGACTAAATGTGATTCAGCTGGACTTTAAAGACAAACTAGTTCATTACAACTTGGGTTTTATTTTCGTAGCTCTCTGCATCAGTTCTATTGGTTATAATAACATTATACTTACCAAAGTAAAATAGGCCCAATGGGGCAATAAACACCAGCGGTCATACAATCACATATGTTGTAAACAAGTCAACAGGTTAACCAGATTATCTAAACCACTTTATTTAGAGGGAAAAAACTAAAGTGAGTACAGTTAAAATGTCGCTAATAAGTCTGAGACTGCTCATGTGTTGGACTTCGTTATAGCAATGTTTCTGTGTTCCCAGGACTGGGCTGCACCAGCAATTCATAACTCTGGACATAAAGTCCTTCCTAAGTTCTTAGTAACGACTAGTTTCAAACTATTGATTTACTGTCAGGTTGCGCCATTAAAACTTAAGAAATGTCTTAGCTAGTAAAGGCTTTAGTAATGTGTAAATTGGTTGCAAGGAAACATAGCGCTGTCCAATTAAGATTAATGAACTATGTTAACAGGAAGTCACATGAAATTGCTATGCACTCAGTGCACTCATGATTTTGATGTAGGTGATCTGAAAATACTGAGCAGAGTAGCTGTAGTTTAGTCTGGTGATCATATTCATATCATATGTGAATATTCACAGTTTGGACAAGGTCTTCACTGAGCCTTGAGTCAAAGGGAAGGATTGTGCAGAAAGAAGGCAGGGAGATGCTCATTAAATTCCAGGCTGAATTGGGAGAAACAACCAGGGAGTCTGAACAACAGATAGGCAGCCCATATCTGCCCGGTCAACGGGCCTCGACGCCTAAACAGCTGCTGACTCTGTCGTACAATACCAATCAATTAGCCGGAGCTGACCCAGGGTGCCGTGGCTGGCAAAGGTCGCCATAAGTGTTCACTTTCTTCCCCTGCCTCGAAAATTGGATTTGCATTTTGGGGAGACATTTAAGGGTTTCCTGTATGTGTTAGGTGTGTGTAATGTATTAGATCAGACTGCGAGCTCCGTTGCATGAGTAACCACCTTGTTGCATGGCAGCGTCTCAGTGGAATGTTATAAGATGACACCGTATGCCTCTTTTTTTGCATTCACTCTTCACCCAACTGTAAAAGCACTTTAATGTCATTCCATTAAAGTGAACTAAACCAACAGACTGTCACACAGACTTGCATTATCTGTATGATAATTTAAAACTGGTGGAGCAATGCAATGTGCCAGTTTGAAATCACAGAGGCTTCTCTAGAATGCAGAACTAAGGATTAATTTTCTGAAGACAATGATTTTTTAGGTAAATCATTTCCGCTTCTCCCTCCTTCCTCCAAGCAGAAAAAGAAAGATGTAGTGATGCAAAAAGTCCCCTGAAAAGCTCCACACTCATCAAGAAATCTTATCAAAACCGTGGAATGAGATTACGCCTGAGATAAGAAGATCTATGCAATTATACACAAGGATATGGTGTTTTATTTGAGGATGTTGACCAAATCCCTTATGTGTGACTTAGTGAACATAATCCATGATTACTGCACATCTGGGAGGTGGTGTTTGATATATTTCTGTGGATTGAAAATGGAAAATCAAGGCAATATAAGATAAACTGCTGAAGAGCATTTCTTGATTAGACAGGCTGTTAACAGTCGTGAGGAGTGACAATATAGTCTGAAGGTGAGAAATACTAAATGAAAACAAACTTTAGTTTGTTCACAAGAAAGCTCCACAGGGCACCTTTTATTTCACAAGAAATACTGTGCCAAGGTTAAAAAAAAGATTTTTTCTTTAAAGCTACACTAGGTATTTTTGAATAATGGTAGTTCCAAATGGCAGTGAGTCGCAAACATTTGGAAAGAAAACAATAGACAAAACACAAGAAAACGACGAGAACATCAACATCAACTTTAATAACACATACGTCACATTTAGAAAAAAAGTCACAGCAAATAAATAAATAAAACACAAGCAAATTAAGAAGCACATTCACCAGTTTAATTTAATTTCAGCCAGTTAGCAACTAGCTGGTGATCATAGCATTTAGCAGCTAAAGAGCCAGGTGGCCAGAAGCACGATTCCAAATGAATGCTGCAATAATGTTGCTCTGTAACTGCTGGATGTGTAATAAGCGACTGTTTGCTAACAAGTTCACCATATCAACTTAAAAGGTGATGACATGTCAGTGTTGTGTTCACAACTTCTTTCTGCTGCCCCAAAGTGGCCAAAAGGTTTGCAGGTTTAAGAAACAGGAAACTGATGAATACATTAACCACTCATCAAGTGATGTTCAAAAACGAGCAAACAGTGTTCTGTCATAGTTAGCCACATCTCTCCTCCTTGTGTACTCCAGTGTTGCTCTCCCCTCCCTGTGTGTGTTCCTTGTCAGTCCTCTGTTCGTCTCTTGGTGTGTGTGTCCTTAGTTTGTGCATTACAACATGTTTATTTTAGTGTTAAGATTCTGATTGTGTGATTCCAATATTTTTGAAGATAATGGCTACAGGTTATGAATGCTATGACTTATGTTTTTCCTTTGATTTTGTATGTGTTACTGGAGGATGTCTTGCTATACTTTTGATGTTTGATATATGGCAGTGTCTTGTGATTTGACACAAAAATAAAAACTAACTCACTAACTAACAAACGAAACACCTAGCCTTAGCCTTCACCTAACTAGCATCAGTTTTTAGTATCGCCCAGAAACTTAACTTATTTCTGTTGTTGTGTACGTTTCACTATTTGCAGCATGTGACATACGTGTTGTCACAGTGGTGAATATGTTTTCTTCTTTCTTCTTTACTTGTGTTTTGTTTACATGCTCTTCTTAAGTTAGAGTGCGTTGAACTCAGCCAATGTACAATACATTTATTTTTCATCCAGCTGAGGAGGCTTGTATGTAAGAAGATGCCAGAGCAACAAGAGCATTGTGATTTTAGGTTTTTTGTTTATTTTAAGTGGAGTTTTAACATTTGAGCAAACAGGGTCAATCCAGCATCTCATTTAGTCAAAGTCCTTCTTAAGATATATAATAGCATTTGAAAAAGTGAAGAACTAAAAGAAAAACAAAAAGGCTTACATTTTACAGGCTCTGACTTGCTCTTGGGTTCCTGCTTATTTTTCATGCACACACAGACTGATGGTGGCAGAAAGCGATAGCCATCTGGGTATTTCTATGTGTCCTCAGTACCCATTCATCTCATATGTCTCTCTTTCCTTTCTTCTTTCTTTCTTAGTTGATCCAGACAGCAAAGAGAGAAAGCAGACAGAGCTATAGATAAGAGGGAAAAGAGCAACAATGAAATATAGAGAGCCTAAGGACAGTAGTGGAGCACTCTGGCTGCTGACAGAGACCCCATGACGAAAGGAGCCATTTTCTGATGCCAGATTCTGAACCTTAATTCAGGATGAAAAGTTGGTTGAGTCTAAAGCATGGTGAGAGAAAGAGGGAGAGAGATAGATGAGAAAAATGAAAAGAACAGATCACTGTAGGTGTGGTTGCTCTTTTCTTTTTTGTGAGGCATGTCCACATTATAATTATGATGTGGACAAGCCTTAACAAAATATGTGGAAAATGTAATTTCCTCTGCTATCTGAAATTATGTGTCTTGGCAAATCATCCTCCTTGAAGATTTCATGTCACCAGCAAACACATAACTTTGAAATATCACAACGGCGAAGAGGTGTATATTTGTTTCTTTGCAAATTTAAGCTTCAATTTGTAGGTCATTTTATATTTAAGAGAGCTGGAAAATTCATAACCAGTGTTAACCAACAGAACAGCTCTGACAGTCTCAGATCTGACAGTAATTTCAGCTGAAACCACAATTCCATCCAGCTTAAAGCCTCCAAACCCAATTCCAATGAAAAACACTGCTTTCACCACTAATATAAGACAGGATTCTGTACTACCCCAGACTCTGTACTTCAGACTTATGCAATATGGATAATTGAAGAAATGATATCAAGATGATTTCGAGTATAAAACACCCTCACGTTTTGAGACCCAGTCGTGGTTGACTGGATTAGTATTCAAAACTCTGGAAATCACTTCAAGCTGGTCTCGAAGCTCAATAATGACATGATGGAGCTTTAGAGTGCAGGCTGTCATGCAAAGGAATGAAACCATAGCATTAGGGTTAGAGGCTGATCAAGGGTCAAAATCAAGGTTAACGTCAAAGCCGAAAGTAATGATTATTTACTGTGCGTTGTAAATTTTGTATATTATGGTGAACCTTGAAAGCGATAGTCTCTTTTAATTAACAAAAAGTCTAAACTTATGGTAACTGTCCATAAAAGCAAATTTTGCTGATGATGTACTGAGATGCAACTTATAATCATTGCATTACAGCAGTTCCAAACACCTGCTGTGTGGTAGGTGGAATAACTTAAACTATCTTGATGAGAGTGAAGTGCTCTCATAATTGCTCTTTCCACGTGCACATACAGACGTAATGAAAATATGTGTTTGAAATGGACAAACTGCAGTAATATAATCACAATTACATACTCTGCTACTAAGGTTTTTCATATTAAAGGTATAATATTTACAATTTCCTAGACCTATGTTATATATTTTGTTGAGTTGTATATTACATTATCCCAAATGTTTCCAACAATGTTCAAACCCACAGAAATCTGTAATTTTATTCAAGGTAACGGTGCATTTCATCGCCTGTCAATGCCGTCATATCCCCTTTACCTCCTCGAGATGCTATATACTTCACAAGGTCATCAAACTACGTCTTTTGTTATTGTTTTGATGTGAGAGACCCCTAGCGGCAGAAATGAGGGGCTACCACCGGCCGTGCTATGGTTCATTCCCGGCCACTGCGTCGTTTCCGAGGCTGCCAGCACCTGGCTGTGGTTTGTTCCCGGCGGCGAATATGCGATTGTTCCCGAGGCTACCAGTTAGCTCCGGTTTACCCAGTTGGGACAGCAGTTTCATGCAGATCAACCAGAGCCAGCGCACCCACCTGTGGGGCAAGCAAGCTTACAAACTGCAGAAACTTCCAGTGGTGAGTGTTTGACTCCACCACCTATATCAATTTTAGACTGTCAAAATGTACAACTGACAACTTCTATCAAACCTAGGAATCCAGTCATGAAAAGGCACCGGACCACAAATTCTTCCAGATATAAAGCAAAAGGGTTATTTGGAAGATACCTACATATCCGGAGTATGACTCCTAAATGTGAACAACTGGAGCATCTACTCAGCAGTTCCAACACTGATTTTTTTTAGGTTCAACAGAAACTTGGTTAACCCGTTCCTCTCCAGAGGCTGCAATAACCATGCCTGGATACAATGTTTTTAGAAAAGAGTGGGATCAAGGGAGGAATGGGAGGCTTTATTGTATGTCAAAAGCTCTTTAAAATATAACCAAAATGAATGGCCATTGAAAACCCAGATTGAAAAGTCAGATTTTATTAACCAATTAAAGGTGATTCTGGAGAAATCCAATACCATGACAAATACCATGATATAGAGCAAACAACGACAAAGCAAGTAATATAACTAACGTTAGCTAGGTTATAGGTTAGCTTAGCTAGATTTATTGTTCACGAATCAACCTGAAGGACCCATAACCTCCTGACAAGCCTGTCAGACCATAATGCAATTTTTTTCTCAAGAAAGGTCACAAAACAATGTTTTACATTCTACAGTCCCAAAGAGTCAACAGCAAAACCTTGAGGCAGCTCTCAAAGAGTTTGATTTGGGCCTCTTAAGAGAGTGGCTGTGATTAATTTGTTGTAACAATTAATGTGATGGCGTCCTTCACTAGAAGGGGCAGTCAAACTAAAAGAAAGGGGAACACTCTACCCTGGCTGAATGATGAATGTAGGCAATGGATGAAAGAAAGAGACCAACTGCTTAAAAAGTCTGATTACAGACTGACAAAATTTCACCTCAACGAGAAACAAAATAATACTGACTATACGAGAGAACTCAAAATTGACAGTGAAAAATTTGATCACCCTAGAAAACCAATTTCAATATTTTCTATTTAAGGTCTCTGAGACGTGGGTAGTAAAGCTATTGACTGGACATATAAATATATAGATAGATAGTTAGATATCCAAGAAGGCTTCTAAATTCTCACATCTGCAATGACCCATATTCAGGACTGGCTTACTAAATCATGTCTCTTATTGAATATCAAAAAAGCAGTGTTTATGAAGTTTACAAAACAACCAGTAGAGGTGACACATTCTAATGTGTTCCTGAGAGGGGAGGAGTTCACATATCTTGGGGTCACATTGGACTCTACATTAACCTTTAAAAGTCACGTGAAAAAGGTGTCAAACACCGTAAACATTTAATTTACAAAATTTGACGCAAATCAGGCCATTTCTGACAGGCTGCTGCCAGGATGTTTTTACACTCGGATTTTCTGACACATCGAGTATTGTTTTACTAATTGGTCACTTGTGTAGTAGATGAAAATCGCTATCAAGCTAGTTAGCTCGCCAGCTTATTATGTATACAGTTTGGACTGAGGTATTTGGACATGTACCCAGTGCTACCTCAAGAATTTGTATCTTAGGAGAACACATTGGTATAGGCATCGGCACTCTTTCTGAAATAACAATCACCAACAGTCACCAATGACAATGATGGGTAAATAAGTAAACCACAAACATAAATCACGATCTTTCATAAGAAAAGAGTGTATTAAAATGATCTGAGGATCACATTTTCATTTAATGTTGATGAGTGTAAATAATTATTCAGTAAATGAAATATGGAGCCACAGTGGCAGTACTGCTAATGAGTTAGCTGTACTCTACATTGCCCTGATGGTAACCGTAGGGAGGCAGAGTGGGGGAGGACTGGCTGTCAAAGAGGCATGCAGTGCAGTGCTTCCACTGTGCCCCCATACAGCCGTGATGAAGTGGCTCCATCCATCTTGTTGGCTCCCAGTAAAGAACAGGCTTATTTGGCCGCTGAGCTGATGACAGATGGGAGCCGCCGCAAGCTTTTCTCTGCAAAAGGCTGGGACCCCTGGCTCTCAGATCTGCGGACTGAACTCTCAGTGTTGGAGGGGGCAGCAACACGAGTCATGAGAGTGTACAGAGACACAGAGAAGATGATGTCATCCTACATAGTCTGCTTCTCTCTGATTGTTTAGCACATTCATTTTATGCTGCTCACATCCGGAGTGACTCACAATGAGAGCTTAGATTCCTAGATCTCTGATTTTTCAAGCAACCAAAATTAACGTTGTCATCAGTTAGCTACCCAATCTCAAAAAAGCTAAGTGTAAATGCATCCAAGAAGCGTTCAAAATGGCTTGAAATCCGATCAATTGGTCTTGACTGGGTCGATGCATCCATGTGGCTAGAGACACATTCTAGCCAGATGTTAAAAAGATGTAAATGCATCCATCTCTCCAAGACGTGTACGCTTAACTCGAAAGTGTAACTACATCAGTTAGCAGTCTGTGGAAAAAGCCACTCACTGGGTCTGTCCCCTAATGATAATGGCAGCTAAAGTTACACTGAAATAATGAAAATAGCTGATGTTCTCCCGATGTTGTCGCTTGAGACAGGGAAAAGCGATTTCAACACATAAAATACAGAAAGTGCACTGAGCTGGTCCCTGATCAGTTCCACCTAGCCAACTCTAGCTAAACTGCCAATGCCCTGATTTGCATGCATCCTGGAAAAAGCAAGACACATATATATGTGTCTTAAATTTCATCTGGATTTTATCTGGATGTGAGACACTTGAAATGACAAGTGTAAATGGGGCAAAGAATATCAAATCTTAAAGATGTGACCAAATAGTTACAATGACTATTGACTATATGAGCAATGATCCAGGATAATGTTTTAAATGAAATTGATTATGGATTACAGTGGGGAAAACCTAAATCATATCATGAGAAAATACTAATTTAGACCTATGTAAGCACAATTTCAAACTGAGAATTAGCTCTAATGTGAGAGTGAAACACCTGCAAGTCATGACTTTTTGGGAGTGTGGAGGTGTAGGGTTGGACCCTGTCTGGAGGTACTGTATATTCGTGTAGATCACCTTTGTATGGCAACATTCAGTTCAGCATGAAGAGCTGGCGCAGGAAGTGTTGGAGGAGTGTGCCATGGGAGAGTTTAAGTGTTTCATGGGATATTTTGAGGATGTTCAAGAGAAGATTTAGTATGGGTACACAAAAGCAATTACACCAAAAAAACGTTCAGTAGAGAAGTGTTTAGTACCAGTCTTTGATCAATAAAAGAGGCCTATCAGTTGATGTATTGCATTGTTTGGATACAACCTTTTGATGTTTCATGCTACATTAAGTGACATTGGAACAGCTCTGTGTGAGTTATGAAAACTGGGCCTGTGTGCCTGTGTCTCCACCCCGCTCTCCTCCCTGCAACATTACCCTTAACGTCGCAGCAAAAAGTGAGCAAAACACTAATTAAAAAAACAAGGATGGATAATGGCGTCATCTCATATCCGATGCATTTATAGCCGTCACAAACTTCATCTGCGTAATTACACCCCTCAGTTACACAACACTGAGAGCGTGGCACTAATTGCTTTCTGTGTAATTGTGTTACCTTTCTTTGGGTGTCTTTCCTTCACCGGAAGAGATAATGAAAGTTTAGTGCTGACCATCTGTAACAAGCAGACACAACAGAATCAGAGTCTACTTTCCTCTGATTGTACAGGTATAAATTTGTTGCCATTTAACATTGTTAAGCAGCTGGAAAAATGGCAGAGAACTATTGATGACAAGTTGTTGGGGAATAATAGGTTTTAAATGCAGTGCACCATGGGTGCATTCCACTGTGCATAATTTTTTACTCTTGAAATTACATTATAGCTCCGTAGTCGATATGAAGGACTTGACGAATGCCATCACAGGCTCCCGAAAGCCCCCCTTCTACTTGAAGACACACACACACACACACACAACCATCCACGTGTATATCCAATAATGAGGTGCAATTTATCTTATGATGAATATTGATCATTTACATTCATTTGTGGTTCAGCTCATCTAGAGAATATGTAATGTGTATTGACAGGATACAGGAAAAGCAGCTGTTATAAACTCGGGTGAAGAGCTTGAGTTAAAGCAACAATATGTAGCACCCTGTAAACCCTGAAAATGTAATAAAACAAATCACTGTCAGTAAGGAAATTGCACATCATTAATGGCCTGTGGCCATCAAACTCTTTAACTCCTTCCTCTAAGTGTTAGTCTGTATGACCCTAGGTCACTAAACTGGACATTGATCATTACATCTCTGCCATACTTGAAATAAATGTGCAATATTCTGTGTATACTCCTGTGCAATATTTAGTTTTTTCCTAATTATTGATATTGATATTATTCATACCTCCATTACTGCTGTGCAATATCCACCGTCTCATAATAATCTCAATAAGCTAGACTTAACTCGACAGTACATGCACTACTACTTATTACTTATATTATTACATTGTACTATTATACTGTATTATCATCAACAACTGGTAAACCCACTTGGTACTTCACACTTGTTTTATTTTATACTTATACCCACCTGGTACTTAATTTATTTTCTGACCTGTTTTTATAGTGTATTGTATTATATTTTTTGCTAGTACTTTCTCCTGTGCGCACTGACGTAAAGGCGAGCTGCTGTAACAAAGAGTTTCCCTTCGGGGATCAATAAAGTATTTCTGATTCTGATTTCTGATTTAACATAGAATAGGTTGGCATATTACTCACTCTTGTGAAACATAAAAGAAACCAGCATAATTGTACACAAGCATCCATTTAAAAGATAAACAAAGCAAAAACACACAATGTGAAGTCTAACTCTAAATACTAAACTACAGAACAAAGGGATGTGTGTGTGTGAGTGTTGCTTTTAAAGTTTAGCTGGCAGGCTTTGTGTAATAGCCGTTGGCGCTAATCTTTGTTGCAAAGATCTAGCAGGCCCTTGCGTCGCTGTTGTATGATGAAAGAGTTCGGTTCTGCTGCATGTTTCTGCTCCGAGCAGATTACATGCTGGAGGTGAAGCCAGGAGGAAAGAGACAGAACAAATGACTGCTGACCTTTTTATTGACCTGGTGACATCAGGGTCACAGGTCAGACTGAACCATGGGCGCTGTATGGCTGCGTTCAATGCTCTCGGGATTTTGGAATGCTGAGTTCAAATGCTCTTGGGATTTTGCAATACAAAAGTCTCCTAATGAAAGTTCAGTTAAAAATCACACAAATGAATTAATTCATCTGTGTTCCTAAACTGTGCTGTATACAGTAACCCTAGTAACCCATAGGTAGCTGATGTATCCATGAGTCGTGGCTGTAGCGTCATTGTTTCAGTCACACAATCTCCTTTTCTTCCTATCCTAACAGCAAATGATGCTGACTGAAATGAAGTTCTTCCTGACCATTACTCAAAATATATTGACCTGTGATTTCATTTGGTTTTTCCCTCAGTGTCTCAGTATCCTTCAGTATATTTTCTTGTACAGTATCTATTAAGGTAAAGCTGGCAGCCAAGACAACAAAGGTAAAAGCACCAATACATTAACAGTGACATTTCAACATTTACAAACACATTGAAGGTCAGTGCTGCTTATTGCACTCTGGCTTTGATCATGGTGCATTTATCAACGCCTGTGAAGATGTAATGACCAGCTGTTAGCGCATGGGAACATTCAGAGATGACAGCTCATCCAGATACAGTAGGCCAAATACTACTTGCATGGGATTGAATTTGACCAGCTGAGGAGGAGGAAGTGACTACATATAGGCTATATACTAACTATTTCAAAGTAAAAAGTTGCATACTGCACTTTAAGTTCTAACTCCACAGTACAATACTGGAAAGTGTGGCTTCTATTCCTGACAGTAATAGAGTTATCTTACTTGAAGAAGAGTCTGATCTGAACCACAAGGTAATATATGATCATTATCTGTCAATTCAGGGAACATAGCTATGTAGCTATAGTAGTATGGCTCCAGTAAGTGTGTCATTATGGAGTTAGGTACCAGGTAGATCGCTTTCACTAACAATTAATATTTCTAATATTTTTTGATTAATCATTTAATCTATAAAATGAAGAAAAGAAAAAAAAATGTTTAGGTGAATACCAAAATTACTTACATTTCTGACAATTTACAAATTTAATTATTGAATAATTATTAATTACTGAAAAACGTGAGAAGTCCCAGAGATGCTCAATTTTGTTTTCAAAATAAAAAGCCTTTAACTGCTGTGTGAAGTGGAATTTTTTTTTTATAAAATTAGGCTAAATGGGAAAGTATTGCTGTTTTTCTTCTAGATTTCAGAGTAAAACTTCCACTGGTCATAGAAATAGATTTGTCTCATTTACTTCATATTTTCATCCGCTTTGAGATTAAGAGTTTTGGAGTTAATAATGAGAGTATACTACTTCAAAGTTATTTGTGGTTTAAAGAAGTTAGTGGCTGTTTCATGTGTGCAAAGCAAAGAAAAAGTGTCAGTGTCTCACATCCTGACACCACATCCACCACATAAAGAATAAGCCGACAGATCAACAAAAGGAACAGGATTTAAACACTTTTGGCCAAATTCAGTCCTGGGATTAAAACTAATAAATAAAGTTAGAGTAACTGCTTCTTCTTCTTCTGCAAGGATACATCTTTCCTCTTATTTTCAGTCTGTATGTGTGTGCGTGCTCAACTAATAATCTGCTATTGAACATTACTCTCGTGTTTTGGCACGGACTGCTGTTTCAACAAAAGTTCACGCTGAGCCCAAGTGCATCATGGGCCTAAGAAGTGCTTGTGACTTTGTATCTCATGCAGCTCATGAAAGTAAACTCTTACACCTGTCACAACAGCAGATGTCAGCTCTGTCAATGTGTTTTAATGTCTGAAGACAGAGCTGAAGCAGCATAATTCTACATCAGATGATTTCTCATCACCACTAGCATACTTACTGTGTCAGAAGTGCCTGAATTACGGACCATTATACATAATATGCTGCAGATGATTCACTTATAATTTTGTACTCTGCATTAACCTTATATGGTGTTTTTGTGTTCCAGTGTTTTGTACTAATTCTGATGTATATCTGCACTTATTTTACTGAGACTAAGGACACTTTCACTCATGTGCTGGTGTGTATACTTGTTAGCAATGGTTAAAAGATTAGCATAAATAAATATGTATCTCTTATACAGATTACTTAAAATCACTTCCTGAACAGTTCACAATCAGCAGATGGATTTAATAGAAGTTTTGCTTTTGAATTCATGCAAAAATCACACATCTACTATCCATATCTGCTAAATACTGTGGGTGGTCCATTTGCTTTCAGACCATAATCGGTCTGGTTGTTTAGTCTTTCATTTAACAGCTTTCACACCGGGGGCATTTCTAGGAGTTGAGAAGATCAGGGGCTAAGCCCAGACCATCTGAGGCTAAGGTCAGGGTGGTCCCTGCTGTTCTGCCTGGAACTACTGCCTAGATTTCATTTAATTTTACTGCATTGTATGACTACTGCAAACAT
Organism: Siniperca chuatsi; assembly: GCF_020085105.1. Classification (NCBI taxonomy): domain Eukaryota; kingdom Metazoa; phylum Chordata; class Actinopteri; order Centrarchiformes; family Sinipercidae; genus Siniperca; species Siniperca chuatsi. The sequence goes on along the minus strand of NC_058050.1, from coordinate 3,887,256 downwards.
TACATTTCATTTGAAATTGAATTTTTAATAGTAATGTTAAGTCACTCTGGACAAAATGGACATCTGCAGGGCAGCTGAGAATTCTCAAACCTATGGCACCAGTGTTTACTTGCTACTTTACTTGACTGCTGTAATGTTTGGCACTTTGTGTTGTGCAAATAAAATAAACCAGCAGCCTGATGACAGTAGATTTAATTGAAACACTTATTTGTACAACTATTTAGGGAATATCAGGTATTTTAACCATCTCGCTTTTCTCCAAATTGTGTTACCAACTCCCCAAGTATCCTGTATCCTTTAACTCATGTTATCTATGCCTACATACAGGCACAGGCTAGGCTCAGCTACTGTGCTGTTGGAAGCTGTTGTCGAAGACACGGAAACAGATGATCAGTTGGTGGAAGGTAAAGGTGTTTAATCCTGCGACCACCAGCACAAATGCTGTATTTTGCACATTTATATTTCTTCAGATAAATAAATAGTTGTGGAACCAAATGTGTGTATAGTGGCTGTTCTTGTATCTGAAAACAAATATATCTGAAATAAAATGACACATTATTGACTTATAGTTCTGGTCTGATTCGTGATAGGCGGTCTCAGTCCGGTTCTTTAGCCCATACCAGAGTTTGATAAACAGCTTTCACACCAGCCCAAAAGAACTAAATGGTCAAATGCACCAGAGTTCGTTTGAACCACACCAAACATGTTAGGTGTGAAAGCAACCTATGTCTTATTCATTCATTATACTTAGTGAATAAAATCATAGTAGTTCTCTATGTGGCCATTCTGAAACATTTACATTATAATTTAAAGCAAAAGCTGCAGGTGTCATTTCATATGAGTATGATTTTCCTGTAGAGGTAAAAATACTGTAAGTCCATATTTTTCAATACAACTCTAGGTCACTACACAAATACTCGAAGGCTTGTGACAGATATTAGCTCTGCACCTGAAACGTGGCACCTTTCCAACCCTGGCTGCCATAATTAAGATTGTGGCTTCACACTGAGACTCACTGAAGTCATACTGTAGGGCTTTAGATCTCATTTATGACAATGCTTCGTGTACCTCGTTGATGGTTTAATGTACCTCATCGTTCTATTGCACACACCACTAAGCTCCCAATGGCCAGCCTGAACTGCATTTTCCTGAAGGTTGGACAATGTGAATATAAATAGTTACTCAGTTGAGACTGTCCATTACAGCAACATTTTTAGAGTCCTCCTACTGCCAACATTTGTTTCAGGAAGTAAAGAGTGACCACACAGGTGTGCTAACGTGTTGCATGTTGAACAGTACAGAGAACACGATGTCTTGTATCCATCTTTTCATAGACCATTAAACTACAATTCATATGTTGATTTACAGTTTTGTAGTAAAAATGGTGAAGGTAGGCATAGGTGTCTGCTATATTTCATAAGAGTAATTTGTACAAACCACAAAGAAGCAATAGGGATGAACACACTAAATAATGAGGCCTGGGAAAATAGTGCCTCTGTGAATAAAAAAGGAACAGCTGGGAGCAATATGCTCATATGCACATCCTACAAAGCGACAAAATGTAATTGAGTCTGGGTTTTTAACAAATGTAGCCTCAAACAATAAACAGTATTGACCTTTGGGCAGATTTAGCTCACAGTGAGCACATGCAGGGCATCGACTGGATCCACCAGACCCACAAACTAGTCTCACTATGGAAACCATCCTGACTGCAGTCAAAACTAGGTCCAAAATCATAACCACAGTATGTCTGGCAATTGTGCCCTCAGGCTTTGTCACTGCTCCAAGCCAAAAATGAACTCATCATGACAAATGTGAACATGATAAAACAGTAAGAAATCATTTACAGCACACATTTTGTACAAGTGGTGTATTATTTTTGCTCGTCTGGGTTGTTGTGGGAGCGTTGCTGCTGTCGAGGCTCAGTGTAGGTGTTGAGAAGGCGTCAGTACACCATCTCACTCAGGATTAGCCATTTTAATTACTTCCACCTCTTTGCTATCACCATCTGCTTTGAGTCTGGATGGGCCTCCTCAAGCAACATGCTATTCAAATCAGTTGCAGCAATCTGCACAATGTTAGCATGATAAGCCATGCTGAGATATTTTCTGGCCTTTGTAATCCAGTTTGCGCCGAACAGATAAGGTTTATTACATCCTGCGGCAATCTTTCCATGTTTGCCAACCTTCCGCCTAAGTTATTCAAAGGAGGAGTTGTTACAGAAAGGACCCAGTGAAATAAGAACAAAAGGTTTGGGAGAGAATTATATGTTGTGAGATTGTTGCTAATGCTTTGCAGATTTATTGAGATAACCCTAAATACCAGCTTAAGACATTATGCTTTCATCTTCTGCAGTGCTGCTGCTGTTAATGTTAATGTAATACAGTGGAGAAATTGCTGCTTTTGCCACGCTGCTACAATGGCCACACTTTTATTATTGTATGTTTGAGTCATATTTATGCCATTGATCTTACAAATACTGCACACTCAACATGATCAATCCAGTTTCTTGCTTAACGCAGCAACTATCGCCCGGCAGTGAATTGTATGAGCCAAATAGGTTCACAAACGTGCCTGTTGATGAAATGATACTTGATACAAGATGTTGATGTGTTGAATGCCACAAACAATCAATGGCTGTGTGGTGAGAGTGAATTTGCTTGATGATTTGCAGTGCTCCTTCCTGACAATAATTACTGGAGGATATACAGTATATTGCATACTGTAGTTTGCCTCCTGGCCAGGTTCAACATAATCTACTGTAGCTCTACTCTGAAATAAATCAATAGTCCTGAAACTCAGTAATTGCTGCTAGAATAGGGGACTAAAATCCATCATCCAAAATGTTTACCTAATTAGAATCATTTAACTCAAATGGGTATGTGGTGAGTCATGGTGAAAGTGTGTGTGTGACAGTCTCTACGGTACCAAGACAAATGACCTTTGAACCACAAAAAGACTGGGCCTGTTGGATAGAAAGGAGTCTGGTCAGTGTCTGAGGAAAATAAGGATGGAGGGCTCATTATTGGCTTTTCACTGTCAGTCTCAGTGGCTTCAATGACACCAAAGACTCTGTAATTCCCTTTCAGTCTCTCCCTTAGCCTTCCTCACTAAATCCAAAACAGACAAAAATAGAGAGAGCAGGATAAGGGAGAGTTTGGAAGACAAAAACAGCAACGAGTGAACGGAGGCGAGATAAGCGGCCAGACAGACAAAAATAACAACAAAAGAGGGAGCAACACTGAAAACAATGACAACGTGCTAAGTAGTCAAGCCGGGGGAGCAAAAAACTTTAGATGATGTCGGTGTGGGAAGAACAAGTTCGTCAGCGTTAGTGGAGTGAGTATCTCAGGGTGAGTGCCCATTGGTGAGAAAAAAAATCTGCATCGTCAATTGTGGGGGTGCATTAGTCCAGAGATGGCCTTATTTAAACTGTAGACAAGATCAATTGGACCTCCTAATGCAGCACAACGAGATGGCGTCCTCTGGCAAGAAAGGGTCAAGCACTCATCTCCAGCGTGCAGAACACAGCTTAATTTGACTTAATAATGCAGTTCTGACTTCAGAGAAATGCCTTGCATATGCTGCTGCACATACAGCATCAGTGGATAAGAGCCAATTTGTCTTTGAGTGCTGATGGCTATTTCCTTCTCTCTCTCTCTTTCCCCCTTTTTCTACCAATAAGTGCAATGAGTTTGTTGTTATGGAGGCAGGTACCAGGCAACAGCAAATGTGTATTATAGCGAGTAAAATAGCCACTGTTGCTTCGTTCTCATGCATTTCAGAGAATAGAGCATTCAGCAACCCTGAGATAAGCTAAGTATGTTTTTAATCAGGAACAGGAAGTGCTTTGTTCCTTGGAACACCACTAATCAATATTTTGCATATTACCAATGAACCAAGTGACTACGTGTAATATGAAAGGGTTCGCTCATAGTGATGAACTACATAGAAATGCTACCCCATCTGCAGTTCTATGCAGATTTTTCATTGGATTTATGGCACATTCACTCTATGGTTCAGTCTGAGCACTCTCATCAACCTTGTTTCCAGCAGCAGCAGGCAGTTTTCTGCAAAAAGGCTCTGATAAACCCACTATAGCTACATAGCCAGCACCAACAGCAGACAGGCAAAGTTAGCGGCTAGCTAGTGAAGAAAGTGGAACATCTAGCAGCTAAAGAGTCATACATTTCTCTCAGGAGTTGGAGACAAACAAGTGGAAAGAAACAAGTGAATAATAATGTTGCTTTATGTCTTCTGGATGTGCAAATAGGCAATTGCTCACTAACATGACTGACAATTTAGGAAACAAAAAAGGCTGTGGGTTTCGCAAGCTTGTTGTCCTGTTCTTCTACCCCAAGTGGCCAAAATTATTGCAGCTTTGAATGAAGAAAGAACATATTCCTTCTTATGTAAATGAAAGTTGAATAATTAAAACGTACCCATTCTTAATTCAACACACTCAGAGATTTTGCCACTTTAGTCTTACAGTACTTAATAGGGTCTGACCAGTGACTAATGTCAGCTATGGTAACTTTAGTTTAGTCAGTTTGCTGGCTTTTGGAGTGTTCCCTACTTTATCTACTGTTACACAGTATTTTCAAATGTCACAGATTCATAATTGAATGGTTTATCACAAAACAAGAAGTAAAAGGGATGACACATTTGTTGTTTCCCGTGTATGGTCCAGTCAGGTTGCCTAATGATGATATTTGTTACTTTTATTTATATATACACATGTTTGCAGATGCACTGTGCCATGTTTATGGTGGGAAAGTGTTATTCTACAATGATCCCAACTCTAACATAGTTTCATGTTCATTTTCTTTATGCATGAACAGCAGATGGTCTCTTATTTGTTTCCTCTCAGCCTGCACTGCAGTTCTTTGCAAAAGTAATGTCATTAATGAACGCAAACACCATCTACAGGCAAATGCAGGAATCCTGTGTTCCATAAGTGGTGAACTTTGCTGCAATGGGGAGATATTTTAGTCCTCCAGGTACTGTAGGAGTCTGTATTATGACTATACAAGTCCATGAATGTTGCACAAATGTTATTCAATGAAAAACCCACTGTTACATCATTCCCTGGCTCAGTGTCCATAATGAACATTCTGACTCCCCTGCCAAGACTGAACCGAAGAAAGTAGCTGCCAGAATAATTAATATCTACTTGTATGGAAAAGTGGCACTCCTTTTGTTATATCATGCATTTTATCATTTTAATTACTGTGAAATAGAAAAAAAAAATATTAGTGCAATTTGATTTGATCGGCCAATTACCGCTGAATATAATCTTGTGCAATTTTTAATGAAGAACAGCATCGCTAACAAAGTTCACAAACACATTACCTGTAGTTATTAGTTAGTTAGAACACAACTTCTTACATCTAAGATTACATTGCAAAGAAAGGACTTTTCTGTCCTAAGCGCTACTACTATTTGATTTTTACAATATGTTTGGTCTTACACTTGTTTATGGCAACTCATCTGTTTTTCTGATTTGTAATCACTATCGTTGAATCTGTTGTGTTTTATCCAACACTGTTTTCACAGTTTCACAATTTCTCTCAGTAAAAACTTGAAAGGACAACTCCTGCCTTCACCCTATAGTGAAAGTGTGTTTAACTCTCTGCATAGCTGTGCACCTAGTTACATGCATAGTGAGGGCAGAAGAATAAGACAAAAGTGTTGAATCAATCAATATATAAAGTTGTGCAATGGGTTTAGCTTTCTGGGCAGGGAACAATTTTGTAGGTCGAAATAGTCTGTCATTTTGGAACATAACTTTCTAATGTTCATTTATTCACGTCATATACTCTTATAATGGCTTAGATTGTTAGTAATGGATGGTGACTTCACTCAGTATTAATTAATAAATGACTCCCCTTGTGACATTAAGATCTAGAAGGCAAAATGAGCCATCCTGTGATCAATCAAAGTGTTTAATGATGACAAAATAAATGTCAATGAAATGCCAAGAGATTTAATTGTTGCTGCTAATGTGGATAAATCAGAAATAATTCAAACATTAACCGAAGCTTTTCATCTATTCTAAAGATGTTTTGCTCCAGCACTAGTTTTATGTAATTTCATCTGCCTTTTCAAAGCTTCAAATGGCGCTTTTAAAAGGAGCTGTGCAGAAATTACAACATTTGGCAGTGTGCCTAATGTCTTCAAAACATGAGAGACGCCTTGCTAAAAGTGGTTCCGCCATTATGAAGTCATTGCTAGACCCAGAATCCATTGCTGTTGGTGATCTTTGAAGTGTGAGATACAGTTTACAGTTTAATTTTGATGCAGCGCGATAAATAAAAAGATGCTTTGTCGGCAGCAGAACCAATATAGTCAAAGAGCCACCACTGAGAAAACCACATGGGTAACACAATATTTTAACCCCCACTTTAGCATTTACAAACAGCATATAAGTAATTAATAAGTGGTTTGTAACATACGGAACTGTAACACACTAGTTGTAAGCAGATATAAGCACATTTTTAGTCATGCTAGTGGCATGGCTCCAGGGATGGCATTGTCCACCACTTAAGTCCATACTGAAATATCTAAACTATGGAATGAATTGCCATGGAATTTGGTAAAGACATTCATGGTGCCCAGAGGATGAATCCTAAAAACTTGAGTGATCCCCTGACCTTTTCTGTAGCGCCACCAGCAGCTCAAAGTTTTAATTTATCTGGTGAAATATCTCAACGTCTAGGAGATGGATTGGCATAAAACTTTGTAGAGACATTCATGGTTCCCAGAGGATGAATCCTACTGACTTTGGTGATCCCCTGACTTTTCCTCTAGTACCACCATGAGGTTGACATTTGTGTTTGGAGTGAATGTTACAACAGCTATTGGATGGTTTGCCAATGCAATTTGGTACTCACATTCATGTCCCCCTCAGGATGAATTGTAATCGCGCTGTTGATCCCCTGACTGTTAATCAAGCGCCATAATCAGGTCAAATGTTTAATTTGTCCAGTGCTTTGGTTTACAGTATGACTAAATACTAAACTAATGACATTCCTCAGCTGCACTTTTCACTGCTAATTAGCAAATATAAGCACACTAACACCTTAAACTAAGATGGTGAACATGGTAAACATTATACCTGCTAAACATCAGCATGTTAGTATTGTCACTGTGAGCATGGTAGCATGCTGATGTTAGCATTTATCTAAAAGCACCACTGTGCCTAGTACTGTACAGCCTCACAGAGCTCTCAACCTGTCTTCATAAGTTTTGAATATATTTATAAGCAATTTTACACTCACTAGTGAAGGATTTGTACAAGACAGTTAACAGTTAATAACTTCAATATAGTGTGTTATAAATAATGTATTAATTGTTTACATACTGCTTATAAATGCTTAATAGGGTGGGTTAAAGTAAAGTGTTACCACAAAATGCTACTTTTCTGATGCTTGTTCATAAAGTAGATCCAACAACATACAGAATAAAAGAAAGTTTATATTTCATTCCAGAAAATCCACATTTCACTGATTGTACATGAACACTGTTTTCATGCACTAGACAAGGTGAACCCAGGTAGAAGCTGTTATCCCTCATTGATTTTCCTTATCAAATCAGTACCAATCATGGCAGAGGAGATGTAGATAATAGAGAAACTGGTAGAGAAACTAAAGCTAAATATCAGGAAGACCTAGTAACATGCCAAGTCACTGTAGCTGTGAACCTACCTAAAATCTCAGTCACTGATTATTCCTTTCCTGATGACAGAAAGACAGCGCTCAGCAACCTTGACCACTTCCATCCCTCATTTGTTGATGCCAAAAGTTTGTCTGCAGTGGAACTTTTGGGCTTTCACACACCAATGACTAACAGTGCCATTTTTCCCTGCCTGCCTCTGTGACACTATTAGTGCTACAGGTAGCAATCAGCTTGCTTGAATGGGCCAATCGGGGAAAATGGCTCTAAAAAGAAGTACCTTATTATTTCTAAAAAGAAGGATTTTACATCACAATCTTATCAGATTTGGACTCATTGAGCCAGAGGAAGTTTTGTGACATCCAGCATTTGATGTCAGAGAGACAAGCCATAACATGAGAAACTTTGTCTATGTCACTCAGCAACTCTGTCTGAACATAGAATTGCGTGTTGTCCACATAACAGTGGGAAATAACATACCCATAGATTATCTGACCCAGAGGAAGCATTTAAATAGAAAACAGTATAGGACCAAGAATTGACCCCTGGGGAACACCACATAAAAGAGGTGCTGGGGATGAGGAGAATTCTCCCATTACAACAGAGAAAGATCTGTCAGAGAGATAGGAGCGAAATCAGGCTAGAGCATTGTCCTTAACACCAACACAGTTTTCAAGGTGACTTATAAGGATAACTGAAATTGGTTGATCTAAAATTGTTTAAACCAAGAGGGTCAAGTGTGGGTTTCTTCATAAGAGGTCGAACTATTGCATTTTTAAAAGTGGATGGGACAGAGCCAGTAGACAATGAGCAATTGATAATAAAACTTGAGAGAATTTGTGGGCCAACAGTCTGAAATACCTCTTTCAGAAATTGAGAGGGGAAAATGTCTAATTGACAGGTGGAGGAATTTAAGTGGGAGGTTAACTCCTCTAATTTTGCATTGCAATTTACTTGAAATGAGACACACTGGCAGAGGGTTCAGTGCAGATTAGCATATTTCTGGTCACAGGTGTGATATGGAGCCTAATGTCATCTATTTTATTTAAGAAATGGTGGAGAACCTGCTCACATAACTCAGTGGATGCTTCCATATGCTGGTTAGGAGGCGAGTTATTGTCTGAAATAAAACCCTAGGGTTGTGGCAACTACTAGTAATCAAATTTGAGAAATAAGAATCCTGTGCTTCTTTAACTGCACGCTGCAGAATAACACATCATCTTGAATGAGTCAAGACTAAAATCACAGTGAACACAATATGTGCAATAGGTGATAACATTTTGTTTGACCTTCATTTATCTTTCCAGATCAAGAAATTATGATAATTATTCAATAATTGTGCTCTGCTCTAAAGAGAGTGTGAGTAATGTTTTATGAACTCAAAATTAAATATAATTATGTTTTCCTCCACTATCACAACACACACAAACACACATACTGTGTATAGAATTACAAGCACGCCTGCATGAAACAATCAGACAAACTCACACATGCTCATACTCACAAATCAGACACAGAGAAAAACAGATAAACAAACATGCACACTCACGATCCCTCAACCAGCCCTCCCGCCCTGCAGTCGAGCACATTAAAAAACAATTAGGCCTCTCTGATTTGTCTGTTTTTTCGCCACCTTGCCTCTGCAGCGTCCTGCAGAGTCCAGCTGCCTCCCTCAGGCCTCTGCAGAGCGGGAGGGAAAAGAAATGCTCCTTCAAAGAGAGAAAGAAGAAGACACAGAGACAGAGGGGGGATCTTCACTGCAGCTGAAGTGGTGGACAGAATGAATTGGGATGGCGACTTGAATGCGTAATGGCAGTGGAGTAACCATTTATGTGTGGTAAGTCCTGTCGGGTGGATACAGTTGTTGTAAGCTCTCTAATTATGTTGCCAGGCAGGCTGATGGACAGGCAGGGAGGATGCAAAGCCCCTGGAGAGGCAGGATAAAAACAAAACAAAACACAAAAGCAAGAGGTTCTTTACAATCATTGACTAATCTATTGGGCAACGCATTGTTTTCTTTTTGTTTGCAGGAAGGGTGAGGGTAGCTAAATCTGGCTAGTTTCAGTGCAATTTGAAATGAAACAGAAAAGTTAAAATGACATTTCTCAAAAGGTAAGGTGCAAATTTATTTTTATTTTTCATGTCTTTTGTTTTATCTCTCATCTTTGTTGCAAAACACCATTTTCTGTTGAAGTTCTACCTTGTGAGTAGAATGTAATGTCAATGTTAAACTTGATAGTGGAGCTTCAAGGCAAGAATTAAAAATGCCAGGCAGTGTTCGTTTAAACCTAAACATCGTGAAATCTCTTCACCTGGAAATCACAAAATTAGTGGTTACTCATGTTGTTTTATGATTATAATGTTACTGATCATGCTGGAAGTGTCATTCTGCACCAAGTGTTGGTAGATTGCAATACAAGAGACGGTACCTGTCCCTCCACTGCCCACTGTCCCCTCTGATGCTGCAAATGTGTTATAGACATGTATTCATTGTCAAAGGTCATTGCACTGTTCAGTCAGTGTTCAGTTGAGACACATTTATTATTCCCCATACATACAAATTCTACTGTAAACAAAGATTAGAGCCACATTTGAATAATTTTATAGGCAATAACTCACTGCTCACAAACCTTTTGTGACCTGAGCTTCAACTCAGGAGGGATGTTTCCATCTCTCAACTAAATTCTTTTCAGGTTGATTATGTGTCTACATTATACATAAACTGGGAAAAAGATTACTAATTTATTAATATTTATGTATAATAGGACTTAATTGGCCCAGGTATTGTAGACATTGCAACCTTTTCCTCATTTTCTTAATGCAAAATACCCTTGGACTAACACCTTCAAATGGACTGCAGCCATCCATTTATGTTATTAATTACACCTGCATTTTTCCTACTATGACTGTGCTATGACAGAGGCCTACTGGCTGGAAAACCTCAAAGCTTTAAATGAATCACTCCCATCACAAGTAAAGTTATCATCCAAATGTAGTGCAAACTTTAAACCGGATTTCCAGAAAATCGGCAAAAGAAAATGCGAATTAATGCATATTTCCATCCAATACTATTTTATGATGAATATTAGGAGTTAGGCACACCAAGATAAACAGTTGGTGGCACTAATTCTCCAGTTGGGTGCAATTAAACCATTGCAAAAGAAGATGACGCAATGAGATAACCATGTGGAAAACATAACGGTAATATGGCATTTATGTGTAGAACGAAAGGTTGAGTCGTGTTTATGTCACATCCTTCATGTATGTCATGATTTATTCATTAAGGCTGTTTCTCATTCACTTTTGTTCACATTTTGTTTTTGTAAAAATGTTTTTGCGACATTTAAACTTTTTTATTTTTTATTTACAGCATTCCACTCATACCCAAATTGAAAATGCGCATAAAAACAGGTGGACAGAAACGCACTGTTGTTTTCCTTGGATTTTCTGTTTTCTCTTTGTGATGTTCAATTGCCATCAGTGCTCATGCTAACTACTCTTGCAGTTATTTCACAGTTGTGAGGATTGAAAAAGATATAATTTACTGTGCACTATACCACTGTATTATTTTCTGGGAAAGAAGAGAAGCAGATAGAAAAGCCTTCATGAAGGCAAATATAATGCGAGTCAAGCTCAGGGTCAATGTTTTAACACGGTTCATGTGAAAATAAAAACAAATCTATTTTTTATATTTTACATTCAGCAACTGTCATCCTCACAGGAGACATTCAGCATCACACTGTAGGAGAGGTGAACGCTCTCTGGTTGCAGATTGCTTCACCTCTGTCATTCTCAGCTCCATCAGCAGGTGACTTGGAAGGGGATAATCCTCGCCAATCAATTACCCTTCACAGCCAAAGTCATCAGACGGCGCCGGCTGGGCTTATTTCAGCAGTTGTCGAATCAAAGGGGGAGAATGAAGGGAAGCATTTAAGTGAGGCGTGCACATTGCACAAAGCTGTATAACTTGCTAATGGAGCGGCGTATACAGTAGTGGTGAGTCCCATGCGACCTCTGCACTCTTGAAATGATGGATACAGGCAATTTAAAAGTGGCTTTCTACTTTCGATTGTGCTGCTTTGCGCAATTTCCCTCAAATTAGACAATTTGGTATTAGGCTAAAGCAAGACTGCTGCATCCAGAGTCGATAAACAGTTTTCTCCCGCAAAGCAAACAGGAAGTCGGGTCACTCTGCGGCCATAGCGTGTAATTCCTGTCACTTGGATCATCACTAGTGAGTTTAGTTACTTACCATTTAGGATTTAGTCATCATTTTTTGTCACATTGTAGAGGTCGCTTACAAATCACCCAGCACCAATTGACTCAGCTCAGCTTATTAAGGCAAACACATCATGGGAGCAAAGGGAGAGTCCCATCTGACTGTAGTGGTGGTGGTGGTGCTCTCCCTCTGGCACACTCCGTCTGTATTTCATAATCAGAAGCGAACACCACGCTGAAGAGACAGAGGAGCTATGTATTAGAGCCTGGCTGATGGCATTCATTTCAATCGTGGCCAATTTATTCTCCCAAATAATACAAGCACTAATCTAATAATGACAAGGAGGGGAAATTGCTTCTCACCAGCGCTCTGTCACACAGGCGTACACTGTGCAAAATTAGTGTATGTGTACGTGTGTGCTTATGCGCGCATGTGTAAGAATGTGTGTGTGTGTGTGTGTGCTGGTCTGCAGAAGTGTGTTGCATTAGCTTCCATTGTGAGAATGTGTGCAAGGATTTTGTCTATAATTTTAGTTACAGTTTGGGTTTGGCAAGATAGATGATAGTGACTGTGTGTAGGTGTGTATGCGTGTGTGTGTGTATGTGTGTGAATGGCAGGCTGAAACTAATTCTTCTTACCATTATCATTATGAGACAGGGTGAGCAGAGCTGAGAGGGGATTACTGTCTTTGTCATCCTCTACATCACTTACTTTAATAAAACTTCAAGCCTGTGATTACATTTCATATGCAAATACAGTATGCTGTGTGAATAGACAATGAGCAGTAAGTAAGGTTAACTCCTCACTCAACGTTCTGTGCTCTCTTTTGTGCACATGCGCTAACACATGTGTGCTAACAGTAAATACACACAGTGTTGGACGAAGTACTAAAATCCTTTTAATAAGGGTAAAAATAGAAATCCCATAGTAGAAAAATACTGAAAATGACACATCATCACCTTTTATGTTGATATGGTGAACTTGTTAGCAAACAGTTGCATATTTACACATTCAGCAGACACAGAGCAACATGAGCATTCATTTGGTGTCGTGTTTGTGTCCACCTGATGAAGTCCAATACTGAGAGCAGCGAGACAATAAAGTTGTGGGCTAAAAAACCCCAGAACAATGAGCTGTAAATCAATATAAGGCTCTGTAGAGCACTAAAAGTGATCCCTTTATACATTACACAGTCATTTGATTGTTATTGTAAAAATATTGATCAAAGCAGCTTTTAATAAAAGCAGTAAAATATACTCAAGCATCGACAGTAATGGTACTGTGTGAAGAATGGTCCCTTTGAGACTGTTAAGTTAATGAAAATAATTAATGACAAGCCCCAAAAATAGAGATACAGAATGAAATAAAAAATACACAATGCTGGGTGGAATTCGCCTCCCTCTCTCTCTTCCTAAAACTCTTTAGATAACGTCTAAAATGCATCTTCATCACACAAAACATGGCTGGTATTCTTCAAATGTTAACATTTTAGAGAAACACAGTTTTCACCTAACAACCCTGGTATTTTAGGACTTCATTTCACGTTGAATGTAGAGTATTAATCTACTTATTACCATTGGTGGAAGGCACATTCAGATCCCTTACTTAAGAAGCACATCACAGTGTAAATGCTCCATTACAAATAATAACAGTACAGAAACATTATCAGCAAAATGTACTGTGAATGTAAGTATCAAAAGTAAACAGTTATTATGCAGAATGACCCCTTTCAGAGTGTTATGAATTATATGACTATACAGATTCACTTGTAAGTAATTTGACATAGCGTCACCTGTTGGTATTCCAAACTGTTTAAACCAAGAGTAAATGCTAGCATTATCAGAATCAGAAATACTTTATTGATCCCCGAAGGGAAACGCTTTAAGGCTGGGTATCAGACTTACTTACAAATAAAAGAATCATTAGGGGTACTAAGGTTACTATAGGAGTGTTGGGAGCCACAGTTAGATGAGAAATGCTTATTAAAAGCATGGGAAATAAGTGAAGGATCAGAGCTAATTTCATTGTTAATTCTTAACTGTTGAAGCTAGTGTTAGTTTTATTGAGAATACGGTTCAACTGATTCAAAAACTGTCTAGAGTTATGAAAATCTTGAGAAATGCTATCTTTACAGTAATTGGATTTTGCATTCCTTGTTTGGGTCTTACATAAATTCCTCAGGTATCTGTAGGGTTCCCAGTCAGCAGGATCTTTAGACAAGCGATATATGGACCAGGCTTTGTCCCTTTGTTTAAAAAGACTGATTAGATGTGGGCTGATCCAGGGGAAATGTCTGCCTTTAGCTCTGATTATTTTCATGGAAGCATGTTTATCAATTACATTAATGACTTCAGAATAAAAGAAATTCCATGCACCATCTACAAAAGGAATTAACTGAAATCTATCCCAGTTAATAGCAATTAAGTCTTGAATAAAATAATCTACATTAATATTCTTACATTGTCTCAGTCTAATAAAGTTAGGAGGAGAACTAAGAATTTTAATTTTCCAGAAACAAAATATTATTACATATAGTTCTACATATTATGTTAGTTTAGCATATGTTTGGCATGTAGAACCACAATCTACAAAGTACTGTAACTAGTAACTACATCTACAAGTACATTTTTTTCCTTTCATGTAGTTAAATATTTGGCACAAAATGGAAATACTCAGATACAAGCACCCCAAAAATGTACATAGTTACTTTACACCTGTGGTAGATACAGCTGTCAAATAAATGTACTAATATACAATATTTCCCTCTGAAATGTTGTGGAAGACAAAAACAAGTTCTCTTTAAATGTACATACTCCAGTAAAGTACCTGTAACGATGTACATTATTTGACTAACTACTACTTCCCAGCCCTGCTCACAGACACAATCACATGCTGCCAGGAATTTCTTTCAACACAATCTTCCATCTCATTGCTCACTCCTCTCCCTTGATAAGGTGCAATTCTCAAAAATAGTACAAGTCAAGCCGACCTGACTGCATCGGTCTTTTTGACATGCCTCCTCTGCGGTTTGCCCTCACATGTGATTTTTTGTGTGTGACTGTGTGCGTGTGTGTTTCATGCATGTCAGGGCTGGTTCAGGTTGGTAGAGTGTGTGTGTGTGTGTGTGAGTATCATTCCCCTGGCACACCTGACAGAGAGAGGCGAAGGACTACAGCAGAGCTGACAGTGCATGACTAAATGCCCCCCCTGAACCTGCCTGAATGGAGATGACTGCTCCAATGAGGCAGGGCAGACGAGACAAAGCACATGTGGGCGAGGGACCAGAGAACGATGGAAGAGGCTGGGCTAGATGTGTCAATCTTCCTTGCTGGGGGACATGGAGACTTTGTGTTGAGGCTAAAGGATGGGAAACTCGGCATTGACCGTGCCATAGTGGGACACTGAAAAAACGGAACTATTGTCACTTGATTTGGTTTTGAGGGCGTTTTGTTTCTTTGGAAGGATGGGAAGCTTGGTGACAATGAGCTTGATGGATGTCCGTGCCTCTGCCCTCTAACATCTGTGGATGATTATTCTTTGTGCCATAGCTCGTCTTGGGTTTTGTAGGAAATTGGTGAAAAGGAGAGGTTTGATTCTTCATTTGATGGGCCTATTGTTCACAGAAAAATCCAGAGATTTTCTCACGAGCCGAGGTCTATTTCTACATTGTCATCTCCTGAGATTAGTTGATTCCCTGCTCCAAAAATCAGCACAGCAACCAAGAAGTTCACATAAGGGTGAGCATTTTCAAATTTCACCTTCTCTGCTTCATGCAAAGTCAAGTGATGGTGCTTGAAGCCAGAGTTTGGGCAAACCCATATTGAACTAATCAATCACCTAATTCAGTTTCTCGTTGAAATTGGCTAATTATCCCGGAGCCCACTGGAAAAATCAATGCTGCTGATGATTCTGATTGGGCCAACCACACTCCAGTTGATTATAAAAGGGGCTTGATTGAGTAAGAGAAGGTGTAGACCGCCTGCTGCCATCGGAGAAAAACAAAGAACACTGGCCTGTTATTCATGGTCCAAAATATTAAATGGCACTTTCAGATGAACATCGGGTATCTTTTTCTTCTCTTTAAGTGTGGAAAATTACAGGCACAGAAGTACTTAGCTGCTGAACATTGTAAGTGGGTACAATGTAAGTAGGTTGGCTGTATGCAAGGGCGCAGCAGTGATGACTTGTGGATTCAGAACATGTGAAACATAAAACTTCTCACCCATCTCCATGTTTTGCCCGAATTGATGAGCCAGTGTCAAATCAACAGAGCTAACGGGGCGTTGAGATGACAAACTGTGTCATCAGATCCTCACAGAGAAAACGCTGACTTGAGCGTCGTCAGCACTCCCTGAGGTTTTTATTATTAAAAAGCAAAAGTGCAGATTAAATTAATGTATTATTCAGTTTTGATAGATAATCACTTTTTGCTAGGCTGTGTTTATGATTAAGGTTATGTTTAGTGCAATGTTTCTGTTCATATTGTATTTTTTTGGCTGGCACCAAATAATACAATTAGATTTTTTTCTGAGTCCTGTCATTTGGTTCATGCTTCAAACTGACACACTGCAATCTCAATCTCATTAGCAGAGAAGCAGAGGCATGCACACTATTCTGCATGCTCGGTTGGCAGCGGACACCGCTTTGCCTTTAAATTTCACTGTTTTCCATGCATGTATTTTGGATTATTCATCCTTTTGAAGCAAACAACCAATTATGCAAATAGCACTCAAAAGTAACCCATTCAGCAGATTTCATATGGCCTTTTCCCTGTCTTCTTTCAGCATCTGTTGTGCTCTTTGTGTGTTTTTGATAAATCAAGTAAACCTACAGACTATGCATCACTCTCTGTCATCTGTCAGCAGGAAATGAATGGTTACTTCTTACTTGGGTTTTTGTATCCTGTTCCCTCTGAGGACAGCTACCATGGGAGAGCATGCGAGCAGAGGTGAACAAAAAAGAAAAATCTGATTTAGAGTCCTCCTCTGTGAAATTCATCTGCGATATTAACATCTGATATCAGAAACATGGCTGCCTCTATGTACATCAGAACAAAGTACCCTTTAAATCTTCCCAGGACGTGTCACTGAGTCTGGATTAATAAATAAAGCAGGGGGAGAAAAATCAATAGAAACGCTGGGGTCTGTCGCAAATGAGGGAAAGGAGATTCATGCAGCAGTCCACTAAAAATAGATAAAAAACAACAGAGTAGACAGGAGAAAGGCAGCTCAAAGGTAGAATCTCCTGAGCAGGCCAGTCTTCTTACGCCCTCCTTAGGCCTTTAAATCCCTGACTATGCAGAGAAGGGCGATGCCACTCGCCTGCAGCGCACTGCTCCTGTCCCTCCCCTCCACCTTATCGTTCAATTCCACTCCCGTCCTTGGAAGGTCATTCAGTCTCCATGTCCAGCTCCTCTCCCTTCCCTTTCCTTCCTCCACCCTGTCTCTAATCCAAGTGTCAACATTGGCCTCGGAGCACTTGTCAAACACATAGATGGAGCATGCACATATGGCAAATGGCACGCACACATAGATGGATACAACACACTCACGCACACACACACAGATGGATCCTCTGATTATTATTATTATTAACAATTAAGGGCCAGATTGTGATGGGAGGCAGTTGGGTCCCTTTCCTTCCAAGCACTGAAATACGCATCCATTTTAACGAGACATTTATTCTGTAATTGAGACTTAAAGGGTCTACATTGTGTCCGCCATTTACGCACATTAGTCATCAAAGATGTTTCATGAAGGCATTGTTAAATCTGGTTTGTGTACTAGAGGTTCAATTCAAAGTTACTGCACTTTCCAGGCACTTTTAGTCTAACTCCAGGAAACGCATCAGAGCTGGACTTGGTCTTGGCTTTCCTAAATTGCAAAAATGCTTCTAATCAGGGTGGTTGTAAACTGAAAATTCTCAGCTCACCCAGTCGCACTCAGCAGATGTGGACCGCTGAGATAAGACCTACCACTGCGGCAACAACAAAACAAATAACAACAGCAAGCAGTCAACCTCACTAACAAGCTACATAATGGAAAACGTTGACAAAAAGATGAATTTCAGGTAATTGGCCAATTGTAAAATATTCCTCAATAACTTTTAGGTCTCCACCAGCAACATACAGTACTTAATGTAGGCCAGTTTAGGTTCCTCATGCTGCTAGCATGGCTTAAAAAGTCTGACAATCAAGACAGAAGCTCTTAGGTTCAAAGTCCTTTCTATTGATTAAGCTTGTTACATTGCCCTGCTGGCATTGTCATCGGAATATATAAAACAGTTTTATGTAAACAGTTTTATGTAGCTTAAATAACTGATTATTTCAGTGTATGATTCCTGCAGAAGGACAGAAGGAAGTATCACAGCATCACACTACATAAAGTACTATTATCAACACCAGCAATATTTTACTTACATAACACTGCGGTTACAATCAGGTAGGCCAGGCAATGTAGCCACTAATGTGATGCAGGTTGATCCATTATTGTACTATTGTGTGTATATTATATATATATATATTTTTTTTTTTATTTTATTTTTTTTTTTAATGTTACATACACAAGGTTTTGTGAGGCCTGTTAGCACCTTGCAGGCCTTTTTCTTAGAAGACATTTTGACATGTCACAGTAGGAAAAGCACAGCTGTAAACAATACAATTAATGACGGCTGAATTCCATTAAGCTTCTTCAGTTGCATTGTCCTGGTATTGTACATGCAGGCTCACTGTCACACTATCATGGTTTAATGGGACACTTAAATACAACAGAGCCAGAGTTAACGTTATTTGGAACAATGTACTTTTCCTACTATGACAAGTCAAAATGTCGGTTACAAAGGCCTTCTCTCTCCCTCTCTATTAACTTACCTTCATTCCCTTGAGTCTCACGCTAACCATAATCGCTGCCATAGGTGTATTTTTGAACTTTGGAGTGAGCCAGGCTAGCTGTTTACCCTTGCTTTCAGTCTTTATGCAAAGCTAAGCTAATCACCTCCCAGCTGTAGCTGTAGCTGTATAGTCAACTCACAGACATAAAAGTGGTATCAGTCTTCTCATCTACCTCTCGGCAAAATGGAGAATAAGCCTATTTCCCAAAATGTCGCACTATTCTTTTAACCCTAAAAAAGTGGTTAACCTGATGGGGACCAGATGTTTGTCCCCAGAAAGGAGGCTGATTGAGTCTCCACAAGTAACAATTTAAACACATTTATACGTGTTTACTGGTGAGGACCCTCATAAACACAATGCATTTTCTAGCACCTAATCACAACCCTTAACCTCTCCTTAACCTAAATCTAATTCTAAACCCTAAAAGCAAGTCAAGGACTGGGCAAAATATTCTCACTATCCAAAAACTAAAATCTCAAGTTGAGGACAGACCTGCACATGTGGCAGTCAGTGACCAGGACTTATCCATGTTTCTGGAGCCAGGATATAATGTTTACATGCACAAAACCTGATGATAATCAGGATACTCGCGTAGGTGTAAATACACACAATCAAGGTCTAAAACCCAAATTGGTCCTCACAAAGACAGAAGTATAAGAACACACACACATACAGTGAATTGTCATTGTGTGGAAACCAACACAGATTCCCAGTCACTGCTACCAGATCACCCTCTGTCTCTCACTGTAGTTAACACTGCTTCAAGGTCTCGAGAACAGAGTTTCATGAATACATAAAATATGAGCACTAATGACCAGTTTCACCATTACTGCAACGTGCAATTACCATCATAATGATTTGCCATTCATTTGCTTTCACAGCAATGTGAAGAATTGGATTTAATTAATAATTTGCTAGTGAGGAATTAATTGGAGGATGCGGCTGTCGCAGCTGTGCGAGTGTCCCCTGCCTTGCATGGAGGGCACAATTAAGTGATGATTGCCAGGGCTGCCATGTCGAAATGTGACCTGCTTTGAAGACCAAAACGAAGGGGGAGGATGAGAGTTTGGGAGGCAGAAGCGACATTGACAGACAAATGGAGGGTGTTGGATTTAGCAACTGTCACTGTGTCATCTCCCACTGATGCTGTCTGCTGGTCTGGGACTGGGAGTGCTGCATAATAATATTTTTTAAACACACTGACACATAAACGCATGCATTTACATGGCCTTGTTTGCATTAGAGGGAAGCTGTTAGTATTATGGAGTCTGTGTAATTCATGAATGACCCTCAGCCTCTGCATTTTCAGAAACACATTTACACCAGAGAGTGAATGTTTCTGCAATCACCAGTGCCCTTTAACATTTTGTAAATTGTCACTTCATGGTTTGGTAAAGCAAACCTTGAGCTATATGCCCAAAACCTTCTCTCCGTTTTTCATGACTGGAAGAAGATTGAAAACGTGTTTCCAGGGGAACAAGGAAAATAAATTGCCCATCAAAAAATGTCTGAAATGGTTTGATTTGCACAGGATTAGCATTGTCAGGGGACGTCTGTCATCACTGAAATATGGCAGATCATTTTCTGTGGATTTTTTTTTACAGATTCAGACAGGATTAAAATCACTGTCCAAAATTATCATAAATTAGCGGATGTCCCTAGGTGATGTTTGTGCTGTGCTGACACACACACACACACACACACACACACACACACACACACACACACACACACACACACACAAATAAATGTATTCAAATAAAGAGCAATGTCAGGTTGCTAGTATTCTACTGAAAGATGATTTTATTAACCTCCTGAATCCTTACACTGCAAATACTCCCACAGCACTGAAACATCCACAGTGACTTATCAACACGACTTACTTGTTTACAGTATAGGCCCACAAATCTGACTGCCATTCGCTCTGCCACCTGACACACGACAGGTGTATTCATTATTGTAATGCAACAAGAAATATTGCAGTGGATTAAGTCAGAACCACTGGTGAAAAGTATATTTACTTTAGTACTGTGCTTTGACATACTTTTACTTTACTTGAGTATTTCCATTTTATACTATACGGCTACTTTACTATTTGTCCCGGGGGGATATTTTACTTTCTACTCAACTACATTTATTTGACACCACTAGTTACTATGTATATTAAGATTTTAAAAACAGAACCTATAATCAGGTTCTAAAATATGACATTTTTTATAAATTAAACTACCCAGCAGTACATACATTTGTTGAAATTCATTCCACCTTGATGTACTACAACATATTTTAATGTTGTTTACACATGAATGCCATAGTGTAAGTAATGACACTGTAAAAGGGGTCATTTTACATTTGTACAAGTATTTCTGCATTTTGATACTTAAAGCTGTATTAATTGATTGTTTTGTCCACATGGAGGCAGAACTCCTCAACAACAAACACATGTTTGACATATTATGGCCTTATAAAGTTGATATGACTAATATGTTATTAAACAGTTGCTTATTTACACATCGAGCAGACACAAAGCAGCATTAGTATTAATTGTAAATCCAATAGTCATGCTATTGTTAATCCTGATTTGGTGTCCACCAATTCCTGAGGGAAAGATCTGTCTCTTCAGCTGCTAAATGCTCCACTATGTTCACCACGTAGTTGTTAACTTTGTTGTTGGTGCTGGGCAGGGAGTGTAGAGAGGGTGTTTATCAGAGCTTTTTCTCTGAAAACAGCTGCCTGCCACAGCTGGAAACAACGCTGACAAGAGCTGTGAGATTGACGTAAACCAGTAAAGTTGCGGACTATAAAACCAAAACACTCCGCTGAAACACTCCATAGGGCTGAGGGGGACTGCAGAGTCTGATGATAACTCTCTGTGGGTTTGTCGCTATGAGCAACCCCTTTCATATTACATATATTAATTTGATTGTTCATATAAAAATATTTATTAGTGCAGCTTTAAGTACACTTTGCTGATAATATGTTTAATTTTTAATGTACGTCTTTCACTTTGAAACTTTGAACTTTGAATCGATTACTTTCATGATTGCTTAAATAAAGGATCTGGATACTTCCTCCACCACTGGTCAGCAGTGGCTGAACAGAACATCAATATTGCATAAGCCTAACATGACCTTGGTGAGCTCTTACTGCAGATCACTGATTGCATACACTAAAGGCAGCAGAATCATTTATTATCCTGTATCATATGACGGAATCACGCTGAAAATAAACACAAATCCAATCAGATTTGTGTTACAAGCAAACAAAAACAGCCAGATTGTATCCACCTGCTGCCGAGTGGCGGTCACTGACCTCAGCACAGCCAAACACAGAGGTAATAACCAGGCACGTTCCCTGGAGGTCTCTCCTCTGTCCTCTAATCCATGTGAGACGAGTTGCACTGCTCCAGAGGAGATGAATAACCACAGTACTCTCACAGGGGTCGTGTGTCAAGATCACACACCAGCAGGCTTCCTGTTTGTTACATGAGCAACCCTGGACACAGCAAGAACAAAAAGGACAGGAAGAAAAAAAAGTCAAGATGTGGGATCTGGACTCATCAGTTCAGAGGCGGACACGCTCTCCTGGACAGACAAGTTGGAATTTGTCATAGTGGTCAGGATGAGGGACAGGAGATGCCAGCAGTGTTGCTTGGGTGATTGTTTATTTTTGCTGCTGGTCCGAGGCAGATAGAAACTTGAAAGGATTATGCACCTATCCAGACTCTCCTCTATAATCCTTAAAGAGGACAACAAACACCTGAGGCACTACGCCTCCACAAAGTCCCCAAAGATGAGTGTATACAACGCTGACAGGATGTTTGTGACTTAAAAAGCTGCTTTCCTCATTTACATCTTTTACAAGTTTTTTTTCACTCAAGGTCGGACATCTTTCCCGTGGGGAAACTCGCAGTAGCACTAGAGATGAAAACGAGTCCAAGTTCTCATCTCTGAACAAGCTGTCACATATAAGGGCCAAGATTGGAGAAACAACATGTCATGTCTTTAGAAGAGATTTTCATGAAGTCATTGTTTGTTTTTCTGCCTTTAGTGCTCTTTTATGTGTTTGAGTGAATTAACACAAGCAGACATTTGACGGGGAAATAATTCCTCTCCTCCTTCTTACAACCACTGTAAACTTGAGTTTTCCTTATTTATTGGGAAGTGTTTGGTGGGAACAGACACAATTGTGCTGCAGGATGAAACTGATGTGGTAATTTCTCTGACACTGACCTATAAAAACGTCTTTGCACTTCCACATTAAAAAGTTCCACTGGTGTGGATACACCAGTCGCCCTTGTAATTTCTCTGATGTTTCCTTTCAAGCAGCTCGGTTTATGGATAACGGAGAGGCCGCTGACCCAAACAGCTTCAGATACAATCAAGGGAGTGCACTCAGCTTTTTTTTCCCCTGATGATTTGTTGGAGGTGAAGTAGCTCTCTCCGCACTCTACTCGGCATCAAATTAAGGTAAAAGTAAGCGGCTGGGGCTCTGATTCAATTTTGACAGAAAAAGTGGAGCCATATTCATTGAATTTCAAAATCTTCTTGACCTCTGAATGTCCCTGCTGGAACTCAACATTCAATATAGTCTCACATTAGCGACCTGTCTCCACAGTGCGTAGTAGCACTTTGCCAGTGCAAGACAATAACTTGCCAGAAACCATTGTCATACTGCTGTAGATGGAAAAAACAACAATCTGGGCTGTATTGATTTAAAAACATATGTACCATCAAGGGCACAAAGCTGCACAAAGTACCAACCTGCTCACCAGACAGAACCTTGGTACATTCAATGACAACATATTTTAATGTTTTCCATTAAGTATTCCAAACTACTATCAACAACTATTGGATGGCTTGCCATGACATTTGTTACAGACATTCATGTTTACTTAGGATGAATTGTAATAGGAAGGGCCAGAGCCGCCTCTATTTTCTGAGGAGGCTGAGGTCCTTCAACATCTGCCAGTCAATGCTGAAGATGTTTTATGAGTCTGTGGTGGCCAGTGCTATCCTGTATGCTGTTGCATGCTGGGGCAGCAGGTTGAGGGTAGCAGACGCCAACAGACCCAACAAACTGATCCGTAAGGCCAGTGACATTGTGGGGGTGGAGCTGGACTCTCTGGCGGTGGTGTCAGAGAGGAGGATGCTGGCCAAACTACATGCCATCTTGGACAGTGTCTCCCACCCGCTCCATGACGTACTGGTCAAACAAAGGAGCACCTTCAGCGAAAGACTCATCACACCAAAAAGCACCGCAGAGCGCCACAGGAAGTCATTCCTGCCTGTGGCCATCAAACTCTTTAACTCCTCCCTCTAAGTGTTAGTCTGTATGACCCTAGGTCACTAAACTGGACATTGATCATTACATCTCTGCCATACTTGAACAATTGTGCAATATTCTGTGTATTACTCCCGTGCAATATTTAGTTTTCAAATGTTAGTTTTTCCTATTTATTGATATTGATATTATATACCTCCATTACTGCTGTGCAATATCTTAATAATCTCAATAAGCTACACTTGACACTCGATAGTACATGCACCACTACTTATTACTTATATTATTACATTGTATTATTATACTGTATTATCATCATCAACCGGTAAACCCACTTGGTACTTCACATTTATTTTATCTCATACTTATACCCACCTGGTACTTAATTTATTTTCTGACCTGTTTTTATAGTGTATTGTATTATCTCCCGTGTGCACTGACATAAAGGCGAGCTGCTGTAACAAAGAGTTTGCCTTCGGGGATCAATAAAGTATTTCTGATTCTGATTCTGATAGCTTTAGTGATCCCTTAATTTTTAGCATCATCATCAGGTCAAAATTTTATTTTGTCCTATACTTTGGTTTTTGACCAAATTCATGCAAAATTAATGACATTCCCATCAGCCTCAGCTGTACTTTGTGTTTAGTGCTAATTAGCCAATGTTAGCATGCTAACAACAAACAACAAAGATGTTGAACATGGTAAACATTATACTTGCTAAATTTCAGCATGGTAGTATTGTCATTGTGAGCATGTTAGCAATTAGCCAATGCACTGCTGTGCCTACTTACAGCCTCACAGAGGAATGGCTGTAGACATTTAGGGCCAATCCCAATACACCCCTTTCCCCTACCACTTAGCCATACCCCTTCATTTTGCGCATTCACATGTAGGGATAGGGTGTCCCGACTCTTGTTGAGATCGAGGGTAAGGGCAAAATGCTAGAGATATATGGCCCTCCAAACAGGTTTTTCAGAGCCACACTCCAAACAGAGTGTTACAAGAAATCTCCCTGAATGCCTTGTGAATCATCAAGATGGCAGCAAACTGCTCGCAGGCAACAAAAGAAAACCACAAATTACAGAGTACAAGTACAAGCTACCAGCAGCAGCCTTAAGTCCAAGCTGGGCCAGCATGGCTCCTATCCCGGCTGTCTTTCCTCTCCTCCTGAGTGATCACAGCAGCTACTGTGGTGCCTGCCTGGTCCAGTTGATCTGGCTCAAGGTCCTCCGCTCTTTAAACCTCGGCTTCCTTTTTCGATGACAACGATTATGTATTACTGTCATGGGTAATACGTGTTTCAGCAATAAAGCAAAAAAAAGAGGAACATTTTGAAATTTTTAGATTTTAAAATTATGATAAACATTGGATCATCTTAGTTTAATGTCGATTCAATGTATTATAAACCTTTTCTTTATAAAAAAAAACTTAACAAAAAAATCACTAGTTGTGTGTGTCATTAGTATGTTAATCTCTTTAACATAGTATTACCCCCAGTTTGCACTGGACTAGAAGTACCTGTGATTTAAGTATATACCAATAAATACTGCAAAAAAATGTATACACACCACCTAATCTTTTACACAAATGCCACCCAAAGCAGATATTTTTTCACTCAAAACATCCACTGCAATGCCACAAAAATAGGAGCATTTTAATGTTAATACCACAATACAGAATTCATGAGAACTGCTAAATGGTACAGTATCTCCTTGTTTCCAAACATCTGCTGTCACTACATGCAACCACCAATGGGTTCAGACAAATGTCATCAGTTAGCAAGAAAACTGCCAACTACTGGTACTCTTCCCTCGGTCATTAATCTCTTCCTCCTGTTTTTCCTGTATTCTGTCTACTTCCAAATGAATCTCACATTTACAGCATCTTGTTAGTAATGTGAAACATGCTTTCAATTGGCAGTGTTTATTAGCTAGTGTATTATCCTGCTAAATTGTCGTTTCACCTGTAGCGCCACCCTGATGTGAATCCACTGTTGCAGTAGTGCATTCAACTCAACACTTGTAAAACAGGTTTCATTATTAGTTTTAATATTGATTATTGGTTGCTAATATGGTCAGGTTTTGGTAAAGGCTGCAAGGAATTTAAAGCATCCACACCGCTAACTGAAAACTATTTCAGCAGTTCACAAATTTGTTCACAAACATTTGTTTCAGGTTTCCTGTTGTTTCTTAGTGGAGCACAGACAATGTCTCCATGAGAAAGAGTGAGATTGCTAATTAGACAAAGCAGATGGTGTTGTGACAAATCTGTGTCGAATCTCTGTTGACTCATGACAGCATGATTCTTTTTTAAAAAATGCACAAACGTACACAGTAACAAGACTGAGAGTCCCAGCCCCACTAGTGCCCCCTAGAGCCCTGCTTCTTAAACCCAACAAATTAACCAGGAAGTCACAGCTCTTGTTTATTTAAGTTTTGGTCAACTTTAGTCTCAACAGGAAAGGGTTTGTAAAACTAGAGACTTTGTATGTTAAAAGAATCAGTTTCAGTCTTTGTCATTGCACTAGTTAAGAATTTGCATAAATAAATTGCTGAATGGGAGCTTCAGTTCAGACTGCAGTGTGCTATTTAGTTAATTTTCTTGCATCCATTTTTCAAGCATGAGCAGCTGACAATAGCATATTTCATCACCTGTCCCTTTATAACCAAAACCACAAATTTAAGCTATTTCCTTAAACTTTGAACTCTTAGCTCTTATTTGGTGCTTTCTCAGTTTCAATGGCATTATTCTGGCATGGCCAAACAAACTGAATTAACCCCTTTACATCAGGTGTGCATCATGTTATACACATCTCTCCAAAATTAAGCCTGCCATATTTGGTATATTGGAATCTCCATAAAGTTCTGTGGGTTTGAGCAATGTTTGGCACAGCATGAGTTTGGAATGACTGTCCCACCAGTGAGTCAGTGCAGTTTAAGGACTTTCTACAGTAAAGGACTGTAGAGTCAAATTAAACTGTGCTTGATGTAAACACGCTTGTATTCTACTGTTGTACTTATAGTAATCTACTCTTGGTGCCAAGTAAATGGAGGAAATGTAATTGGATGCAAAGCAAATCTCATTACCTATGCTGAGAAAAGAAGCGTGTAAGAAGTACTCTATCCATTTGCAAAAGCAGTCATGTAAGATTATTTCACAGTGTGCACCATACTCTATTAAGATGTTACTTTAAAGTACTACTACCACTCTTCATCCTGCACTTAGAAATGACAGAAAGATAAATGATTTAAAAAAGGCAAATACGACTTAAAAGCAGCATTAAAAGGGAGAACTCAAGCATGTAAAGCAGGAAAAGAAAAGGTAAAATCAAGACTTACAACTAAACGCCTAGCGAAATGAAGTGAGGCATACAGTGTATCTGTGCTGCTCCCTGTTTCCACAGGCCAGTGATGGATGGAAGTCAGCAGATTGTT
Source organism: Siniperca chuatsi (assembly GCF_020085105.1). Classification (NCBI taxonomy): domain Eukaryota; kingdom Metazoa; phylum Chordata; class Actinopteri; order Centrarchiformes; family Sinipercidae; genus Siniperca; species Siniperca chuatsi. Next base: position 3,859,757 of record NC_058050.1, on the reverse strand, counting down.
GCAGCCCCAACTGATTCATCCAGCAATGTTGTGACATCTACTTCTAATGGCATCTGCATTCCATGAGAATCAAACCTAACACCGTCTGACAGAAACATATGTCTCCGTTGTGCCTGTATGACTCCGGCTCTCCAGGCTCATCTCTACTGTAGGGATGAAAAGGGAAGATATGTTTCGCAGGTACTCGCTCAAACATTCAATAGGTGCTCCTCTGATCAGCCTGCTGCTCACAGCAGACTCCTTATTAGTGGTAGAGGGGGTTAACAAAATCAATCGCACGTTCTACATCCTATATTGTGCAGCAACCAGTGCAACAACAGCAATTGTAGAATTGTCTGAGCCAGATGCTGTGGAAATAAATATTAACTGGAAAATTACAACATCAGTTTCAACCTTTCAAACTACAACTTTTCAATGGAATGCGGGATACGGCTCATTGTTTTTTTTTTTCAAAAAAGACAAATGTGGGAATTAATTCAGAATATAAAAAAAGAATATCAATCCAGGTGAAATTATTATACATTTCAAGCATTTTGCAGTTTCATCATTTGTATTTGCTTAACATGCCTTTTTATTTTTTATCCGTCCGAGGGACAGACGCCATCCACAATCGATTAACTAGTGGACAATCTCCCCTGGCTCTACCCCTCCCATACAGGTATACTGACAATCACAGAGAGCGAGAGAGAGAGAGAGAGAGAGAGAGAGAGAGAGAGAGAGAGATGCTCTCTGGTATTATGCCGACACGGTGGATATTTTACAAGCATGGACCAGGTAAAGCAACAGTGAACACACCTGGTTGGTACAGATGTCATTCAGTACCATGTTGGTTTCGATTGTTTCGATAGGCTACGTCATTAACAACAAGCCTCCTCCACACACGGCTCACCTGCTGTCGTGAAAACGGAATCGCAGGTGAAAAAATCAGACAGAGGTGTAGGTGTGTGTGCGAATTTCCGAATCCCAAATTGAAAATTGAATACCTACCCAATGAACGAATATCCGAATAGTCGGGTCCAGCCCTAATATATTGTAGGAAATATGATGATGATGGACAATTTAAATATTCCACACAGAACTGTTGCCCTCTCCTAAACAGCTTGTTTATCTCATGGACAAGCTCTGTGAGACTTCTTTGGAGCCAAAGCAAACATCTTGAACTCTTGAGCTTGAACTCAAGGAATCATCAGAGGGGAAGTTAAATGACCATTGCCCCGTTTTACAACTGGCCTGGACCCAACAGGTCTGATAACTGCCACACCTCAGCATGTGAACCAAAATCACACCATGTCTCTCAGAGACAAATAAAAGGAATTCCTGTGAAGAATATGGACATAACACTCACTGACCTGTATTGATTTTATGTTACTTTCTCATTTGCTCAAGTATATGTATGCATATATATATATTTATGTGTATTAATAATAACAGAGACAATGATTGTCATTTATGATATTTTCCTGGGTTATCATTCTATTACTCATAAGGATGACATCCTGACGCAACAACCCCAAGGCCCAGGTTGCTTCAACCCACCCGGAGAATCAACAGAATCCCGAACCACACAGACGTGTTGAAGGCCAACATCCAGCATTCTAACATGACAAAGTTAGAAAAGTCTGAACTGTGAGTTTATCAAACTCTGAAAGCCATCGCGGCTACAGAACACACAGCCAAGATGTGAACCACCTTCTGAAAGAGACAGATTCCAGCTGAGTCGGACTGACAATGCCTGAAGAAGCCCGAGCTCTTGGGAGCTCCACAAGAGGTGTCTTACACAAATCTCAAACAAAACAGGAGGACGTGCAGCTTAGCTGGCTAAGCTACCACATTATCTGGGCCGTTTGAGATGTGTGTAAGTGTGTAAATGTACATGTAAAGGTGTGTGGGTTAGTGGAGATAAAAGAGAGAGGAAAGCACACAGAAAAAAGCACGAGGAATCTCAAATGCCATGACAAAGCGGAATAACTGTCCCTTTATCACATGGTAAGCCGGCCGCAGACTTTCATTCAACAGCCGTGTTACTGGACTTTGGTCTGATAAAGCATTAGCAGTTATTAGCTTCCACAGTAGCTAAAGCTAACACAGTTATGGCCCAGTGGCATGGTCCCGGTACAAAATGGAATGTGCTAACACAAAGAAAAACACACAGCAATTTGGATGCAGCGGTCCGTCACTTACCAAAAAGCGAAGCACAATTCACAACAATGAAGCTTAGATGAAATAACACACAGTTATAAAACCTATCTCTGCCCAGACACAAGCCTCTTACTTGAAATCGCTCTTGGTGGAGTTTCTCTCAGGTTCGGACGCTGACGAAGCCAGGTCCACACTGTCGGTAGGTTGAATGGTGAAACTTCCTTCGAGGAGCAGCAAAGGCAAGCAGCAGTCAACTTTACTGGGAAGGAAGAGAGGCTCTCCGATGGTCTTTCTCTCCATGAGGAATGGTGAATCCATGTCTTCCTTCTGCAGGCAAAGATCGTTAACAATCGGGATCCAAAAAAGAGTTTCAGCAAACACAAAGAAGTCTGTTTCTCGACTCGTGTACAAACAAATGATAGAATGGTGGTCGCACACTCCAGCTCTGATTCAAAGTCATCATGCTGATCGGATCGTAATGGACGAAGTGACCAGAACACGCTAGAACCTTTTGGCCCCTAATTGGACAATTTGACTTCCTCTAATTGGATGATCAGTGGGCAACGTGCTGATTGGCTAGCACGGGTGTTAAAACAGGGCCAGAATTTGTGCTTGTCACAGATAAAATACTTTTAACAAGTACAAATATCATTAAAGTAAGTAAGAGTAAAATGTGTCAATAGCTGTACTCGTAAATATAGCAACTTTTATAAAAAAAAAAACTTCATCTGTAAATAGTTCTCTCTTAATTGGTTGCACTCAATTCCGTTCATTTGTGTGTTGTTAGTAGTGATCGTTGCCTTTGTTTCAGGGTTGGAAATGAAGGTTTTTGTCCACCTGCCACAGTGGCTGGTGGATTCCAAAATCTACCAGCCATTCAATTTTTTACCAGCCACTTTCTTGTTTTAACCGACAGTGTGTAACTACATGTGAAAATAATAAAACAAGATCTACAATATTCAAGCAATAGGCTATTTTATTTCATAAGGTAAATATTTAAACTCTTAAGGAAAATACTGACATTCTCTCTCTCTCTTTCTTTTTATACACACACATAGTACCCAAAGTGTAGTGCTATTTGTTTAAGTACCTGAGCGTACCTAGTTGTGGCTCGTTTTGAAGGTTATGTAACCACTGTTCCTACGGTGTCAAGTTTACATACATTATTCGACTATAACTGAGCCCACGATAAAATGTTAGACTGACTTTATGAATAGTTTTTATCATGTTGAGAATGTTACGCGGCAGTCAGCCAAACATTTAGCTAAGTAGTAACGTTATTAGGCGATACCAGGGATGTAGGTTGTAATTAGTGTGGCATTAAGCAATATAACTTATTGGCGAATGAACACAAGTAGTTTGTGTTTTGAATGATTTTATTCACTTGTGCCGAGCCAATGAAGCCGCATTCGAAACATCCATTCTGAGGAAAAGCTGCAGTGCATGCAAAGGACAAGCTCATCTGATAGGCCAGGCTATAAAAATGTAGCTAAGCAAGCTTTCATTTACTGCAGGCATTATAGATGCAGCACAAGCTGGCCAAGTTTAAGGGGCTGGCTTTGTAATGTTTATTTACAAATGCATCACAAATAAAGAAACCGTCAGAAGAGTGAATGATGAATGAAAGGATGATTTGCTGCCTTTTCATTTTTACTAGTTAACATTAGCTAGCTACAGACTGCCACTCAAAGGCTACCGGCAGCTACACCGGCAACTTTTGAGGTGGAATGTTTTCTTGATGATTAGATCGCAAAAAAAAAATGTATGTGAATTTTAACCGGATTATGCAAACTGTGAATATTATATAATTATTATATTTCCTCACTTGGAGAAAAGTCAGAGTGAAACAAGCAGAATAGCGATTCAGTCTACATTGTGGAATGTCACAAACTGCTCTGATATGCTACTATTATTTACCCGCCACCGTGGCTGGTCGGTTGAGCAAATTCACCCGCAATTTGGGGGTGCTAATTTCCAACCCTGCTTTGTTTTCTGTAACTTACCTTCAGTCACTTTATGTATCTGTTTCTTGTTTTACCTCGCTACCTGATTTCATGTTAATTCCCTCACAAAGCTAATTTGTGCATTATCTCTTGACTGATCAAAAGAAAAGGCTTAATTTTAACTACATGTTAATTGGAAGAGAATGTTAATTAAATTGCTGCTGCTTCGTATTCATATATTGGTGGAGAATGCAAGCAGAAACACACACACATACATATATATATATATATATATATATATATATATGTCTTATTTTTTGGCATTTTAGCTTTTAATTGATAGTATAGTTAAAAGGCAGACAACAGATACGTGGGGAGAGAGAGAGTAGGAATGACATGCATCAAAAGTTCACAGCTACCATCAAACCAGGGACGTTGTGGTTTATGTTAAGGGTTGGGATGTGTTTTTCTATAAACTAGTTTGCGGTATGGAAAGGATATTTTTTCCCCAATCTTCTTTTCACTTTCAATTATCACCTCTTCATCGGAGGAACCTGTTTACGGTAAACAGGGCTGCAGAATGAATATTTGACATATTTTTTGACGTGTGAGAACATAAAAATCAAGATGAAAATCAGCTTAAACTAATTTACTCCTGAATTTCTCTCCTGGGAATCAAAAGTGTTATTTTAAAAAATCGATTATTTTGTGTGAACATCTGTAATAACAGCCTTGGAGGTGTGTGCAATAGTTGGTCAGTACACATACAGACAGAGTTGTAATTTCTGCAAGTGAACTAAATGTGTAAAAACTGCAATCACAACAGTTTTGATGGCGTCTTCGCGTGTGTACTTCAATGTTTGGTTCAAACAAGATGTTAGTGTGGCATGTAATAAAGTTTCAGCAACTGTTAAAATATACTTCAAAATTATCATCATTTTAAATTGAAACAGAGATCAGGCATATAGTCATGGGTTGTCAGGTGTCCTTAGGATATTATTTATTTTTTAACCATGCTAGTGGGATACTATGATAATAATAATAATAATAATAATAATAATACATTTTTTATTTATTAAGCACCTTTCATATATAAAATGCAGATCAAAGTGCTTCACAAAAAAAACAACAACAAGAAAAACATAAAAAACAAAAGCATACTGATGTACACAAAGCAATAAAACATGCAAAGACATTATAAGAGTAAACAAAAGAATAAGATACAATAAAATATTAGAAACCAAAGATGATAAAAGGATGCAACCAACGAATCAAGTCAGAATCAAATAGAACAGAAGCATAAATAAGCGGGGTAACACAGTCTGGTAAAGACGAGGTTCTTGATCTAAGAGAAGGCCAGAGTGAAAAGGTGTGTTTTGAGCTGTTTCTTAAAGTCACTCACAGAATCTGATTGTCAGATATGGAGTCTTAATGTTCCATAGTTCTGGGGCTGGGGATGGCTCTAGGGATGGCAATGTTGGCCTGTCTGACGTTCGGGCAGTCGGTCCAAACTGAAATATCTCAACAACTATTGGATGGATTGCCACGAAATTTGGTACAGACGTTCATGTTCCCCTCAGGATTAATTGCAATAACCTAACTTGTGATCCTCTGACTTTTCCACAAGTGCCAAATTTTTAACTTGTCCAAAACTTTGGTTTATGACCAAAATACCTGCAAAACTAATGTCAGTCCCATTTTTATCAGCCTCAGCTGATTAGCAAATGTTGCTAATATGCTAAACTAAGATGCATTAGCATTCAGCTCAAAGCACCTCTGTACCTTGGTACAGCCTCACAGAGCTGCTTGCATGGCTGTAGTCTTGTTACTGTACAGTTAAATCTCATCCAGGAACAAGCATTGCAGATTATTTTAGACCATAAATGGTATAATCCTGTGTTTGGCAATAGTCCTTCAATGTATGGTCTAAACTTACCTGTACGTATCTGTCCCTCTAAAGTATATAGAGTACACAAATAAATGAAATAAATAAATGAATAAATTACAGGGAACAGGGCTGTTAGGAGGCAAACCAGGCAAACACACCAAAATGCCTCACTACACCAGGTTGCTATTCGCCTCACTTAGCTGTGAAGTTGCAGGTTTGAGCGAAAGGGATTGACTTTTTTTTCATATTGGGAATTATTAAAATGAAAAAGTAATTTTTCTTTTCCATCTAGCTTTAAAATGTAAGATTGGGGCTTTAAGGTCATATTTGTTTTGCCACATACCTGAATTCTTTCTGTTGTAGCAGGAAGTGACATTTGAAAAGTAGCAGAGAGGGGAAATGAGGGTAAAACCCACAGATCGAAGTATGTCTACTGTGGGGGACTGCAAAGGAGGAGGGTTACACTGGGTGTAAGTGATCAATGCTTTGCTTTGAGCAACCAGCTGTGGTTGGACAAAGTATCAGAATCAAATCAGTGATATTTCTTTGAACAACACACTCAAGCCCCAATTCTGTCCAGTGGAATTATTCAGCAGGCTGACAGATACTGAATTTGCTTCAGGCAAATCCCAACTGTCAATACACAGTAACTGTGTGTATATGTGTGAGATTGTGTGAGTGTGTGTGTGTGTGTGTGTGTGTGTGTGTGTTTATATTAATCATGTTCTGGGGACAAACAGCTGTTTATACAGTCCCATTGTGGGAGCTTGCCTGCCATTTGGGGACAAGTCCCCACAAGGTTTACCATTTATTTGGGTATTTAGGGTTTAGAATTTGGTTTTGTGTAGGTTTAGGGTAGTGTATGTATGCTTAATGCTATCCTAAGATTTCCCCACCTTGTCATCCAATTAGGGAGTTAATGGGGATATCACCAGAACCCTATGACATTCCTGTCTGGGTTGGAACCCTACACACACTGCCCAACCAATTCAGGTGTGAGTAAGGTTGATGTAGGATCAGATGTAGGTCAAGAGGCCAAGATCCAATGAAACTGCAGGGTGATGATGGTTGGGGTTTTGTCAAGGTGCCACAGTTCAGTGTAATATAAGAATAACAATAAGAATTGGATGGTCAAAGAGTGAAGATTGAGTGAGGCTGCAAGTTGGGTTTGGGTTTGGGTTGGGTTAAGGGGTCAGTATGACACGAGGTGCTTGTTGGATGGTCTAAAAGCATCTGATACCTCCGCCCCCCACACCTTTCCGATGTAGGAAATTGGGGGGCTGTGTCTGACAATTTTTGTAACTTTCTGACACAGACAATTTGACAAGCATGCCCACTTCACACAGTGAATGCTGAGGGGTGCTCTCTTTCCTCTCTCTCAGAAGCTCTCTATTTTCATTCTTCACAAAATTACTTCCATCATTTTTCATGGGTACAACCGAGTGCAACACCATGACTACTTTTGAAGAAAAACTGTCCAGAATGTATGCCCTGTTATCCCAGTGCGTACGATTGATCGTGTCTTGTCCTTCTCTATGGCGGCAGGGTTTTCATCCTTCCTTTGAGTGTGGCCATTCAGAACAGCTATAAACGTTTTTGTCTTTAGATGTGGTCGGACTACCAACACTACCCACAATGCAACTCGACCGCTGACAGTTCCATCTGAGATTCGAGTATGTTATGCTAGTAGCGGCTAATGTAGCCTCGAGTTGCTAGCTTCAAGCAGAGATGAGGAACGAGCTCACTTCTTTTCTAACTACACACCCTCAGATCTTTTGCATTTTCAAACACCTTCAGCCCCAACTGACATGACATCACTTAGGAGACAATTTATCGGATTACCCACAGCTCCCTCTGGAGCAACAAACGGCTTTTCACATTTGCAGTAGTACTCACCAAGACCTGTAAATAGACTTTGATGTGTACAATTGGCGCACTTCCCCTTTAAGCTGACATAAATATAAGTCAATGCAATGTCCTCACAGGTGGCAAAAACAAGTGTATGTGTGTTTGTGTGGCAGGGCTACTGAAAAAATCATGTAACAATGGACAATTGCAGAAATGTAAATGAACAAACTAATGCAGATTTACAGATGTTGCAATGTTAGTTCTGTCTGATTAGTTTTGTCTGTGAGCAGACAGCATGTGAAGCAAGCTGTCACCCTGCATCTATTCTCCCACAATTAAAAATACACACATACTTTTAAAAACAACTATCACCAATATTTTTTGGCTCTTCTGTGTCCATTTTGTTTTTCAGTTGCATTTTTCATGATATCATGGATAACTGGCCAAGCACAGACAGTGTGTGGTGTGATTTTCAGCAATCCCCCATGACGTTTGACAGCAGCAAATGTTTTTTATGAATGTGAAACATCGGCAGGAAATGTCAGGACCTCAAAAATGTTTATACATACAGGCAGAAATCCATTGGGAAACAAATATATTTTCCACCCACAGTATCAGAAAACAGATTGGAATGTAATACAGTCACACTGAATTTGAATTTGGAAAGATGTTGAAAGTAACATTCAGTAATACTCAATTTGAAATTGTGCCGTATATATTTCATTCCTGAATTAATTTTGTTTTGTTTAATCTCTGCTGATGAATTCTTACTGTACCTCCTTTTAATTAGACAAGGAAAATTTTTAATAAAATCAAATAATCTCCACAAAAAGCCTGATGCAGAAAGCATGACGTGATTTATATGACAGCTGCATCTGTATTCATAGAGATAAAACACACTTGCTATCTTGACTGAATTTCAACTAAAATACCCAACTATTCCACTAACTCACAGTCATTTCTAATTACAGAATGTCATTTGTAAATGACATTTTGTCAATGTAAATCTTGTAATCAATTTTATAGGCCACTGCATTAACTAAAGGTCGTTCTAGGCCATTGAATACTAAGATCTATCAGAGGGCTTTGTCTTATGACATTGTTCGGATTCAGATTCAGAATTAAGTGAGGACTGAGAAAGCCATTTTATCAATGTTTGTCTTTTTTGTCCCCTGCAAATCCCTTGGAAGAAAAAAAATATTTTTCAGGTCATATTTTTGATTAAACGAAAGCAGAGCTGCTGTTCCAAACATTTTTAATCTAATTTTTCCCCTTTTCCCTTTACAATTCACATTATTGTTCTATAATGTATTTGAGGTCTGGCTCAACACCTTTCCCTCTGAAAAGCTCTTTATTCATTCAGAGAAGTGCCACCCCCTGCTCCCACTTTCCCACTGACTCAGCAAGGCAGCATGAAATAACACTGCTTCAATTTAGACTGCTCCTCCAATAACCAGATAGAGTTCAAAGGGTCCTTAATCTCACCTGTCACTCAAACGGTTGGGAAGGAAGGCCGACATGAATGAAGAACAAAACAGCAGCTGAAAGTGAGTGAGGGATAACAGCACGTGGAAGTGAGCTGGAGGTCTTTGACTACTTTTCTCAGCTGATGTACGATGTGGATTCATTGACCTCTAAACCTGATAACTCATTATCTGGTGATTTTACCTCTGGAGTTATGCCCCTGTCCATCACTTCCTGTTATATTTCACAAAAACATGTTTTGACTGTAATTAACATGTATTGAATTGTATGTGAAAGCATGGATGTCTGAGTTGATTGAGACTGGCAATCGCCCCTCTGATAGATGAAGGTAGGACGTTTTTTGGTCTTAAACATGACGAATAATCTACAGCCACTCTAGCGCTTGTGAGTCTGTCCATGGGTACAGCGGTGCTTTGAGTGAAAGGCTGACGTCAGAATGCTAATATGTTCACAATGAACATGTTAACGTGTTGATGTTTAGCAGGTAATGTTTACCATATTCATGATCCTAGTTTAGTGTGTTAGCATGCGTTTGTAAATTAAATTAACATTTGTAAATTTGCACTGAACACAAGGTACAGATGATGATGGGAATTTCATTCGTTTTGCAGGTATTTGTTTATAAACACAATTTTGACCTGATGATTGCACTACATGAAGAGTCAGAGGATGACCAAAGTCATTACAATTCATCCTGAGGGAACCATGAACTGATCCAATAGATGTTGAGAGGTTTTACTCAAAACCCACACACACAAATTTCATGGCAGTACATCCAATAGTTAGAGATTTTCTGTCTGGACTAAAGTGGTGGACCGACCGACCAACACTGCCATCCCTCGAGCCATGCTGCTAGCTTGGCTAAAAATTCCATTAACATACTGCTTTTATCTTACCTTCACAGTCTGGATGTGAAGGGCCTGTGTAGTAATTAAACCCAGCCCGCATTATTTGCTAGCTTAAATCAACAAACTTTTGTAATCCATGTTTTCTTGCATTGAAATCAGATAAATATATAATTTAATAAATGTCAGTTATTATATTTTTAAAAGGTTCTACAGGATCTCCTGGATATATTTCCTTTCCTTCCGTTAAAAGGTAAAATCGCACAGAAGTGAAGTTAGATGCCACCGTGGTAATGGTGGTTTACTTCCACCTAAAACTGAAAAGAAATATTTTTAGGGAACAAACTTACTTAAGATTAGGGAAAGACTGTGTTCATGGTTAAAATAAATGACTGTTAGTGGTAGGAGACAAGATGCAAACATTGGCCCCTGTTGTCAAAAGCCAGGCTTCCATCCAAATTTAGAGCAAATTTTCAAATTAAACTTTCCAGAAAATCAGTAAAAGAAAATACAAATTAATGCACATTTCCAACCACTACCATTATACGAATATTAGGAGTTGGTTCATTGAAATAAACAGCTGGTGGCACTAATTCTCCAGGGTACCATTAAACCATTGCGTTTCCACTCAGTTTTTTTAATGCACAATTGAAAATGCGCACACAACCAACCACACATAACATTTGACCACAAGAGGACCCATTTTTTAAGTATTTGAACAGCCAGCTGATGCTACCATTTTGCTGGTGACGACAGACTCCACTCAAGCACAAATTTACCCCTCTTACCTGTAGTGCTATTTATCCATCTAGATTGTGTTGGTGTGAGTTGCCGAGTTTTGGCGATATCAGCTGTAGAGATGTCTAAAAAAATTTTAATATAATGGGACTATATGGCACTCAGTTTGTGGTGCTCAAAGTGCCAAAAAAATACATTAGAAAAACTCAACAGCAATGTCTCTTTCCAGAAATAATGACCTGGTTACTCAAGATAATCCACAGACCTTGTTGTGAGCAGTTTCATGTAGAAACTATCGGTAGAAAGAAAATACTTCTCCAAAACTCTACAACTCACACCAAAACAATCTAGATGGATAAATAGCACTACAGGTGAGAGGAGAAATATGTATTTTTGATTTGGGAGTGAACTAAAGCATATGGAAAAGCATATTACTGTGTAAATTTGAGAAAAATAAACCAGCAGACAAAATGTGATGCTATTGGCATCATGGATAGATCAATAAATAATCAAGTAGCTTTTAGAAAGTATTGGAAAGAAACTATTAGACTCCAGATCCTTCCTTTATAACCAAGGCTTATTCATTATCTAAACAGGCAGCTTGTTTAAAAAGTAATGTTATGTATTTTCATTTGTAAAATATATCTTTCCTTACCCTCAAATTAAAAAAGTTCAAGGATGGAGTAAGCACAATTAGTGCAAAGAAAAACTACTGTTAGGCTACTTGATTTAATAGCATTCAAGTCAAAGTGACAATAGCTGTTCTGAAAACCACTCAAGCAAAAGTATTAAAGTAGCTCTTCTGAGAATTACCTTGAGTAATGATATAATCACCATGAAAGGGCCAATGATGCTCCATCCTAATGGTAAACCATTTAATTATCAATACACTCTAACAACTAATCCCTCTTCAGTTTGCTTATGCAAAACAATCCAATGCGGTTGCCATCTTTTCTTCATCACAGATCATCTTACAATGGTAAAGAAGTTAAAGCAAACTGGAATGAAAAAATGTACTAATTATGTAGCAGCAAAAACTGTAGACTGCTCTGTAATTGCTGCTTTTCTAAAAAATAAGTATAATATTTAATTAGAAATCTAGTGACAAAGGGAAGTTATAGCTGGGGAAAAAGCTAATTGCCATAACAAGAGTAAATAATTATTACCTCTGCATATGTCAGAGCCTGAACTGCCAGATCCAGGTCATGTGAGCATTCTATACCTCTGATACTATACTCTTTAACGATGAATGTTTGTATTCCCTGTCAGTTTGTCATTCAAGTCATAATCCCATGGATCCCGTGTTCAGACCAACAGTAGCCTTGCACGAAAAAATCGCACCCTTACTAATTAGAATTCGGTCAGTCGGTGACGTAGTGGGGATGCCAGCGCAGAAGCCTTTGGCAAAGAAATGCACAACGTCATCTGGCAAGCTGCTGAAGTAGCCATACGTGGAAGCGACCATTCCTGGTAGATTACTTTGTAACGGGACGCTGTACTTCTAATTGCTGTTGTGATAATGTTCCATAGCTGTAAAATCCTGTCCTATCAGGATCAAAGGAATCAAAGATGAAACAAGAGCAGTATGTATTGACCTGCCGTACAGATACTTTTTCCAGGGAGAAAGTATTGCCTAGAACCCCTCCTAAACCAAGTTGTATCATAATGATAATGATAATAATCTAGTTTATGTTTCATTCATTTAACCTTTATATAACTGGTATACATACGTACTGTAACTTTGGAAGATCCCGACTTGATTTGGCTAAATCAGACTGCAGAAGCCTCATATTAGCTATAGCAGAATGCACTTTTACATGGAACAAGGACTGTGGACTTTGCCCCCCATCTCTTTCATTGGAGTCATGTTAAGAAGGGATCTCTTGGCAGTCAATATGGACAAGAGGAGTGAACAAAGAGACTAATAACTCTCTCAACACATATGTGCAACCCTGTCTCCTCGAAATTATGGTTACTTTATATAAAGTAATAAATTGTTTTGCCAAATACACGTAATAACATAAGTGCTGCCTGGATGATGTTCACTGGCAATGCTTTTTTTCCAGTCCACAAAGTGCTACGGTCTTGTAACACACAGAAGTTATAGGAAGATGGTCAGGGTGGATGGTGGGTGTACAAAATGCAGGTTAGTTTGGTTAAGGTTAAGATAAAATGGTGGTTCTGGTTCAATATTGAAGAAGGGAACACGTCCAGTTGATTCAATTCAGAAAGGACTTTTCCTAATCTTATCCAAGTGCTTTGAGTTGCATAAACAAAACCATGAAAACATGAATCATTCTTCAGTTGTGACAAGTGGATATAGTAGGGAAAACAAATGAAATATGTTGTCAGTGTTTTGCAGATACACTATGTATGTAAGTATGAACATTGCGTAACTTTGTAGATACATTCATTAAAAACGTCTCTTCATTACGTTGATGAAAAACAGCTTGGGCGGCATAATGTTCATCTGAAAACATATTTGCTGTTGCAAATATAAATGCAATGTCTAGCAGACAGAGTTGGCATGGACTTGGGGGAAAAATCTGAACCTACTTTAAGTCCCACTGAGGTTCTTTTGAAAGGGAGACTAAGACAGCAGCATAAAAGTTATAGACAAACTACGAAATCAGTCAAACAGGCAAAACAGCACTAAAACACTGCATAATTCAAAAGATGTTCACATTTTTTCAACATTTTTCATTTTGGACCTTCAGAATGTGTTGCAAAGTCCTACTGGCTTGAAACTGTCTAAACACAAATATTGTAAGCTCTAAAGCCAAGTGAAAAGAGTACTTTTCATTTCATTTGGCTTTAACGCTTGCAGCATTGTATTTCTGCAATAAATCTGATCACAGCTTTTGTAAGTTGTCACTGTACAAATGAAGGAATGAAATGAATGAATAAAATTGAAGTTGGAAGTTTTCTACACAACCAACAGTCTTCTTTAATGGACAGCCTATTATGTGGAATGTAGGATCTGCATTAACAGAGCCATACCTTTGTCTCTGTGCGTGCCTCAACTCCTTAGGATCCATCATTCTTTTCTGTCGCAGCCTGATAAATCAGGGCACCTAATCAGTGTATAAATATTCATGAGTCCAGCTCAGAGTGCTTCTGAAGGTGTAACTCTTCACAATAGCTTGGCGCACAGTCTCCAGTGGCCCACAAATCCTGGAGCACAGTGGCAAAGTTGAGAGGTGAGGGACAGAAGTGTGCGGCTGAATTCACCCTTTTAGCATTTAGAGTAAGTTTTTCACGTAGAAGCACCCTGAACTCTTTTTTTTAAAAAAATCCCCCAAGCATACTTTTCTCTCATTCATTTTCAAGATTGAAATATGAGGTGTCAAAACATGAACAATTATGGAAAATCATAAATTTGTGACCAATTTGGAAAAGGGAATGAGGTTGTCAGCTATCTGAGATGTATGCGTTTTAAATTTGGCATTTCTTAATGCCTGCCAGCTTCTCTTGCCGTACCGTTAAACTGCCATTTCTCCTTGTACTAATTGAACGCTCCCCGGTTCTCTGCCCACACCATCATGTATTGCTCATCTATCATTGTTTGTTGGGAGCCAGTGTGGTTGTCCTTTCCACTGACTTTGAGAGAGCACTTCATCTTATTTGTTTGTTCCCTGACATGGGAATGATGCACTCGACCAAGCTGGCCATTTAGAAGCTGGGTACCGTTCAAGAACAGCCTCCTTTATCATTTTGTGTTACCCAGTGCAGTGGCTTTGTAAAGGGCCTGCACACAGAGGTCATTTGTCATTTGTAAAGTAAAACTATTTACCATTGGCATCTAATTTACTTAATAGAAAAGCTACAGAAACAGAGCTCAGAATGGCACAGACCTGTAACATGTAAAGGACTGGAAACGGCTGCATTTCTCTCCAGTACTAAGCACTGTTAAGCCGTGGGTATGGATTTGTACAGATTTGGGTGATAATTCTCTGTAGGTTCTTCACTACGAGCGACGCCTTTCACACTGTCACACTTTTTCCACATTGTCATTTGATGCATTGTTGTCATAAAAAATATTGATTATAGTCACTTTAAACAAGTGCTTTCATTTGCCTAAACATGCTTTACACAGTGACAGTGAATGTTTTGCATATTAAAAAAAAATCTGAACTGCATTATGTTGTCTACAAAACAAATTTTCTATTGCAGATTATTTGTATATGACCGTAATGTTAAGAAGACAGATTAGACCAGCAGCATCCATGTTTTTTTCCTGTGACATACAGACAGGTTAGGCCAAACAGAGTAATGAAACACAGAAAAGATCATCTGTTTGATGGAGAAGCAACGCCTGCTAACTCCTCACCCAGATAAAACCTATGGCCTTTCAGGTACAAGACCTTCTTATCACTCGGTACTCTTCCCGCCTTCAACATGAAGTTGTAGGGTTCAAACCCCATTTCCACTAATTGCTACACAACAATAAAAGCTGCTGCCACTCTCTATATTAACACTGGTAATTAAAGCTGGGTGGTGATGATTAGTAGAAAGCAGTCTCCAACTGTTCCCTACCTATTCCCTGCAGATTTAAAAACAAGCGTGTAAAACAGAAAGTTTTACACCGAATTACTGATCTTTTTCTGCAAACTTACTGAATTTTGAACAAAACCCAAGAAATAGAGCAAAGCACCAGTTGATGACAGCTTATTATCCTCTACAAATAGCAATTCAGCTGATTTTCAAAGCTGGAAGTATGATTGGCACCTTAGCATGGCATTTAGAAATAGTCCTACAGCTTAAAATCCACCCACTTGGTTTCTCAGCATTATTAAGTGTCTGTGTATTAAGGTCACCTTTTCGATCAGGGTTGTAGCTTCAGGGTTATAGCGCAGAAAAAATTTACTCTCTTTTCTCGCTCTTTGAGTCTGTCCGTGTTTCTCTGATGATATTCATTGTTGCCAGTGTTGGACGTTGGTGCTTTTATTCTGACGTTTTTTTCTACAGGAGACGCTGTGGAGGCGGAGCCAGCACTAATCAAAACTGCAGGGCATCTCTTTGCAGGATCCAACGGTTTCTCTGAGGAACAGAAGCCTGGGATGGAGGCGAGGTGACCTCAGATGAAACTTGCTCAACCCCCGACCACTTAGACTCGCTCAGGGCAATGAAGCTGCAGCCAGGCAGAGACAATATGAAGGAAAAAGGAACTAACTTCAAGGACAACACAGATATAGTGTACAAAAGTCAGAGGAAACATTGCTGCAGGATTTAGGCTGCATGTGGGGAAGTCATACATCTCTGTTGTTGGATATTTTCTCATTAACATTCATGTATTAGGTTAGAACAGGCTGAGAGGGCCAGTGGAGATCATGTCAACTTAACTCAAACATTTCTTCCAAGACATTTTCAAACACTGAAAAATAGATATTCATGAAGCAGTTCAGATTTTTAAATAAACAAGTATATCATTATTAAAGGTGACTTTACAGTGCACAATTTCGAAAATTGTCTTTGGCTCCACCACAAAGCATTAATGAACTTTTAGAGCTGCAGTTGTAAATACAGGTATGCAGTGGTGGCATGTGAAATTTGGTAAGAGTTTATGCAGCACATATTATATAAAAAGGGCAACTCAAAGTGCTTTACGCACAAAAGACATTAAATAAGAAATACAGCATAAGACATAAAAACGCAAATTAAAAAGGGCTGAATTCAAATAGTTTTAAAAGATAAACAGAAATGTCAGAGACAAAGAAAACAGTGATATGTAAGTGCAAAGTGGATAATTTGGAGTGCTTGAGATTCAGCCAAAGGCAGAGGAGAGGTCTTCCACCAAGTTTTTAGCCTGGATTTAAAGGTAGTGAAAGTCGGGGTAAGTCTTTTATCTGCTGGAAGTTCACTCCAGCTCTTTGGAGCAAAACAAGTCAATTTTTATTTATATAGCCCAATATCACAAATCACAAATTTGCCTCAGCATACGACACCCTCTGTCCTTAGACCCTCGATTAGGAAAAGGAAAAACTCCCCCAAAAAAGCCTTTAACAGGGAAAAAATGGAAGAAACCTCAGGAAGAGCAACAGAGGAGGGATCTCTCTTCCAGGACGGACAGACCTGCAACAGATGTTGTGTGTACAGAACAGACCAACATAGGAAAATGACAGTATGGACAATCATGGTGACAAAATTATAAATAGATTGTAAACATATATGAAGAATGGATCTGGAGGGACATTGAGCAACTCGATACTCCTTCTCCATGTTTAGTTTTGACTCTGGGACACACAGCGCTCTATGAGTTGGTTGGAAACGCTGTCACTGGCTGAATTTTTAGTATTTCCAGCTGGCAGATTTTAAGAACCCTGAAAAAGGGGTCTTAAACATGCACTTGATGGCTACATATTGTGCTAAAAGACTGAGGTAAAGCTGCTAAGGTTTAACTGCATGTCCCAGGCAAAAAGTCAGCATCCTCACCAGACGATGATCCATGAAGAAGACATGGAAATAAAGAAGCAGTACTGTTCTTATATTGCAGTGTAGCACTAGTTGGTCCCAGTATAATGTGTGATGAGGAAACATTTAAGATCAAAAATGTATTTCATTCTGACGATGTTTGGCAGCTTAATAAGCTTACATACTTGTTCATATTTTTAAACAGTATATTTAACTTTTAATGAAAAAGCTTTAATGATGAGGACTAACCTGGTGTGTTTGGCAAATGTAACGCTATCTGATGACGCTGACATTTGTTGGAGTTGCTGGAGTGTAACAGTTAGTCACTAAATCCTATAAAGAGAAGGACAGAGCTGCTAATGCTCCCCGCAAACTCTGATAGCATCCAGGATCAGCTTCAGTGGATGAAATATTGTGAACAGGGCTTTTTCAAAACATTACCTGTAACAAACTAATGAAGCTAGTTAATGATGTGCTGCTTGGCCTTGGAAGTAGCGCTCGGTTACTAATGTAGGTAGTAAGGTAGTTAGCTGGACATGCCAGCGATTGCAGCTTACATTAGCTTTGTCAAACACACAGTTTAATCCATTCCTTACACTTGTTCTTGAGCCCATGCACTCTGCTTCATCATGTTGAGAAATCCAAAGCTTGCCAGGCCTGCTGTACCTAGTTATGGTTGCTAAGCTATGACTAAACAATCACTGTTGGGGGTAGCTGTTTAGCAAACAGTCAGTGTCCCACATTAAATGTCTTCTTATCTTAATTACTGAGCCCTAAAAGTGAAAGCGCAGAATGATTATTTGTGTTTCTGACACAGAAAACATTTTTAATGATTTTTTAGAAATGAGTGACAGTATCGTAAAATAAGAAGGATTAAGGTGGATTGCTGCACAAGCAAGAATAATTACAAGAAAAATGTCAAATTCTTGAAACATAGTGGATGTTGTATCAAATACAGGTTGAAATTGTCTCACTGCACCAGTATTTTTTTTTCATTTGCTTTAAAGAAGTAGACAAACACAAAATGACTTGAAAGGTGCATTTTTCCACTGATATTTATAGTTTTCTGCCATTTGAGGGCAACTTCTCTGTGATAAACTTGGATACCAACTTGACAATGAGCATCTGAATGCACCATTTGTTTTTAGCTGTGTCCCAGTTCCATACTTACAAATTCTAAGCAGGTTTTGAGTCTGTAGTGTGTTCACACTAGAAAGGTGATGCAATAATAATAATACTCTTTTAAAACTGTCAGCAAGCAGACAAAAAAAAAAAAAAACATTAGTTTTGAGTGTGCTGTAGATAAATGCTATTGTCCCAAAGGAAATGGACAAGCTGGTATAGCTGCAAAAAATAAATTGTGAACAGAGGCGAGGCAGCTTCAGAAAGATCCTGCAAAACAAAATCATCAAATATAAAATCTTTGGAAAAACGTTTTGCTTTCTTTTTGTGAAGTGCAACTGGCAGTGGTGTTTTGCCAGAGCAGTTTGACATACACATATTGTGTAATTTCCTGTTAGTACAACAATGTGATGTCGATTGCTTGTATATGTACTGCAAAAGACATTTGAGGAGGAGGAGAAAGTTCAGATGAAACTTGAGGTCCTTGTGGAACTTTGGGTAATTTATACATAAACTAATATGAAAACTATTCTAAGAGAAAATATAATTCTCTCTTCCAGATAGCACATTTACAAAGCAGTGCTAGACACAAACAGAGCTTTTGTTTACAAGCAACCTGATCTTAGACTATCCTGCATGTTGGGAACACACACAGAACAGAATATAAAAGTCAGATTTTTCCCCATTTTTGTCAAGGTCTCATTAAATGTTCTCAGCAGAGGCTTAACTTTAAATCAGAGGCACACACTGTCAAGTTTCTTTGTGTCTGAATCCCAAACATTCACATAATGATTTAAACTTGTGCAGCTGACAGCACACAGCTGCTGGTGGAGTCAGGCTGTGATCTGTGATCTACAGTATATAGTCAATATGATATGCTTCATAGCCCACCGTTTGAGAATGGCATTTCTGAAAGCTGCAGTTTGTACGATGTTGTTGTCACACCATGATATGATATGAAATGCTACTTAATGTCTAATGTCAACATGCCAGTCCCTCCGGCTCTGGGGGGTGCTCTCTGAGACTCCATGGAATCTGGTGACATTTTAATGGATTGCTTTTTTCCAGAAATACCTTTCCCATCGCGGGGGGAAAAACAGGTTAGGTCAACAGAATTTAGTTGGTGGGAGGAGTGATAAAGCTCGGTTTTCACAGTGAGTTTGACTGCTGTGAAAGGAGAAGAGTGCAAAGCAAAATCTCGAGCTCTCCCTGCGAGCCACAGGGGGTTGTCTCAGGAACATATTAACATATGAATCAGTATGATATGACTGAGTCACCCCTGAATGAAATATGTTATGAACCATATGAGGTCTGCTAACGAGGCAGAAAGACAGAAGTGAGATGAAAATAAGAACTTCAGTTTGGATAGAAGGAAACCTTGCTGTCACTTATTAAAGACACTCAAAAGATGCAGAAATCTTTTAAAGTCACTGCAGTAAAAAAATATTATATGCAACAGTGACATTATAATTAACTACAATACTTCTCCATCATGTTTTAGAAGATAGTGGCTTGTTCTGCACCAAAATGTAGCGTTCAAAATTTCAGTTTAAAAGAGTTAATCAGACCAAAGACATTTCCCAACATTGTGTGGTAGTTGTATAAGATGGGATGTGCTTTTTCTTGATAAAAACTAATTAGCATTTGTCACAAAGATGATTATGTAAAAATACACCTGTATTACACCAGAATAAACTACAAATTATGCTTTTACCAGAAGAGAATGTCACATATCCCACTGCCAATTTGCCTAAATCGTTATTATTATCATTATTTATTTTGGTATCTGTTAATGGTTACTGGCAGCTTGTATTGAGAACTGCTCAGGGAAGTGTGGAGCCTCTGGTCATTAGTGTGATTATCAGCAGGTGTGCAGATTCCAATTAGTGCATACTACTTGAGAACATGCAAAGACTCCACAAGAAATGCCTCAGAAAAGGCAAAAAAACATTACACAGTGTGTAAAAAGGAAAGCACATACTGCTGCATTTTAGCACTTAAAATCAAAATCACACCACAATGATAAAGTGTAAATGATTTTTACTACCTCTTTTAAATCTTAATCTGTGTGCAGACTCCTTGCCTGTTTTTTCTCTGGATATTTTCACACAGCATCAACCTGCAAGTCAAGGACAAATTTACATCAAATTACAATTACATCTTACTCATGGCCGTGATATACAGTAAATCTGAAATACTGCTCAACTACACCGAGGCATTCATTTTCAAATATCAGAGTATGTAAAGTGATTAATGATCAGCTTTGTCTGGGCAGTCTGAATCTAGAAAATATTTAAAGTGTGAACGACTCCTGAACCTTCTTGTCTAACAAAGAGGTGAAATACTTTGCCGCTGGAGGTCACAAAATAAACTGAAATGTTATGGTCAAATGTCTACACATGGCCTCTAGGGGGAGTTTCAACTGCTAAAGTGGTTTTTCCCTATACTTTGAGGCAGATCATGTTTCATGTGAATCTGGTTGTTCAAACTGGATCTCAATGCAGTGTGGCGTTTTCTGTGTTAAACTAAACTGATAATGCACCCATGCAGGATGCAGGGCTCAGCCATGACCCCTTTCATTCCGTACGTAGCTCAATGTGAAGTTCCTCTTTATGTGTATATACAGGTCTACTGTGTATGTTGTGATTCATTGCTGAGCCACACTGAAGCAAACTGTGTGCCGCTGCACATATGTGAGAGAGACAGAATTTGCACATTGCCTCAAGTGTTACTTTCCCGTTGCCAGTTACAACCAAAGGTGCAAGACACATTGGTTTGAAGTTAGGTGCTAAATATATGACAGCAGAGCAGATACTCCAGAGAGGGCAGAGAATGTACAGCTTCTACAGAAAGCAAAAAACACAAATTAGAGTTTTCTTGGGACCAGCTCCTTTTCCTGCCACACGTCCTAATTAAGGTCACGTTTAGGTTACGATGGTACAGGCATTTTCTATTCCTGATGACAGTTATCACAGTGTACATGTAAAAAGTGGATATTGTTATAAATTCTAAACACATACCGCAAAACACAACTATATGAGTTGTGTAGAATGGGGTGTTCACAAAATAGCGTGAGCCCTGAATTCTACAGGAATATCTACTGTGTGTGCAGGTAAAAACATGTGATGCATAAGGGCTTATTTCATTATTTCACAGAAAGTATGACAACTGTGGGATGGATTTCCATGAATATTTTGTACAGACATCCATGTCCCCTTCTAGCCTGGCATTGCCAGACTGATTCGCAAATGCATATTAGTCGGGAACCTCTCAGTTCATTTTCGATTTCCAAGGGGAGCTTTCAACAGGCGCAGACCAAAATGCCTCTGCACACAACTGGAAAGACCTACAAGCAATCAGAGCAACGAAACGTGCTGAGCATTGTGGCGGTGCTTGGTCCGTTTTCAAGCAGGAAAAATCCGTTCTCAAATTACAGCTACACTAAAATGTGTTTCTGAAAACATTTGAGGTGGGAAATAGGTAATGCAGTAACAGAATCTTGATTCATATTTGATCAGCACAGTTTGATCTGAGTTTTGTGAGTTCTTGTGCTGTATCAACCAATCAGAGCAGCGAAACATGCTCCTCTGTCTGTGTCAAACCTGCCCCATATTAGATTGGCTGTGAATGGCCTAACTGAATCCAGGACGGGTGGAAATCCGTCTGAATGGCAGAGGGGCCAGACGTATCTGCCAGAGCAAATGAAACATGAGCTCGGCAGATTCGCCTGGTTGCCAGGCTAGTCCCCTTCAGGATGAATTATAATAAGTTTGATGATCCCTTAACTTTTCATCAGGCAAATTTTGTATTTGTCCAATATTTTGTGTTATCAATACCTGCAAAATTAATAACATTTCCATCAGCCTCTGCTGTATTTTGATTAGTGCTAATTAGCAAATAGTAGCATGCTAAAAATCTAAACTAAGATGGTGAACATGGTAAACATTATTCTTGCTAAACATCAGCATGTTAACATTTAGCTCAAAGCAGTGCCAAGCACAGACTAGACACTAGCATGGCTGTAGACTCCTAGGGGATATTTACATGTCACAATTTACCATCAGGGGCACAAAAATTTGCGTCACTGCAATTTTTCCTTTTAGCGGGATATTTACTAAGACTAAAGATGGAAAAGAGCACAGCCACAGTTCATCTGATTTGCATAAAGTGCAGCTAAACAAGATCTGATGATTGCAGGCTATTTTGAAGCGATGGACATATCTAGAAGGTAATGGAGTGCAAAGGAAAATGTTCTCTCTAACTGAATTTGGAATTTTTGTTAAAGAGAGGATACTTTTGGAAGTGCAAGCATATATTCATCTATATATCCATATATGAGGAAATATAAATAGCTTTATGTCAGGTCAACAAAAACGTATTAGTGATTGAATAACTTTTGGCAGAACAACTCCTTTGCCTAGATCCTTTCTGTAAATGAAAAACAAAAGTACATAACGGTCTACTTAATAAGTGTTACTGGCTGCTTCAATCATATTGCACTGGTCTGGCTCTGCTCTGAGATGTTAAAAGTGAGGAAAAATAAGCAGGAGGCAACTGCAGGAAACAGAAAGGTAAAATCTTGAGAAAAATAACAGGCAGTTGCATTGCCATTCTTTTGTATTGTGTTGTAGTGCTAAGTGGAGAGCTCCAGTGAAGTAACTTTGTAATGCAACTTATAATTTGAGTTTCTCTCTCTCACTCACTGTTTCGACCTTCAGTAGTCTCTCATCCCCTGCACCACACAACGATATGTTAAAAACAACAAAGAATCATTGCAGGCCTGATGTTCACTGTAATGACAACCAATTGGCTGCCTGGAATGGTGGGGAAAATACAGCCAAAACCCCAAAACTGTATACTATGCATTTGAAAATGGTCAGAAATGTTTTAAAATATACTTACAGCAAAGATTTTGTGTCCCATGATGGTTTATATGCTGCTTCAGACTTCATATTAAAATTGTGCAGAAGAAACATTTTGTCGGGTTTTTTGGTATTAAAATCGTTAATTCATAATCAGTGTTAGTCTACAAATATTGACATTGGACATCACAAATCCATAAATGGCCACGCAGCACTAAATCAAACCACTGCCATCATTTTGGTAGGTGCAAGAAACTTCTGTAGGGAAAAAAGTAGTGGCAAGTGAAAGCCTCCATTCACAGCCTGACATTCTCCCTCTCTGGCAGCAGGGTGACCTTGACGAGAAAGGCAAGGCGTCGAGTTAGGGGAAGAAGGGACGGGGGTGAGGAGCAGACGCCAGCCCTCCACTGTGGTCTGTCAGACTATTATCAATGCTGCTGAGCTGCATTTGTGGGCGCGACGGGGAGGGCAGCGGAGAAAGGCCGAGACAGTGATAGAATAAACGAGAGAAGAAGGAAGAAAGGAAAGTGTAGGGGGGAGGGGGATTGAGGATAGATGGCGGCAGGAAAGGTGGCTTCAAGAGATGGCTACCATGCAGGGTCGAAGGATGCTGTTTGTCCACCTTGCTGCCTGGCTGTCAGCCCCACAGTAATGAAGTTAAATGAGGGCACAGGCTTGGCAGAGAGTGTTCTGGAAATGGGTGATCACTGGTGGCCAGAAGAAAAGACAGCAACGACGAAAAGGGTCTGCAGGTGATTGACAGAGTGCAAGAGACGCAGTGCTGGCTCAGTCAATCAATAACTCTTTTCCTCTCAGGTCGAAACCCCCTCACCGGCCTCATCAGCAGCGCCCCCCCCCCATCTCTGACCTGACAGGGTCCATCGCACTGAAAGGAAAAGTCACCTTCTTCTGTCGTTTAATGGGATTCTTTAATAATGGGGGAATCTGGGATCAACAAAAGAGACCTGCCTTTTCATTCTTTAATGGAGCAGCTCCTGGTTGCTGCCGGAGAGCCATACTGTACGGCTCCGGCTTCGAGACAAGACAAATGTAGTTTTTGTCTGTCCAAATACTTGAATAGTTTGCTAAATTAACGAGGGGAGGAGGTTTGTCATGGCCAGTTCAGTGGCGTATGTGGTCAACTTTCCAAAATTCAGTGGTTTTCACCAAACTACATACAGCCCAGCACATACACACGTATACAGGCCTACATATACCCACCACATACACACACGCTATTTAAACAAGTACTGCAACTAAGTAATGCAGCTGACCTTAAAGCACATTTGATCTAGACACTCTAATACAGCTACCTGTATGGGCTCACTCACTCCCAACTGACTGGGATTGCTGATGATAAAAACGGTCTGGTCGTTAATGGACAGGATGTATTCCTGGTTACCTCACTTTGCAACAATCTCGGTTTGAAAGTTACTGTGCAACTGTTTAACAAGCATTCCCAGCCAAGGATCACATAGTGCAGCATTACGAGGCACTTTTTTTTTTTTTTATTGTATTTTATTGTATGAAATCACTGACTGGCCAAAATCTATATAGTTCATCTAAGTTAAATACAGGAATGGACACAGGTTTAGGAGAAAGTTAAAACGTTCCTTTGACACTGTGTTGATTGCTCAAGGTATCTCATTGGACAAAGTCACTATTATTCCGATATGGTCATCTCACATAGGGTTAGTACTTATTCTAACTGTACTGTTCTGTACAGACATGTTAACCAATACATTTTGCATAGTAGACATCAAATAATGGTGATAATATCATCTAATGATGCAGTGCAAGTTGTGTTTCTTGTCCCTCCTAAATATTTGTCTTGTGATGTAGACTTAAATGCAGTGTTTGAACCAATCTACTCACATGGTCAATGTCTCTGCTTCAAGTACATAACTGGACTGATTAAAAAATACTTGTCCAAAGGCAATGACTGAACTTCAGTCAGTTTCAGACCGTAACATCTTAACATCAAAGACAGTTCCTTCTTACTGTAGGTCCAGCTTGATCTCAGAGGTCAGCAGATCCCCTGCTGCTTGGTTTCTTCCCCTCCAATTAATCTGACACGGTGTGAACTTTGAGGGGGAAAAAATACTGTTTACTGCTTCTCAGACTGTTTCAAGAGATGAAAAATTTAGAAAACCCGATTTAAGTCATATTGTTGAGAATCCAGACTGGCCAGTAAACTTCAGCTGTGAATTCATGATGATTTACATATAATGAAAATCAGTTGTGTTTTTTTTTTACAGCTTTTATGTGTGAAGTTTTAGTTTTCCACGATATTTTAATGTAAAATTGTATTAAATTCTGACCACCTCCTAACATTGGTGTTGGTTGCTGGTTGGATGGTTTCAGATAGATCCTTCATGTCATGATTCTGCTCTATGTTCATCAAATCGAAGAAATGTTTCTTTTGGAAGATGTTCTCACTTTGGTTCGCTAAATCACTGTAAAAGGAGCACATCACAAAAACAATCAAACCACAAATGAGAATTTCCAAGTGAATGCCAGACGCTGCACAGTCCAGCTAAATATTTTTAATTACCTTCAAGCGTCTTGAGTTTGGTCGGGCTTGTCAAAACATCCAGCTCTCTCTTTTAGCGCTCTAATTACATTTTCATTGAGAACAAGGTCCAATTTGCAATAACAACGAGGGGGAAAAGGTTCTCTTTAGGCCTTCCAGTGACAGGTGCACAATGTAAATACTATTATGCATCAGAATGATACAACGCAAGTGTGGATCACAGTACACATCCCGTAGACATTTCAAGGAAATCTTAAACAATACTTTACAGGAGCTCTTTTCCTGAGTCTGTGTTCTTTGTTTGTTCCCTTTATTATCTTTAATTTGCCATCCATCCAGCAGTGATGAGGTGTCTCACTTCGCTTGTTCCATTAACTTTATTGCTAATAATATATTTCATTATGGCCTGTTATTGGAAAGAATCTGCTCATGATAGCTCACGTCCAAAATTGTTAATTAAGTAAATGAATGGTGAAGCCCAAATAAATAAATAAAGAACACAAATTAGCATAACGTAATTGAATGTCACTCTTGGTTATTCTGCTCTTTGAACTGATGGATGGGTACCATCCACGCCACAGGCTGTAATGGAAAAGAGAGCAACTCCTCAGCAAACATACACAAACAACACTCAGACAGAGTCACACACACTGGTTATCTCCATGCATTAATCTACAGTATTGACAACAACACTCGACATAACATGAGGACTCCGTGGGCAAACAGCCTGTATCTGATGTGTTGTACACACTTAATCGCATCTCAACAGGCTGCTTTGTTATCAATCAATGGAACGTCAAAAAGATTTATTTCACAAGTCCAACGGTCACATAAAAACACAAGTAAAGGAAAATACAATATCATTGAAGTGTTGCCACTCAGTGACAATGACAATGACCTTGACCTTTCACTTTTGATATGTAGCCAATCTCTGCTATATCAGGGTCACTGTGCTTTACATAGTAAAGCTGTATAGACAAAGCTGCCATCTTAACAAGTGCATTACGGTAAAATTGTCAGGTTTTTCCAGAATTGTAATTTGTAAGATTACACAAAGTTGCATTAAGTAATTTCATATATTAAGTCCAGCTCATGGTAGTGTAAAAATGGTGAACGTAGAAAAACTACTGAAATACTTTGTTTACTTAAAGCTGCATTAATCACTTCCAGAGAAACAATAAAACAAGCCATGTTGCCAGATTATAAAGTTGCAATGGCTAATGTGTTAGCAAACAGTCGCCTCATCGCACAACCAGCAGACATTTGGAGTCTTCGTTCTGTCCACTTGATGAATGTAAGTCACCCTCATTTTAGGTCTAGCTTCCACCATCTCCTGCGAAAAATATCTGGCTATTTGCTAATTTTGTCTGTCTGATGTTGGGCAGGCAGCGCACAGTGAGTTTATCAAAGCATGTTTGGGCGAAACTGCTGCTACACTAAAAAACACTAACAGGCCCTGTAGTGTTGCTGAGGTTTGTAATTATGTAGGATTTCAGCACTACAAGCTACCCTTGAACATCATATAATATGTAATTTGATTCAGTTTTGATTCTATCAAAGATATTGGTTAATGCAGGTTAAAGTGAAGCAGTCCCACAAGGGAATGCTACTTCATTAGAGATGCTGCACAATGTAAGAACTTGCAGTTAAATGTAAGTTTAAAAGTTAATAAATGTTCTCATTGTGACCAATGTTCTTTTCACAGTGCAAACCCTTTTTTATTATAATGTATATAGTAGTACATTACAGAGCTCCCTTTGCTATTTAAACTGCCTCTGCTTCCTCACACCTGCACCTTTGAGGAGGAAAAAGATGTGTTTTGTGTTGACAAACCTAAACCTGTGAAGACCTTATGAACTTGTATGTAAAACCTTAATCTGTGAAGTAATGAACACTTACAGCTCTCAGATAAAGATGTTGAAAAAGAAAGTACAATATTTCTCTCTTAAATGTGGTGGAGTAAGAAGGGCTGCACCTCAAAATTATTTTGGCTGATTGCGTGGTATAAATTCAATTCTATTCTAAAATCTTACCCACTGCAGCTAAAACATAATAAACACCTCAATTGTTCACCTTCTTTATGTTGCCAAACGCTGTTGCATCCAGATGGCTCAGACTACAAAATAGCCAAACTAAATACTGACGTTTTGAAATGAGAAAAGAATTGTAACTACCCTTGCAGAATTTATAGGCATGTTAGATACTGAAATGAGCTTTAAAATGTGAAATGATGCCTTCACTACTTCATTAGTAGCCATTCCTGCTGAAATTAAGTTGGCTGTGACTGTGAATACCAAGCTGCAGGATGTGTGAGCTCAAAAAGCACATTTGTTTCCCTTCCTCCTGCTGAAGTACCTTTTTTAGAGCATCAGTATCGCCGGAGAAGATCACACCCTGTATGGCACCAGCTCCATCACAAGTGCCGTTGCCTGGCCTGGAGACAGATTTAAGAGACAAAGGCAGGCGGGATGGCCACAAGAAAAAAAGGGGGCTCTTTGTTAGCTCCTAATGAGGATAAGAAAAAATATGGAGTCTTTTCTTTTCCTTCTTAACTCCTTGAGATGCCTTGACAGGGGTGATAAAGACAGCGAGAAAAAATGGGGATCATTTTGTGGAGCTGGCTGCAGCAGAGATGGAGGTTTCCAGAAATAGAAAAGTTTAAAGGTGCTGCACTGATGGACAAATGTGTCGTTACAACCTTCAACTGCTTCTCCACTGTTATTGATCAAGAAAAACTGTCCACCTTACTTTAGTAAAGCGCTTGCTGCCTCATTTTCTCATACGGATTTGCCTTTTACCCCACTGCTAGTTTTCTTATTCATTTTACCATCTTGTTTTATTGTATATGAATGCTGTACCAGCTGCCCTGATCTAAATATTCAAAACCAAATGAGCCATGCAGGAATTCATCTAGGTAGCATGCTGACAAATGTAAGAGTTTGAGTGCATTTGGAAAACAGGACCTTTCGTTTAGTGACAAGTGGACACTCAATACTAACTATGAAACAGATTAACAAACATATGAATTAGGCTTGTCACAGACCATAGTTGAGTTGATTTAGGCTAACAAAGCCCCAGAGGGGCTCAGCTGTAAATCTGCCTCTGAAAGCACATCTCCACATGTACTTTGACCTCAATGTCAATCTCAGAAACAGGTTGTCCTTGCAAGTTTGTAACACTGAGAAACTGAAACTGATCCAAAAATCATATTTTAAGGTAATGGCTATGCCCCATGGCTTTCAACGGCCCACTCAGCACTTCAGAGGCCAAACAGTATTAGTAATAGAACAATGTCATGCCAGGTTTGTTTGGTTAGCTGAACACACACACACACACACACACACACACATACTTCCAAACTAATGTACAGCAGCCATGTATAGTTTATATGGAGCCCTAAAACTGACAATTTTGTATATTTTGACTTATCTGATAACCTTTTACTACATTTTGCGCAATAAACTTAAAGTATGTCTAACTAGCATCCTTGTCAAGACTGCACACCAGTAGCTATCTTGGGTGTTCTCTCCTGTCTACACCAGTGGAATACTTATTACGCCTCCACCATCACTGACTTCACCTGTTGCTTATATACATATTGAGAAATATGAGTATGTGACTCATAAATAAAGTCACATACTCATAAATAAACAAATAAATCCATGAACCTTAAACAACTTTGGTTCTCTTTGGCATTGATTGTCCAAGTCTCTGGAACTGTTCTGCAGGTTTGAACACCATTCTTCCAAAAGATATTCCCTCATTTGGGGTCCCACAAGGCTCAGTCCTTGGCCCTATTTTGTTCAGTTTATATCTGTTGCTCCTTGGCCATGTTATTTGCCATTTCACCCCTCTGTCCTACCATTGTTACGCCGATGACTCCCAATTGTATGTCTCATTTAGCTCTGAAAATTGTAACAACCTGGATTCTCTGCATTGCTGCCATGCTGCCATTAAGGACTGGATGGCATCCAACTTCCTGCAACTGAACACAGACAAGACTGAAGTCCTAGTTATTGATCCTGATCATATTTCTAATAGTGTCATCCCCCTCCTTGGACCACTAACAGCTAACACAAAACATTCTGCTAGAAACTTGGGAGTTGTTTTTTATCAGTACCTCAACTTCAATCAGCACATTAAGAGTCTAGTTTAATCATGCTTCTTACAAATCAGAAATATCGCCAAACTCAAACCAATGCTCCCCAAGAAAATAGTGGAACAACTTATCCACACCCACATTTCTTCTCGCTTAGATTACTGTAACTCCTTATTCACTTAAATAAGGAGTTAAAAATGCCTAAATGATTTGCCCGTCTACAGTTAGTTCATAATGCAGCAGCAAGACTCCTCACAAGACTCCTCGTAGGGAACACATCACCCCTGTCCTGGCTGAATTACACTGGCTCCCCATCCGTTACAGAATTCAATTTAGTTTTAGATTTAGTTTAGTTTAGATTTAGTTTAGATTTTATTCAATTTTACTGATTACTTTTAAATCCCAACATGGTCTGGCTACCTTTTACATTTCATAACTTTTAACTCCTTACTCAGCTCCGAAACCCCTCAGATCAGTAAATCAAATGCTTTTAAAAGTTCCACGGTCCAGGCTTAAAACCAAAGGGGATCATGCTTTGACTGTTTTAGCTCCAACGCTGTGGAACAAACTCCCCCTCAACATCAGATCAACCTCACTTTAAAAAGCTTTTCAATATTTGCATTTGTATAATATTTGTATGCCTATTCAAATATTTTAATTTTGTTATTTATATTTTGTTTTATCTTTCAATGTTTAATTATTTGCACATTTTAATTCTGTTTTTTTTGTTTTATCTGTATGGTATTGTATTTTGTGAAGCACCTTGTAACTCTGGTTTGTAAAGGCGGTATAGAAATAAAGTTAATTATTATTATTATTATTATTATTTGGTGTTTTTATGACAGCGGTTGATGGATGCCAAGTTCGTCTAGATGACCTTGTTGGCTGTAGTGTTTTTTCTTTTGCAGAGATAATAGTGTATCTACAGCCTCCTGTCTATAACTACACTTGGTTCAACTGCACCATTTCAGCTGTGACTGTTACATTAATGTCACCTAATCTTAGCCATCTAAGTTACAGTGCATCATGGCCAACAGTTAATCTCAGCTGCACCAGCATCACCTTTTTGAGAGCTCCTGTGGTTTAGAATCCTATTAACCTGTTGGCTGATGATCTCTCCTGTTTTTGGAAGATCTTTAGCTACTGGACTCTGAACCCAAGCTAGCTGCCCATGCATGACTTAGAGTAATAAAGGCATAGTTAACATTTTTGTGCTGTGTTACTCCCTTGAAGCTGCTTGGTGGTGGACAGTGATGAACTGTGTACTGGGCAGCTCTCAAGTGTGAATTAATGGGTTTAACAGTGTGAGTGCAAAAGAAAGAACTACTGGAGAAGTATGGCCAGATTCCCCAAAAGATCATTTCAGTCCCCTTCCCCTCACAGTCACCCCTAACAATTTCCTGGTAAACACTGTGCCAAGAGAGCTACAGGTGCTGTCCTGTCACTTCCAATTAGATACCAGCTATCCAAATGTTGAGCTCCGTTAAGCAAGTGTCAGGACATCATTAGCAACGGGTCAAACTGCATTATGCTCAGACACCCCAATCGTTATGGACAAACAGGCTGGCTTGTGCACAGCACACAGAAAATAGGTGTCAGTGGAAGGTAAACAAGACTTCACTCAAACATGCATAACATTTCAGGAAGATTTTCCCACTCAGAGAATCTTACAGTATGCTATATTTTCTCCTCAGACAACAGCTTGAATGTCCGGCTTCAAGTACAGCAGCAAGCATTTGAGCAAACACAGTGTCTGGGGAAAGTAAAGAACATGTTTGATATCCTGCCAAGCCTCTTGGACATAAGGAGTGCTTCACCAGCCGTTTTGTCACGTGTCTCCAAATGTTTACAGGTAAACCTACTTACTGATGCTGGCTCACTAAAAACCCAGGGAAGCCACTTGAACCGACAGGATAAAGCAGGATGTACATATGCAGTGTAAGATAATTACTGTACAGCTGTCAGAGCTGCAACAAGCAAACAACAAAGAAAATGTCTGTATATAAAATACTATTTGGTTGTATTTCTGCAGACACTATATGTATGCATTTACAGTACATATGTAGATTCCTGTTGTTGCATTTGTGCATGCACGTCTGTTTATTTAGATATGTTTGTATGCACCAACAGTATAGATGTTGGGAAGATACACCGCTATGTTTAATGTTTACTCTGATTACAAAAGGACACTTTGGGTGGGGGTGATGGTCTGAGTGTTTTTCAAGCTTTGGGTGGGTTTCCATTGTCGAAAATGTGTGAATTCAATTTATTACGGAGATCAGTGGCGGTGTTGTGGTGTACTACATTATATTGAGAGGTGTTTGTAATTTTTTGTCCTCCCTATTTACATACACACCTCTAAATATAATCCAGTATTAGTATTAGACAAATTGAAATTTTAAAATTATGGTGGTGCTAGATGAAAAGTCAGGGGATCACCAAAGTTATTACATTTAATCCTATGGTAAATATGAATGTCTGTACCAAATTTCATGCCAATCCATCCAAATGTTTTTGAGATATGTCAAGCAAAACCACAAATGGGAACCTCATGGTGGTGCTAAAGGAAAAGTCACCAAATCACCAAAGTCAGTAGGAATCATCCCCTGTGGACCATGAATGTTGGTACCAACTGTCATGGCAATCTATTCAACACATGTTGAGATATTTTAGTCTGGACAAAGTAGTGACCTGACCAAGCAACTAAGCAACCCATTCCTAGAACCATGCCACGAGCATTCATTCATTCATAAAAATGAATTTATATATAATTGTAGAAAATTTTTTATCTACTTTTGGTTTTATTTGTTTTGAGAAGCCTTTAGATGTTTGAACCTGATAAGACCAAAGAGATACTGGCTAAGTTGGCTGGATGACTCAACTCCAAATGCAGCAGATACAAAAAAGTGTCAAAACTTTTATTAGGCAAGCTACATTGATTTCTATCTCCTGGACCAAAAAGTATACTGTGTAATTTTCCCCTTTTCACTCATTCATCTGTTGAAGCTTTCAATCAGTCTTCAAATCCCACAATTCTCATCTGGACCATCATCCTGTTGACTTTCCGTTGACTTTAGTTTAATTAGAAATAGTTACAGATTCTGTGTATTGGAACGTGGCACACACCTATAATGACATACAATAATCTCAAAGCAGCTATCAGTCACAGAATTCATTAGTAACCATCCCTCAATGTTAAGCGATCCAGTGTTTTGCCTTAAGGCAGTTTCCATTAACCTTCAGCTCTTTTTAAAACACACCCATTAATGATAAAATTTCCTCCGTGCAACTTCTTATAACAAATCTATTAGTGCCCAATCCTGCATATTTCTTCGAGCACGCCCCAAGCTAAACGGTTTTCAGAGCTACCGTTTCTCATTACAGTAGTAAACATTTGAAACAGGATGACATGTTAACTCTAAAAGCCTGTAAACTGCCATAGGGCTAAATAATTCTCTCTATTACATCTGCTACCAGTATAAAGCTGCAGTCTAACAAATCTAATTTTCTGGATTGTAGAGAAGCAGTCCTTTTCCTTTTCTTTGACTGATAACTATGCATGTCTCTAAGTTCGGTTGTGTTTCATAAAACCACTAACACGTTGCATTTGAGTAAATATAAAAAGGAGTTACGAGGCTGACAGGAGTAGTTTAATACTGTCCTTCCTCTGTGTGCCTGCCCAGGAGAAATCGAACAGAGCAAAGCGAAAAGCAGCGGGATGTTTTGAAATGGATTAATGCTCCCACCGTTTGAGGTTAACAGCCTGTCGCTGAGCTTCCTTATCAGATGGCCAAGATCAATGGCACAAACACATCCGCTCCTCGAACAATCTGCAGTGTTGCTGGACACTGCACTGAGAATGAAATAAAATCATTATCCAGCTGCTCGCGAAGCTATTTTATACCCATTTGTCTTCTGAATCTCACACAGTGTAAAGAGCAACATCCATTGACCTGTTTAGGAAGACTGATATTGTTATTGGAAGACAGTTTAAAAACTTGAAAACAAGGTGACACCTGACACAAAAATCTTTTTTTAGATATACAATCTGAAATGCACTGGGTGATTAAAATGTTGGACATTTGGACTCTGATGTATGTTTAGGGGCATATTACATTTCCTAGCAACAGGCCCTGTAGTCTAGTCTGTATTAAGTAGTTTGTTACCAGTTTTCATTAGTGCTTGAACTGAACCATGGACTACCAGCATGTTAGCCTTTGTGAGATACAATATGTTATACTTCAGTTGCAAAGCTGGTGGATATGAATGCAAAATGATCCCTACAGAGCCCAGCTGGTTTGATCATTTGTACACATGGATTACTATTAGTATTATGAATTAGTAATTTGTACCATGAAATGAATATTTCTTGGTGCCACAGTCACCAAGTGCTTGCTCATGGTGGGAATTTCTGGGTCTCTGTAAACAAAATTACAAAGAGTATGGTCTAGACCTGCTATATATGATAAATGCAATGAGATAACTTCTGTTATGAATTGGCCAAATTCTATTTTCGATGCCAAAAGTCACGGTTCGGTACAGCAGGGAAAACAAAAACAAAAAAGTAAACATTCAACAGTGGCTCATTGGTTATGATTCTTACTGTAACAGTTGATGCACATAAATACTGTCATATTGTCAATAAGAAAAAAATAAATGACAAATAAATAACACAAATGTCAGTAATGCTCCATTGTAAGACTGTTGATAATTCCGGAACAACTGCAGCTTGCGCTGGTTTATACAGGGCAGGCACAATGGCCTCACTAAAATGCACGTGACGACACATTGTAGCAGGGCTCGAGCACTTTGCCCATATACTTAAATTCTGTATTCTCTAAGACCCATAGACTGTATATATAGGCCGAGTATGGTCCAATATCTGCAGCGATAAATACTCCTATAGCATTAGTTATTGACTTGGTATGGTCGCTGTGGGGAGAAGGACTCGCCTTCCAGTCTGTTTTTGTCTCGTTCAAGTAGTAGACATAAATAGACTATTTTGACAGTAATAGTTTGGGTCACTGGGCGTACCGATCCGAGGAAGTCCCATACCGAACCTAACATCCTGTACCAAACGGTTTGAGACAAATACACATACCGATTACACCCCTAGACAACTCGTACATGCTGCGTCATTTGGTTACTTTTTTGGTTAATTATTCAGCCAGAGGAACACAGCAGAGCTACCCATGTTATCCTACATTTTGAAGGTAAAAATGAGACAATTATGCCTTCAGGCTGTGTAAGAGAAAAGTAATAGAACAAGGAACACTTCTTGGGGTGCAAGCATATAAATTAATATTATTACTTTTTAAGAAATAATTTATATGCAAATATATTCAACCCTTGTGTTTTTTGTCATTATGAGTTAGTTTTAGCAGTTCTCTTAGGACATTTTTGATAAGAGAGTAAAGATTTCAGGTTAGGTTTGTGTAATTCTTTTGTGTCTGTCTACCTCCTTAACAACACACACTGTGCAAGATGACATCCAAACATCTGTGAACAGCCTCAGCACCCTAAGTTCCCAAAGGTGTGACAAGGACGCTTCAACAGGAATCAACAGGTGATCCTGTGCAGCTTCTGAGTTCTGCATTTCATTTCTGAAGGACTTATTGTAGATTTCAACTACAGCTGAACTGAAACAGCAGCCTTGTGTTAACGTTACTGCACATATAGAAAACGTAAGTACATCGACATTTTCAAGACCAACATATTAAAACGAGGTGCCTTTTCAGCGTTGCAGGCAGAAGTCTGGTAACATTGAGCTAAGTTGAGCGCTGTGATCAAGTCTTTGTTTTCTTGACATTAATCTTGAAGTAATTGTGTTCACATCAGTTGGTAAGGCGCTGAGCGTCTCTTGGGAAATCAAACAGGGAATCTGCTGAAGCAGAGAGTGCTATGTTGTTGAAGTGGGACGTGTAGACGAAAAAAGAAAACTTTGGGGAACCTTGGTAGCACAGCACTATTCAAAAAACATTAAAAATGTTTGAATGAATATTTCACAGTCTCAGAATGTATGTACAGTGAAACACATTTTGCTTTCACAGTCAACAAATAGAGCCATCAATTCAATGAATATCAATGTAAACAGAATCAGTACTTTATCCTCGAGACTGTTCTCCCAGGAAGGACGACAGCATCAAACGTTTCAGCAAGGGCCCCAAAACAATATATATTTAAGTTCAAGTAACAAAGCCCTGTTGCACCCGTAGTATATATGAAGGGAGCCAGGTGACATTGTTATAGAGTGACAAAGTCCTCATTGAGAGGAGGTCAGGCTGGATGGATGGGTCAACAAAGGATCAGACGTTAACATGGGAGGCCGCTGTTCAGTTCCTACCAACAGTCAAACAGTTTTATTTAAAGCGTGACCACAATGGTTCCCTACGACGAGACTCTGACCACGAAACGCCCCTTACCTTGGTGGAATGGTCAATTTAACATTCATCATCTCATCAATTTAGGGCAGAAACAATGTAGTGGCAGAAAGTCCATTTGCTAAACAAAAGGGCTCACGGTCACCTACAACCCTGTGTCAGATGTGCTACTGATGCTGTGTTCATGTCAAAATAGAACCTGTGTAAGATAAGAAGACAATAAATCCAATATGGCCAGGGAAAGGTCAGTCAAACTATAGTGCTGATTTTTCATTTTGCTGCTGTTTTTTTAGCCCAGCAGCATTTAAATGCAAACACCTACATTGTTGCTGACAATTCTCCACAGAGTTTTAGATAGATTTTTAGAGTGGTTTTAGATTTAGATTTGTTTCATTACTGTAGACAAATTGACTTGCAAACATTTCAAACTTGAAATAAGTAATCCATCACAGTGAACCCTTTCTCACCTCTCACCTATTTATTTGTTGTCATGTGGTACTGCTGCTGCGAGCAGAGATCAAAAGCAGAGACTCTCTTTGGTGATGCATTCAAGAACACTCCTGCATGTGAGCATCGCCAAATAGTAACAAAAAGTTTGCTGCAATTCTCGAAACTCAGAGAACTGAAAACTGTTTTAAAACATGTCATGTAGCTGCAACAACAACAACAAAAAAAGTTATGAAATCTTTATTGTTATGGACTAGTATCTCACGTCTCTGCAGGTTATTTTCCACATAAATGAAATAAATGGAAACCAGTGGTTGCCTGGAAGGTAGAAAAACCTTCCTAGAAACCTTTGGTGTGATTTGGAAAATGGATGTATGGCCTTTTTAAGATGATAAAAATCAACGGTAAACAAACTGCAGCACAGCAGATGTTGCTTGATTATATTACTGTGATTATAACTTAACTGATAACTTTGATTTAATTATGCATAAAACATATTTGCCAGTCCTTGTTCCCTAATATACTACTTTTAAGTATGATAATCATACTTTTCCCTTATCAGCAGC
Organism: Siniperca chuatsi; assembly: GCF_020085105.1. NCBI lineage: Eukaryota > Metazoa > Chordata > Actinopteri > Centrarchiformes > Sinipercidae > Siniperca > Siniperca chuatsi. Next base: position 3,822,451 of record NC_058050.1, on the reverse strand, counting down.
TCATTCTAGATACGATAATCTGTGCTAATGTGTTGATACAAATACAGAAAGTCTGATTCTTTTTGTGCACACCTTGTCCAGCCAGCATCAGGACAAGTTAGTTACTGAAGCAAGGAGTCCAGCTAAAAAGAAAAGGTCATCTGGGAGTGTACAGCAGTGGGATGCCTTAAAGGTTACCTCCATCAAGCTCCATCAAATATTAATGACATCAGAGCTCCTGACAGGACCCCCCTGCAGACAAACAAGTCCATTCAGCAAAGGGGGCGCTTTAAGAAGCCACGAGCACAGTGATGTAACACTTTGTTGTCTTTCTGCTTCAACCTGATCCTTTCTGTTAGATTGTCACTTTGTGCAGCTCTATCTGTAGTGCTTCAGCAAAGCCTCGGCTATCCTGCACTGTAGCATTGTGAGGCAGCATGAGGTGTTTTCAGACGCAGCCTTCCTGGCTTTCTTTTAAAAGGTCACAGGCAGGTGGACTGTGACTTCTTGCCCTTATATTTCCAGTATTTTGTGTTAACTTATCGATCCAGTTATGTCAACGAGGGAAGCATAAAGGTCACAGCCAAGCGTGCTATCTTTGCACCCCTGCCTTATTAACTATGCAGCTGGTCTGGAGACATTATGCCTGCCAGTAAAAGGAGCCAAAACTAATATTTAACTGGGAAATATGCCCATAAATAAAGCCTATGTCGTTCCTTTCCATAACGGAATATTGGCAGTACTCCTAATAGAAATCATCTGAAACGGTGCTACAACTATTTCTCTGCTTCATTCCAAAAATTGATATTTTACCTTGGAGAGGGCAAGAATGGTAAACATTGCAATAAAAGATGAAAATGCGAATACATCTTTTTCCTGGCAAGTCACAAAACATGGTACTGTTGTTTATCTCCTTCCAAAGTTGCTTTTGTAACCTGAGATGAAGACTTTTTCCCTGTGGAGTTTTGCAGTAAAGAGATGCAGCGAGGCAGTTACAGGTGTTGGCCAGATGTTCATGCAGAATGCTGGGAGATGCAACAAGTGTTTCGGCTGTTTATTTGTCATTGATTCATTCATTCACTCATTATATCTGGCATTGGAAATCTGTTTTTTTTTAAGGATTTAGGCGCATAAATGACATAAAAATCACTCAAGATATAAAGTGAATTTGTACACAGCGAAAGCCATTAAACTTAGTTAGTTGTTTTTGCTAAATAATAAGTGAAACTGCACAATCTTTTCATGCACACTTACAGACTTCATGCAATGAAGCCAGTGACAAACTCCCCACATTTTCAACTAATTTCTGCTGATATTACAGGTTACATGTATTATTATTAATTATCATGTCATGGTAAGATCTCATATTGGAATACTATCCTGTAGTTTCCTTGCTTTAAGTGTGGATAGCATTAGAAAATTTGGCATTCAGACTAAGTGAGAATCAGAAGAAGCTTAATTTTTTGCTGGAGGCTCTCTATGAAGAGTGTTTTTTTTTGCTGCACTCTCCACTAGTACTCACATTTGGAGCTGAGCTGTTGTGCATCTTGTTTGGTTGCTGAATTTATGAAACAGTTTAATATTTTACAAGCTGCAGAACTATTGCACTGGTACATCTTATTTGAAGGGAGGTGTTAAGCACAGACCAAACATTTCTGAATAACACATTTTTGTACAATAACCTGCTGCTGGAATTCAACAGGGCAACTTCTCAGAGCAAACATGCACGTACATAAAGAGGGGGGATTTTCAGCTGTACTCTGGTTTAAGTCTAAAGAAAAAACATAATACATGATGACTTGTTCTGAGTCAGTGGAACCACTGCGGCTTTGCAAAAAGCCTTTTTCTGCCTTGTGCTCTTTTGACCAAGTCGAAAGGTCAGAAAAGTTGCTGTTTGCTTACAACAAACTACCACACACCCCCTAAACAACTAAAACTCAACATCACATATGTTGAGGATGTGAAATGAATGAATTGCCTGCTTGCTGCTTTTGTATCCTCAATACCTTCAACCCATTGAGATGAACCCTGTCGACCCGATCAGCCCTGAAGATGCCTGCATCTTCCTTCAGCTTTGATCCGTTGCTTAATAATAGATTGTGGTCAGCTAGTCAAGTCTTTGTCTTGCTTAGGGGGGCCACCAATGTTACACAGCTACTGTACTGCACCTCTCTTTACACAGGGCACGGACAGGGAAAGCTAGCTTCCCTGCCCACAGCTACTCACTCTGCTTTCCTGTTTGCAATAGTTTCTGCGGCAGCTCGGCAGGCGAGTCGGAGGTTCGTGCAGTCACACTGGGGGACTCAGAGGAGAAATTCTGTAGTTCATTTCCATGTGAAGAAAATGAACAGAGAAAAATAACCACAAGGTTTTGCTTTATGTAATCTTTTGAATCTGCATCCTCAATTTATGAGGCTGTAAACAGTATGCACATATTTCATCACTGTAAGGCGAGAGTGGGTGTGGGTGTATGTGGATGCGTATGCATGTGGTGGTGGTGGGGGTGGGGTAATAGCACCACAATATTAAAATGTGAATAATACATATAGTCCACCTTTTCAGTGCGAAATAAGACTGGGCCATTAAAAAGCTCCAAGCTGAAACTGATGACAATCATCAGAATTGCTGGGCAATCCACTACAGCAGAGCAGCAGCAGTGAGTAGTCTCTGAGTAGTTACATGAAGCTGTTAAGCTACAGGTATAGTCAAACATGCAGTGATTGACTTACAATTTAACATGGAACACTCTATCTGGGACATCTGCAGCCTTAGTGCTGTATGGAAAGACATCCCAATCTTGTGAAACTTTGTGTAATGAACATGATGTCTAACATGTAAAAACATGCACCATGTAAGGAAAGTGAGAGGTTTATCACCATCAAAGGTAGACGGTAGCCTGGGAACCAGACGAATCTGCCGAGCTACGTCTGGCCCCACTCCCATTCCGACAGATTTCCTGGATTCGGTTGGGCCAATCACAGCCGTTTATCTAATATGGGGCGGCTTGATATGATGACAGAGAGAGACAGATATGAAGTCACACGTCTTGCTGCTCTCATTGGATGATACAGCGCAAGGGACCAGGCTCACAAAACTCAGATCAAACTGTCAAGCAGTGCTGATCAAATATGAATCCAGATTCTGTTACTGCATTGCACTTCAAATGTTGTCAGAAACACATTTTAGTGTACTGTTTAGCTGTAAATTGAGAAAGTTTGTGACCAGGTTGCCTTTTTTTTTCCTGCTTGAAAACGGACCAAGCACCGCCCCAACTTGCATGTGTCACTCAGCACGTTTCGTTGCTCTGATTGCTTGTGGGTCTTTCCAGTTGCGTCCAGAGGCATTTTGGCCTGCGGCCATTGATGCGGAAGCCTCATATTACCTTCAGTAATATGAGGCTTCATCAGTTACATTGTAAGTGCATTAAAAAGGATCCCTTAATGGCCAGTATAAACAAGAGGAATGATTACAGCCAGCAAAACCTGTTATGTTCATATGGGCACCTAATTATTGTTTTTAATCAGACTTGAAAAATTACGAACCTATCCGTTAAGGGACACGTGCACTGCTTTGCATTAGACATAACTACAGTAGCTGTCCAGTGAATTGAATTTTTTTGAAACTCCTTTTATCTAACTCTGCAACCTTATCAATGGCTAATTCTTTAATTTTCACAGTGGTTTGGCTATAGCATGTTTGTTTCACAAACTGAACTAACTGGATCAAACATTCAGCTGAGAAGTGAAACTCAGCTACAGAGTGGCGCTGCCATCGAGAGGAACAAAGGAGCTACACGGACCAGTTATGCTCGAGTTTGTGCACATGTAGTTGTCATGTGTGCGTGCATGTGTGTGCATTTATTTTGATAGGTGTTCATTTAGCCCAAGCTGGATATCAATTAGTAGGTGTGTACTGGAGAAGTCTGGGAAGAGTGCATTGACGTATTGATGTATGAGTTAAGGTGAGACTGCACCATGGGAAAATGTAAGCCACATCCTGTTTACATGTGAATCAATACCATTACAAGTCTAAATGGTGAGAAATGTCCTGGTCACACATGGAAGGGGGAATTCTGGATGAGGCTGGATAAAGTAGGACAAAGGAGGCAAGAATGTGCGTAAGTACATGGTGTTATATAATCATAAATAGATATGGATAGAAAGAAAGAGAACATTGTGCTCTTTGCCAGCTGAACACTCAGTGATATAAGACAACTTTAAAGACAAAACACCACCGTGCCTGCTGAGCTGGATGACAGACCAGAGAGTGGGAATAGGTAAATTATTGCAATATATACAGGCTTGTGAGAAAGCTTTATGCGAATAAAACCCATCAACTTTTTATCACCAAATTTCAGAGGCGACATCAACTTCTCTAATTAAGTGCCAAAAACATCAACAACAACAACCTCTGCAGGTCTCAGAAAATCATTCAATACCTGTAAGTAACAGTGGCTTTTCAGTGTGCGGTTATCCAGGTAGAAAACTAAGAAGTTCTCATTTTTATATTCTGTCAAAGAATTCTTTGCTGAGCACGCATGCTTTTTTCATCCCTGTTTCACATTCACGTTATGCACACCTGGGAGACCGTATTTTGGCTGCTGGCCAATGAGCAACTGAATCAGAGGAGTTGGGATTTAAGTGCCTTGCTTAGAGGGTACCCTGTGGAGTTTTCATTAACATGTTTTGTTTGCATTCAACCTTTCTCATCAAAATTCAATTTGTGTATCATTAAGACCTAACAAACATCATGAATCCCCCATCTCTATGTGGCCTTTACTTGCACTGTAAACAGCCACTGCAGCTCTTTCAAATGCTGCAAATTGAACCAATCAGATATATTCAACATCAAAACACACACGACTCTCGTTTCTTCGTGTCTTCTATCCATGAAAGCACATGTAAAACCTTGATATAGCTCACTAGACATTCACACAGCAGATATTCTGTGTAATTGGTTGTTGGAGATACTAGTCTATGAAATGCACAAGTCTTCATACCTAATCAACAAAATAAGTTGTTTTTAAATAATTCAGCATTCACTTACTAGCTTTGTCCATCCGTCCAAGTGCATCTTACAGTTGATTAAATAGTTTGTTTGTCAGTACCTTCAAAAATTACAGTTATGAATGTTCCTAAAACGACTCATTTGATTTGATTTGTCTGATCTGCCAACTCCATGGTTTAGGTCAAGTTAACACTTGTTAAGGTCAAGTTAAGGCAACGAAAACTTCTTGGTTAAGGTTAAAGCTGCACTAAAGGTGCAATGTGTAAGAATTTAAGAGATTTAAGAGTTTAAAGCATTAAAAAAATGTACACAGAATGTGAAGAAATAACAGTTTTGACGTTATGTCAAAGACGTCTATGCATTGTGTTGCAAAGATCTACTGAACTTAGCATGCTAACCAGCTAGCGGTCAAATAGTCTTTTTTGCTTAGGAAGGTTCCTTACTCAGTGAAACGACCCCGGAGTATCTAAGTGGCAGCCATGATAAGAGCTGTTTGAATTCTCTAAATGCTAAGGAAAGGTGATTCAATGCTTCCTTTCATATCTCCTTTAGCATAAAATACACTGGACCATCCTTTACGAAAGGAAAGGAGATAATGCCAACCCACAATTCTTTGCGGCGGCAACATTCAAAGCGACGCACTATTCGGCCTTTCACGTAAAGCAGACTAGTAGCAGAGAGGGAGTGTGTTGACACAAGTGTTGATGTGATATAAAAACTTTCTTTGATCAGGCAAGCCTAATGTTACTCTTCTGTAGTTTATCAGTTAAGTTTATGAACTACACTGCAGACTGGAGTCTCTGTTAACAGTAAACAGAGAGATAGATCCGTGTTGTATCTGCTCGTCTCCTCTATGAAACGTCTGTATCCTCACTGCGCTGTATTATTATAAACTATGATGAACCGGTCATGGGTCACTTCTCTCGCCCCGTCCAGGTGCTGTCTCTCCCTCTTCATCTCCTTGCAGTTCTCATGCATTAGTTCCTGTTGTTGACTGTGCGTCCCTCTGCGACGCGTTCCCCTGTCCACCCTGTCTCCTCTCGTCCTTCTGCAACCCGTTCCCCTGCCCACCCTGGCTCCTCTCGTCCCTCTGCGACCCGTTCCCCTGCCCACCCTGGCTCCTCTCGTCCCTCTGCAACCCGTTCCCCTGCCCACCCTGGCTCCTCTCGTCCCTCTGCGACCCGTTCCCCTGCCCACCCTGGCTCCTCTCGTCCCACAGTTGCCGCGGCCCTCTCTCCGGTGCTCCAGTCACTCTGGAGAACAACAAGAAGAACAACCGCCAATACCCTACCGACACACCAACCTAGATTTGGCAACCCTGGCCCAGCCCCGCAAATACCCCTCCAATATCCGTCACAAAATTAAAGTGATGGGTTGGCCTCTTATGGTTTTCCTGGGCGGAAATGACACGCTACCAGTCCAGGCTGGAGCGGAACTGACACGGACTGCTGTGCTTCAGGCTCCTGTGGTGGAAGGCAACCCGTCCTCCGGTCTGTGGTTTCAGCAAAGGTTGCCTTATAGTCCTGGCCTGCTGTCTTCAATCGTTCACCTGCACTCCACACCTGTTGCCTATTTTGCCGATTACTACCTGGGATTTGTCATTGTCCGTGTTTTTCAGGGGCAGTCGGCTAAAACACTACAGCATGCGATAAACACACAAACCATAAAAGCACACCAATATAATAGAACAAAACGGATTAAAATGATAATTAGTTGCAACAGTAATAAGAACACTTCACACACAGATAGAGTAGCTATAGGTGATAACCTAACACACTGACAACCTACTTAAGATCAAATTCAGTGTCCTGTTGTTGGGAGTACGACAGGGAGTGATGAGGAAAGACAAACCACACCAAATTCAAAGTAATTACTGCAAAAATAGACTAGAAAATCATATCAATTATTATTCTGCTTTTTTGCTGAATCATATAGTTTCCTTGTCGGGAGTGAATGAGCAAAGATCATAAACAGAAAAACAAAAAACATCATACATTATAACAGTTATCGTGACCCCTTTAACTGATACGTTCCCTGTGGAACACAAATAAAACAAGTTTGGGTTATGTTAAATGAATTATTTAACACAAAAAGAACTGCTAATGTTGGGAAACAAGACCTACTGAACAGTGAGGGATGCAGCCTGTTCACATGGATTATAAGCAACACAGTGACCTTCCTGTGGCCGAATGCGCAGAATAAGAGCAAGAGCAGAAATATGTATTGTAAAATATAAAATAAAGTAAAATCCTGGTTTTCACGATATGCAGGAGGTATGCACACCCTTGCTTCTTGAAATAATTGCCTGAAACTATTGACAACGTATCCCCTTAGAATATTTAGTTACTGTATATCCCCTAGCTAATTCCACTGTTCTAAATTTGTATGATTCTGATCCCTACATCAGCATGGATTAGCGCTTTCCATCACTTGTTTGTTTTCGAAAGAACAAGATGGGATGGTACCATGGCATCAATTAGTCATGTAAATGTCATCATCGTTATTTAGACTGGGTTTTAATACCTCTATTCTGAGCGGCAGGGTTTAACTGAAAGCTTAAAATGAAATGAGAGGAATGAGGAATCTCTTCTGATGGTATGCACACAGCTGTGGATAAAATATTAAACAGAGACCTCCGTGGCACGACGGCTATCTGATTGGCAATAAAAACCACTTGAACAATTTGAGACAGCAGTAATTGGGATGAGAAAGACAATGAGGCATGGCAGGAGGGGAGACACAATGAGAAAGTTAAGCGAAGGCAGATAGCATGTGATCACGGATCAATTTGCATTATATTCCCTTTATTATCTCTGTTTTCATCTTACACAAAAACAATATGCCATGTCTTCCCTCTTGCTCCATACGGCTCACCATCTTGTTTTTCTCACTGAATTGTTCTCTTATGTTGCACTTTACAGTGGCCAAGATTGTCTAACTGTACCTCAATTTCTACAGAGATGAAAAAATGAAATGAACAAAAGGCCTATTTCTACACAGATACATTTTCTCTTGGCCCAGAATGGAATGAGTCTATCTATGGCCCTCACAGAAAATGTAATCACACTTCAAGAAAAAAAGAAAGTGGCCAACTTTGGCTCCAGGTGATGTGGATAGATAGAGTTGCATTCCTTCTAAAAATGAGTGCTGTCAGTGCACGGCATCAAACAAACCTTTTCTCGGTGCTTCCTCTCAGGCCTTTGATAGGCTTTAATAAATGTTAATAGAATACAGAGTGCTCAGGGTAGAGTTTAGGAATTACAAATTGCTGCGCTCAATCGCAGGCATCCTCAAGGGACTTCTTGGACTCGAACACCTCGACACATTCCCTTGAGGGCTCCAAACAGGAAGGAATGAGAAACGTGCAAAAATGTAAATTGACTGGAGGGAGAGGCTGCCAAGCGAACGCGCAGATGGTTTTGTCAAGCTGGCAAAGGACAGTGGGGAGGAAGGGGTGGCACGTGGCTGTCTTTGGCACACCGCAAGCATCTGGCACCGGTGGCACAGGAAAAATGTGCATCCCCACAACACCACTACCACCCACATCACTGACGACAACCCCACCTCCCCCTTCTATATTTGGTTTATCTCACCCCCCAACATCCAGGAAGACAATAGGGCTGTGAAAATCAAGCCTGTGTGTTCCCTTGCTGCCGGCGCCTCTGTTTGTTCTATGAATGTGGACGGCTCAAGGTTTACTGTAATCTCATCCCAGGGCCGACAGTGTTATGCAGAACTGGGTGGCCACAAGCAAGTGACGCATAAACGAGAGTTGTAGCTGCAGTAAATTAGAGGTTTTGTTAAAGATGAAAACCTTACTCCTGCAGCGCAGTCTTCTCTTGAATGAACTGATGAAGCTGTACACAGTGAGCTCCCCAGTGGCAGCCCCTTACACACTTTATGGCTCATCTTGGTCTTGCAGGATTGTTGGGTGTAGTGACTGTAATGGCAGAACTGTTTACCTGGTCTTCAATTGCAGACCTTTAAAAGATGGCTGTAATAGTATTGCCCAGTCTCAAATACACGAAAAGCAGGTAACAAATTAGTAGTTTTTGTCCTTTGTACGAGCTCAGAACACAACATTTTGGATCTTTGAAATGGATCTACAATGCTCCAGACAACTGACTGACCACAAAGGAATATGTGATTGAGTAAGCAAGTAATCTAACTAATGTTAGCTAGGTTGTGGGTTAGCAAACTGTCCCTACAGTTGCTGCTGCGAAGCTAACAGCCAGAGAGGACAAGATGATTTCCCAGAGTCAGCACACCAGCTCCAGACAGCGATACTCACAACTCTCCTGCTACTATAGTTAACATCACAACAACAGAATAGCTTGGCAAACTAGAAAGTAAGCTGAATGTCAGTGGGCAAGTCATTTAACGTTACCTGACACAAAAATCATGGCTGGAATAGTGTTGTGTGGCTCGGTCCCAGCCACTTTCTTTGTGTCCTGCTCTGTCTTCGCCCATCCTTCCACTCCAACCGCCTCCCTGCGACTCCAGTGCAGCACATAACTGCACTGTTTCACTCAGGAAAAGAAACATTGTCTTTGAACATAACCCAGGCAGCGATTACGTTGTCAACACAACGTAATTAGGAAAACAATGTAGTAATATGCAATAGTAATTTCTAGGAGACAGGGTTGGATTGAGATACATGATCACAGCTAGAGATAGAGACCAAAGAGATAGAGAAAATAGATACACATATACAATAATAACAATACTTGAACTGAAGATATGCAAAAGCAGCCAGTGGGGAACATGAGTCATTCTTCCTCTCTTTACACACAGAGAAAAAAGTGCTCAGGGCTCTCATCCCCCCTGTGTCTGCTCTATTCTTTTCCCATTGCAACAAAACTCATTACAATGCTCACTGCAAGGAAATCTACTGACCTGAAATGTTTCATACAAACTGCCTAGCATAGCATGTTATTAAAGTAATACTCCAACATTTTGGGAAATATACTTGTTCTCTGGCTTAGCAGCAGTGGTAGGAGAGGTTCAATATCCTTTTCATTTTTCAGTTTGGAGGTAGCTCGGTGACGTGTTTAGCCTAGCTTAGCACAAAGCCTGGAAGCAGGGGGAAACTGCTAGCTTGGCTCTGTCAAAAGGTCCCTTCCAAGTACTCCAAAGCTGTCATGTTTACATGGTGCCCTGTACCTTCAGTATTCTCTAGCAAGAGGAAGCAATTAGCTTGCGCATTGCAGCTATTTACTGACAAACAACTGTTGGGTTTAGAGTCACAAATAGTACCTAGAATAGTACTAGCAATCGTGTCCTCATTGTGAAGTTGCTGTTTTTTCACACTTCTAAATTTGAGCAGGTGATTCTTGAATGTGTGACCAGCTTGCTAAGATATAACATTTAAATAAAACACATTTGCTATTGAAAAGCACATTTTGTTCATTTTTGGCAGAGGCTAGCTGTTTCTATCTGCCTCCCGAATTTTTACTTAGCTATGCTAATGATGAGCTAGGCAAGGCTTATGACAAAGTAGCTCTTTATTAAACAAAGAGAGATTAACCTGATGTATATCTTCTGATGTAACTCCCAGTACTGTACCACAGACATTCGTTCCCAAAATGTTGGTGTAATCTCACATGTACCGTGTGATTTAGTCCAAATGATGGGGCTTAATTTGCATGCACAACAGCTACTGTATGCAAGGAATTAATGGAAATGTTAGCCTTTGTTATTGCATGCTATATAGTATCTACTATACATGTGCAAAATGCCCAAAATGTATCATTTATCATCCCATTTTATATAGAGCCTGTACCCAGACAGCATGTTGGCACTATAGCAGCATCGCATTAATGAGTGTAACGTCTGAGACCAACAAACTTGTATCCATTTACCCCCTATGTGGAGATTCCTGCTAAGACCCAATCACTTGGCAGAGACCTGGCTTCGCAGCATCCAAAACCAGACGCACAGTGATACATAGAGCACACTGGCAGAACACACAGCAGCGTCTCATCTACACTGGCATGCAAACAAATCCACACATTACAAGGGCAAAACATGCTGGCTGACATACTTGTTTTATAGTCAACAGTGTATCACAAGATTTTGATGAGTTATACACAAAAACATTGTGCACAGTATCTGTCTGAATTTAAGTCATGGAGTGACTTACTTTCTTTAAAGAGAGCATATGCAAATGCCCCCACCCCACCCCACCCCCACCCGACCTCTGCACAGACAGATGACATGGATGGCTGGAGCACCGTAAGCACCAATATCACACCCAGTCTTCAGAGTCAGAGTTCAAAGCAATTTAATTTTTGATGGAATGCAGGTAACCATCATTCACAGACAGTGAAATTTGTACAAACTGCTTCAAAGGCTTCAGCCTACCTGGTTTTAATGCAGAATTTTGATGACAAATGTCACCTTGTTGATAATTCAAGTTAGCTACTATCACATAAAAACATTATAGTAGTAGTTTTAATCTCAGTGTCTGTACCATGCCCAGAAGAAAACATACAAAGACATATTGCTTTTCTGGAAAATCACCACAGCATATGGAAATGAAAGTCAGATCAATCGTAATCTTGCTATACACAAAATGCATATACCATGAAAGCACATAACTACAGTATATCCTAGTGGCAATGGTATAGAAACAAATCAAACAAGAAACTGTATGTTTTTCCTTCTCTTACTATCATTAGCTCCTTTGCCCTTAAACATCAAACTTCTTAAATAAGAGTGACATTGCTGCAGAGATGTGCTGCCAAATGACAGTTGCCAGCAGATGCTGATACACCCTGTCATGAATGATAAAAAGACATCCCGCTACAGAGGGACAGTGTGAGTCAAGTTCAAATTTTTGTATCATCTGCTCTCCAGAAGAGTCTTCTGAGAGACAGAGGATTATGGATCCAGTCCACACTCACACTGCTGGGCCTCACACCACCAGCCACTGTGCTGAGGAGGGGGTCTGCAGGGGGCTCAGAGAGACTCAGACCACTTCAAGAGCTTTCAGACAGGAGCACTGCACTGGTTTATCCAGCAGGGGGTGTTTAACCAGCTCATCACGCTTAAGAGTGCTACTGGGACTCATCGGCTGCCAGATGACCTGTCCTGTGCTGCAGGCTGCCAGAATTTAAGGACAATTCCCACTTCTGACTCTCTTATATTGATCAAGCGTGTGATTTACTTCTTTGCAGACCCCTTTCTCTCAACCTCTACTTCTACATTTGTTTCCTATATTTCCCAGAATTGCTTTTGACTGTCCACAGAGAAAGTGCCCAGACTTATTTGCATTAGCTGTGGGTAGAGGGAGCTATGATAACAATAACTCCAGTAACATAGCACACCTTTCCAAGAAAAGTAAGAGTTTCCTATTTCTTAAAACACAAACTGCCTTATGGCTGCGTTGTTGGGCTGGTCTACTGTGAGTGAGAAATTGGTCTTTTTGCCTTTTCTCAATTGAGAATGACTTCCGGATGGGAGCCGAAACGTCTTGATTCTGAAAACAGTGTCCAGATGACTACGACTGAAACCTTTTCTACGATAGAACACTCCTGGACGAATGAGGGACTACACCGTCTTTTCTCCAATAGATTTCTCTCTGTATCATTGTTGAGAAATTGTGAAAGAAGTTCTTGCTCTTTTATTGTGAGGGACTAACATCAAAATTTGACATTTATGGTTGATGCTTTAGATCACTGAAATTGTTTCTCCCCTAAACTTGGGAACAGGAAATATCTAGATATGTTGCATATCTGTGTTTGGTCTCGTATCTAGAGCAATACAACAACATGAGCTCAGAAAGACAAGACACAGTATTTCTCCAACTGATGTGATTTCATGTGACTATTTCCCTTTGAGCTCCTGATTTGTGACAGCTTGGTTGGGAAAACCCCCGAAATCCATTCGCTCAGGCCAGTTTGCTATATTTGAACTGGGCAGTCTCCACTCAGCAGGTTTACATCAGTCACAGGAGCAGCTGTCGACCAATCAGGGGCACGTATTGTGACTTTTCCACATTTGAGGACTTAATATACTCTTTAAACACAAAATGTACTGACAGATAATGTGAGCAGCATTATTCTGAATCAAACTTTAACTATAAAAACTGAATGACTTGGTGCTTTGGAGTATGTAAAGGTTTGTTTGTATCTGTTTGGAGAAAAAATTACTTTTGAGTTTTGGATGGATCAGAAAAAATCCATTAGTGCTATTTTCTGTCAACAAAACAAGACTATGGAACCCCATAAAGAAATACATTAGATTTAGATGTTCTAATACTTTGCTGATAGTATCTCGGAAATAATAACAGAGCAGCTAAGGACCAAGCGGATCCCATTATTACCCACGAAGAATTTCATTACCACCATCATCGACCAACTAGTAAGAATTCTTGGGTTTCAGGCTGTGCTAGATGACAGTTTGTGACAAATGTGGTTAAAACTGAGAGTGAAGTTCATCCATTATTTCAGTGTAAACAATACTTCAGCCATGATCTCCAAGACTGCCGCATTATTGTGTGAATGATTTACGACAGACAATGCTGACTGAACTGCTTCACCATTGGAGACTTGTGTTTTCGAAACAATATACTACACAACCACACACACACACACACACACACACACACACACACACAAGCCGGGCTACCACAGCCTGGCCACGACCCTGTTTTGAATTACCACTTTCTGATGCAATTACCTCCCTTGCTGCGGAGGGTGATGTTGGCTTTTTGTTTCACCACCATTTGTTTTCTCTGTGCGTTCTCTCCGGAGCATCCTGACAAAGACTCCATGACCTTGCCTCCCATTTAGACATCGCTACCCGACTGCGCAAAAACCTACTCTGAGGGGGGGAATAAAATCACAATTGAAGAACGATTCCCAGAGGAAACTCTGGAATCAGACAGGGAAATGGGATGTTCACTCATGTGCTGAAGTGTGCGTGTGCATGCATGAGGGTTGGGTGTGTGTGTACATTGGCAATTTATGTGTGCATGTGGAAGCGCGTGCACGTGTGGCAGTAACAAACTACAAGAGAAGATAAGGCAGGAGAATCAACATCTTTTCGTAGTCGTCTTTTCGGCTTCCTGTGTTGCGTGGACACTGTAAAATCACACATTGGGAGAAGAAGCCGCTGGAGAACTGCTTCCTTCAGCACTTGTTCAAGTTACTAAAACAAAATGTAAAACTTTGTGTCACATCACAGAGACTGTCTCGGTACATACTCTTTGCCTGCCACTTAACAGAAGCAGAAATATTTCCATGACTGGAACTAGGTCTGTTGCTACTTTTGGAGCCCACAAGATGGGAATTTGCAAATCAAGGTTGTGAATTGATGCATATGAATAATCTCATATGTAAGGTGCCAAATGGTTGTCATTGATGAAATTACATGTGAAGTCACGTCCTGATTTTAGCATTTTAAAATCAAACCAGAATTGTTGCCAGTATTACTAACAATGGGCACAATTATCTAGTTTTTGGTTTCATTCAGTCCAGTGTGGGCTGTTTGGACCATAAAAATCAATGTGGGCAGATCAGTAAATTACATACAAAAGCCAGTTAATGCCGAAACCCACGGACAGAAAACAGATAAAAGGAGCAAATGAATAAAGTACTGATAGTCATTACCACAATTCATTTATCACTTATGCAACGGCCCTCCGTGTCCTCACCTCACCCACTGCAGTGATGCGATGTCTCCTGCCTGCTAATAAGACAATCAAGGTGTGAAATCAACACAGAGCTGCAGCATCTGTTAGCAGCCTCGAGTTACTCCGGCAATAAAAACATTTAACTAATGCCGTGGTTGGAAAGAAAATGCTTTCGCTGCAACTTTAATTTTTTTTGATACAGTACATGAAAACGTTGCTTATCCGGTAGACATCAATGCATTGTTTCAAAAATTCACTGAAATCCATATTAAAGGCATAATCTGTCAGGTTTTGACTAAGTGAATAACATGCATATGTTATACATTTTCTTCCAAACTTAATGACAAAATATATTGTTTGTCATTGCCCTGCAAAATATATGTTCATCATTTGTAACACAAGTCACAAATAACCATTACAAAAATGGATCATGTAAGCATTTTTCTCTGCCACTGCTATGGTTATGATTAACGTTGGGTTATGGTTCAGGCACAAAAAGTATTTGGTATGGTTAGGGAAAGATTATGGTGGGGGTTAAAACGAAACAACAATGACTGTTCAAACTTTATTTGTATAGCACCTTTCATACAGGTTAGTGCAGTTCAAAGAGCTTCACATATGACAACAATAAGAGATAATGAGGGTAGACCATAGTTGAGTGAAATAAAAATAGATTAAAAGAAAAAGATTAAAAGCTATAATAATAATAAAAATCGAGTTAGATAAAAGCTGGACTTAAAACTGGATAAAATATTTCAAGACAACAAAATAAAAACAAATACAATCGATAAGAGGGATAAAAACAATTAATAAAATAATAGGAAACGGGAAATGAATTGCTGTCTCCCATGCCCAAGTCACATGCTTTGTTGACTAATCTATCCACTCTGACTTCCTCCCAACAAGGTTTAGCGGCTCTAACAATGTCACGCTATTTATGCCTTTGTCACTGACAAACAAGAGTCACAATTCACACAGTCACTAGAGGTCCTTGTCAGGTTAACTTGAACATAGGTCTAGGCATTGAACATTAGAGGTTTTAGATAATTTCGCATGTGAGGACAGTCACGAGAGTGTGCATTGCACATGAAATATAAGCATTTTGGTCTTTTTCAACATATCATAGTTAAAAATATTGGCCTGTTTTACTTTGTTGCAACGCTTCTGATGTAAAAGCAAGATTAAAACCACTCAATTTGAGAGAGAGTCTCCAATGCTGTGTTTTGAATTTTGATCATGAGGCCTGGTTCACATTTGTATTGTACCTTTAAAGAACAATTTTGGTTGTACCTTCCATTTCTGGCCAGTTTTGTTCTTTGGTGGTGTATTTTTCTCATTTCCAGCTGCCACAGTAGAATTTCTAAAATATCAGTGGCAAATGTCAGGCTTTGGTGTGAGTCACTCAGAATCAAAGAGCCAAGGGTTTATTACTAATCTCACAATTCTGCACCGACATTCAATAATCAAACAGGGAGAAATCCATCACAGAAGGCACACAGAGACTAATTTCTCCACCAACAATTGCCCCAAGAGACTGAGTGCAATATATCCATGTGTTGTGTTAGGAATAAAAGGACAGACTCATATGTGGTCTTATCACCACTGATACTGCCCTCTTCACCAATATACACAACAGAAACACAGCGAAATTCAAGAAATTAGTTAGAATTAGATTTACTCCAGAAGTCTGGTCATCTTAAGCTAAAAATATCAGATTTTTAGGTTTTTCACTAAATAAATTGTTAGTAATAAGGCAGATTGACAGATACTGAAGGTACACAAACACATTCATAGTGGGAAAGTTAAAAAACAACAACAACGTAACTATGGTATAATAATACTTCATACTACACTACAGTACTATAATAATGGGAGCATGGAGGTTCATTCTTGACCTTGGGAACACAAGTTTCGAATTTTTAGCCCAGCACATGAGGTTCACTTACTAATCTATTCCCAAAGCTTTCAGCTGTAAGTAAACCATGAGTTTATAATTATCACAGTACAATAATAGGGTTTCAGTTTTTTTTCTTAACTGAGGTTATGAGACTGAAAGGTTCAGCACTGACAAATGGCATGAAGTCTGTAGATTATAGGAACTGAGTCACTGTTTCTGGAAAGATACGTTGCTGCAGAGTTTTAAAAGTCTCCATTTTATTGGGGTTGGGGAACCAGCTGAAGTCTGAGCTGTGAAGATATCGAAACATGAGCAAAGAAAACCCGAAGTATCTGCATGGCTGCATACAGTTAGGAGTAACTTGGATTAGTTTTTTTTTTTTTTGGCTGAACTGACCTTTTAGGTTTTGTACTTCTTATTATCTGGATCCCCTCAGTGCTGAGCAGATCTACTGAATTTGTTATCAGATGAGGTTTGACTGTAAACTCACAGAGCATCATCATAGAGCTAATGTATTATTTGTCGGCTGGTGTTGGAAAATAACAGACAGGAAGATTGTTTATGTTATTAGTCTGTGTATTGTATGCAGTCATGGATGGATGTGTTAAGTTTTGCATGTGTGCGAACTGTACCATGCACGTTTGGACAAATGAACATGCGTGGGCGTACGTGTGTACATTCTGTATATGTCTGAACTTTCGGAGTATGTGTGTGCCACTTGTGTGTTGTGGATGTGAGTGCACATGGGGGGTGGAATAGGTACACAAAACCACGTTAGAGCTGTCACAAGCAGAGCTGAAATTGGATTAGTGTCACCCGTGATAAGGCGAAGGGGCGAAAGAGGGAAGAGGAGAAAATTGGAAGAAAGGAAACGGCTATTTCACCACCACTACCTCCCTCTCCACCTCCACCATAATTTCATTTCAAATTCCAGGCACTGAATGCATAACCGCCCTGCCATGCCGCTATGGAGCCGGCTGAAGTTAATGGAATATTTATATGCAGACTGTGGCACCCTGAATTTCCTTTCTTTTTCCAACAGCGTGCAACCCCCTCTCTACCTTTCTCCTATCTCTCGTTCTAGAATTGCCTTTGTTAGGATTTGACACTATTTTTACACCTCCAAGAGCACTGTATTTCCATCGGCTGCAGTTGAGAGGGCCTGTAGAGAGACAGAGTGAATGTGAGCAGCTTTTGGTCAGGAGCTATTAGCCTCACCGCACTATGTCACATAGAAATCAATGCAAAAGGAGTAACAACGGACGACCACACATCACGGCGGTGGATTCAGTTAATGCTAATGCAGAGAGAGACACAGAGGGAGGACGCAGCTGTACGGGCATGTGACCAGGACCGGCACATGCACTTCTGCCGCTCTAGGTGAAAAACAATTATGCCCCTCTATTTGAAACGCATCATACCAGCAACAACACACCAAGGCCAATATGCCATACACAACGCAAATAGTTTAGTGCAAAGCTGGTGTGCTCAAAGTGTCAACAGTATTAAAGGATGCATGACATAATATGCGGGCATTTTGGGGATCTATATAGAAATAACGCACCAAACAGGTCTGCATAATAACTCCAATAACTTGGTTCCAAATTCTTTACAGCAGAGTCATGACAGCACGTAAAACTATTTTCCAAATAATCCAATTTCAGCTCCTCAAACTAAATACCAGTGCAAATCTCTCCTATACAACACTTTCTCATGTGCTTCTATCACACACACACGAAATGTGTGCAAGCACATATGATCATCATGATGTGACAAAACTATTACAATAATCTGGACTGATATTGCTAAAATGCTGCATTAAATAATGATGGAAGGCTGGAGAGAGCCAGCATCACGGGAGATTGAGAGCAGGTTTGTGTAGAGAAAGTGAAAAGAGAGAAGTAGCATGTGGAGTAAAGGATGCTGAGGGAAACGATAGAGATGCTGACAGGTGAAACTGAAAAGAAGCAGAGAAGAAGGAAGCAGGGAGGGAGGGGAGAGGGAAGAAATCCCAGCAGAGCTATAAATACAGCGAGAGAGGCCCTCGGTTGCTGCATAAAGCCACAATAAGATGCCCCAGCATCGTTAGCATTCAGCTAGCGTAGCATTATAGCCCTGCTCCTGCTGTGTCTATAGTAAAACCAATAAGAGGGAGTTATCATGGGATTGTGCTAGAGAAATATGGCATATTCTTTTGCAGTAAGGGGGAGGCTGGGCACTGAGAGAGGGGATTGAGAGATAGGATGGCTGGGATACAGATAGACTCCCATTAAGTATTCAACCATGGGGTCACAACAGTTACAGCTCCTCCACAGAGGCAGAGATTTCTATTTTGCTACATCCTAGGATTCATCTCTGTAGCTTTTGTGCAGTCACAGTCCTGCTACACTGAAGGGTTTTACAATTTTATGAGGGGCTGCTGGTTGTAAACAATAAGAAGCGGTTTATGGTGTGAGTTAACTTTGCAGTCTGACTGCAGTCAAAATGCTCAAATAACCCATTTGTGCTTCGTGCCATGCTTTAATCAATGTCCCATGTTTGAATAGTGAGCTCTTTTCCTGCTTTGACAATATAAAAATGATATCAGCCCCTCACTTTTTGCTGGAGTTGAATAGGTCCGACCATGCATGGTTTCCTCCAGTGACCCTGATACTCCCCTGAGATTGAATCATCCCTCCGTTAGGCTGGCTGAGCCTTTAACAGATAACAAGCAGGGCAGAAAGGAAACATATATGAGTAAGAGTGAAAAAGACACCACCTGTACACGTGGTGGAGAATCAGGCAAACGGGGCTGTGTGTATCTGTGTGTGTTTGTGTTGTTCACATCAAACAATGTGAGGGAGGCGTTCCATGGCTCCCTGTTAGCGTTTGAAAAATGACATGAATGGACACCTTTTGAAACAGCGACACCTCTCTCTTTGTGGGAAGGAAGGAAGGAAGGAAGGGTGTAATATTGGCAGAGCGAAAGAAGATGAGTCATGTCGTCTTTAATGAAAGCACCCGCGGCATGTGAGGAGTTGTGGTTGGCACCATCAGCACATTGTTATCTCCCTCTGTTCCCCGGCTAAGAGGCAGCGGCAGGCCTCCCAGGCTGTCGCGTGGCACCATCGCACAAGAGGCCATTAAAGAAAGGCAGCAGCACCTGGCAAATAGGAGAACACTGGGGAGACAAAGGAAATGGAAGGAAAAAGAAGCTAAAAGCTACACAAGAACTGGAACGGAGATCGACTCATTATGGCTCAGAGTGGATATTACATGCTAGCTGTCGGATAACCTTTGGTTCCCTCGGGGCGTGTAGGTGTGGGGAGGAAAGTGGTGGCTGGAAAAATTCATTCTGGCTGAAAGTGTTTTCTTAATTAGACCTCTACATGAAAGGTGTGAGCCTCCTAACCTTCCAGGTCAGAATTTAAATATATAAAAAGTTCATTTTTCATTGTTCATGACCAAATCTGGTCTTTTTATGGAGGAAAATTATGTTTTGAATCAGTCTGTATATTTTGCAAAAGGACAGCTATAAAAGGCCACAAATGTCATAAAATAACAGAATGCCTGATCTTCCTTGTCTGGACTCACCAAAAGGCCAGAGTCACACATTTCCTCTCATTTTCAAGCTCATTTCCCCCAGCGGAAGCGTTTGATAAACCACTCATATATCAAGGGTGTTGTAACAGTTCCCCCTAGTGGACATGATGAGAAAAGTGGTGAGGCTTTACCTTGAATTTACAGATGCTCTGTATGTCTCACTTAGACACAGTGAAGCAATCACACTGGTTGACAGTTGTTTAATAAAGCTTCAGCTCTTGTTTAATCATATATGCCTGGTTTTATGATGACAAAAGTTTTTTTTTTCAAACATAGAAGTAGTTTCTGCAGGTCAAAACAGACATCATGATACGAGTCAAAACACAAATGTCTGTCACATTTCAGCCGTCACTGATCAGCAGTATGCCTTAACGGGAGGCCTGAATGGTTTGAAGTGATATCTTCAGCTTCACAAAACAACAAACAATCCAAAATCTTTCAAATGTCAATCTCAAAACAATGCCCGTCAGTTTAATGTGCACCTGACCGTAATTATGCAAATTTGAGGTAATTAGCCAAGAAACCTGGTTAATGAGTTGTTGCAAAAGAGTACAGGCTAATTTCAGATAATGAGTCTCACATTGTGCACTCCAGTTTACATAACACAGAAAATAAATGTCCTATCTTAAGGGATTTCCATATACAGCAACAGCCACACACCGACTTCATCTCCATACAAATTGCACCCAGTATGTTTGCCAGTCCATGCAGCTGAGAGTCTGAAAAACATTTCCTTTAGCCTTTTCTTTGCTACCTGCCACAAACATGCCTTGGTGCTGCTATTTTGGCCCAGGTCACCTGTTGACCTGACAGGCAAGTGTCAGGGGAGAGCACACATGTCATATGCAGGTGGAAACTCTCATCAGGGAGCGATGCTGTGGCGCTGGCTGGCACAGTTGGAGCCCAGGGTAACACAGCACTGAGGGACTGCAGGTAAGGGGACTTCTCTTTTGACCTTCACATCCTTTTTTTTTTTTAACCTTTCTGGTTTTATTTTGTGTGTTTTACTGTAGTTAACTGATGGGATGGGAGCATACGCGCAGCCTGATTTCCCTGTGATGTTTTTTCAGTAGCTCGTATTTGCCACAGTGGTGAAATTTTATAGAAAGTGTAGAACAAAGCAACAGCAGACACGCACAGTTTTTTCCTGAAAGAATACTTACCTTCTGAGAATCATGCTTCTTTCTTAGATGTAGCTGGTGTCTGAGGAGGTTACCTGAGGTTTCATGAGGTTGTGTGTGACAGAGGTAAAAGCATATTTCCTTCTTTCCTTCCATGCATGCAGGTGGATAAAAAAGTATGCCTTTAAATTTTCTTTTAGCACCGTAATATACCTTTACACACAAGCCAAATGGCTTATTTTAATCTCATGAGAAGATAGTGCCAAAAGGTCTGTCCTCTCAAGGAAGAATGGATTTTAAGAGATTTTCCCATCAGTGATATTTTAAACTGCTGACCCTAACAAAGATGACTCCAACCTGTATTTCAGATATGTAATTTCTTCCCCTTACTCTCCACAGCTAAGCAGTTAACTTCGGCATCAGTCTGGAGGTTTCCAACCCTCTGAAGATGTACGGCCTGTACTTGGAAGCAGTCAATGATTACATTAATGAATCCTACGGAGAGGATGTGTGGAGACTGATCGAGAACCGAGCAGAAATACCCCACCTCAAGTTTGTCAGACATCAGATGTACAAGTAGGTTGTTGTTTTTGTAAATCATCTTTCCCCATTATATTGTGGTGACTGCACAATTTTGGGACAAACCTGTACAATGTCTTGGTTTTCAGTGCTTGAACAAGTACAAATGTACAAATACATTTTCTGCCAGTCACATCCATGAAATATTTATTCTTTGGTTAGACAAACTATATTTAGGAGCCTAAGCATTGTAGACTGCAGCTGAACTGCTCACTAGGGAGTGTTCATGTAGTTAACTATGGCGATACACTTCCACAAGGTGGACACAATGTCATAAACAGCTGTACAGTGTAGCGCAATTTAGCACAGTGGTACAATAATTATACATTTGTAAAGCTTGCATTGTTCAATTATTGTTTTGACTATTTAGATACTGTTTAGACACGCTATGATATTGTGCTATTTATTGATATTGATTAACTGAGATTATTACAAGTTTGTAAATGGTGGTGTTTTGTTTGTTTTTTTGGTCATGTCTCTACTGAAAAGCTGATTTTTAAAATCTCATTGGGACAAATAGGAGCTAAGCAAGAATAACTCAAAACAAAAATGTATTAAAAACTTCCCTCCTTCTTTACAGTGACAACCTGATCCTGAGGTTGGCAAAGGCAGCAGGCGAGGTTCTGGGAAAGACCCATGATGAGCTGATGTACGCCTTCGGGGTCTACATGGTCAAGAGGATTGGAAACTACGGATATGAGCGGATCCTAAAGGTGATTTAGTGGTCCCCCTTTGGTTGTCTTTAGCTAACAGCAGCAATAAATACATGTCCTCCATGCATTAGCTAAATGCATTCCCTGCTCATCTGGTCTTTAGGTTTACACTTGGCAAGTGATACAGTATGTTTCACATTTCCGAATGAATGGAATAACAACTGGGTAGTTAGCATGAATAAAGCTGAACAGAAAAAATCACCTCCAAAATGTTTAGAAAATTCAAAGGAAAATACATCACTGTATATACAGTACAGTGGACATCTGTACTGTATCTATAGTGGGTCTGAAAGGTGATCTTTAGGGAGGTGGGAGGTTTGGCGTAAAAAACACAAAAGTAATGACTGCTTAGCACCAAAGAGACATTAAAAAAGAATTATTAGTATTCTGACAACATGAAAAACAACTTGTTTACTCATTTACAATTTAAATATCATCATCATCCATCTTTTCTAGGTGTTGGGGCGAAACGTGCGCGACTTCATCAATGAGCTGGACAACCTGCACGAGTACTTTCGCTTCTCCTTCCCCAAGGTTCAGCCGCCAAGCTTCTGCGTGGAGGAGGAATGCGAGACGAGCCTCACGCTGCACTATCGCAGCACCCGCAAGGGCTTCACTCAGTTTGTCAAAGGTAACAAGAAGCACAGCGAGAGAAACACTGGGTGTTACACAGTTTACCAGTGACAGGAAACTGGGTTTGATCCCCAACCCCAGACCTCTCGGTAGTGCAGAGTTTATGTCTTCACCCAGTGTTTATGTGGGTTTCTGCCCATTGCATGCTGGGATAGGGGCAAGGGCCACTCCCTCTTTAGCAAAATGACTAAAATCTGTCCCCTTTGTTAACATGCTCAAAAGATGTTCTGTACTTTGTCTCATAGCAGCTCTTCACATTGCTGCTTTTAATAAACCACCACGGTCTCGTAGCCATACTGGTTTTGAACTGCCTGTGGGAAGACTGAACATGTAAGAGTCTGTCCATTCTTGATTAAAAGCTCTGTTTCCGCTGTCAACTTTTCTCTTTTTAGAGCACGGCATGTGAAATTATTTCTCCTCGTCTCTACTCTCCGTGTGTGTGTGTTTACCTTACTCACCGACTCGAGTCGCGGGCTGCTAAACCAATGCCGTAAAGGTTAGAAAAGCTGCGCCGGTTAAAATTGAAATGCTTCATCAAAATTTAATAATTCTCAATTTATCGATATTCTCTACAGCAGACGGGGGAAAAGAGAAGGTGTGCCAGCAGCATGACAGAGGCCGGGTCAGAAATGAACAGTATTATTATTACATACATTATTTCAGAGTTTAGTAAATGCCCCTAAAAAATCTGTTCAAAAAATATACAATCAGGAAGCACCTTTATAATAGTACCATACAATTTTATCACATAGTAAATGGGGCTTTGAGAGGGATCCCTCCTCACTTTTCAAGTATTGTCTGCCCATTTTTGTCTTTAATTTCCTCCCTCCTTTTAAAAACTCTTAGTATTTTGAGAAAAGATCAACTAACGTGATGAGCCCTATGTATAGTATGCTGTGTTGAAAAATTTAAATTAATGACTTGGTTCACAGGGACAAGGCAGTCGTCCCGCCATCAGGCAAGGTTCATCTCTCCAGGCAAAGTCAACGATTCAAAATAAAACAGTGACTCTAGTTAACTCTTCAATTTGTTCTGAAATTAAGCTTACACAAGCCCATTTTGACTGAATCCCTTATAAGCAAAAGTTGACCTCTACACATCCATGACCAGTATGTGTAATTGACTCCTGCAGGGCAGCTCTCTCAAGTGGGACGGCAATTCTACAACACAGATATCGAAGTGGAAATCCTGTCTAAAGAGGAAACCGAGAAAATGACGTATGTGGTACGTACTCGGGCTTAGGTCAAGTATCAGTCGAGCTGTCGAGCGCCTGACCTTGACCCTGTGTCAGTTCTATCAGCATGGAAATGATTCCATCACCTACAGGCGGAGTTCTTGTTTACACTCAGGCAGCAAGTGTTTATTGGATGGAGATAAGTGTTTATTGGGATGGGACTCTGGGTAAACTCAGAATTTACAGCTGAACAAATGTGGAACGTGCAACCTCGTAAACCTGTTGTCATACTGTCTAGAGTAGCATCAGCTAACATCAATGTCACCCTTGTTGTTTAAGAGTTTGTCCCATAAGCACAAAGTCACTGCTATGATTCCTGAAACAGCCAGCGAGTCTTTCATGAACTCCAAGTTGCTCTTATTATGGTATTCATTTATGTTTTTATTTTGGTGTCACTTTTTTTATAGGGCATAGTTTATAAAGAGTTTATAGGTTGTAACTAATTACTTTATAGCTGTTAATAACCATTTAATAATGCTCTATAGATCAGAAAGATCAGCTATTTGTAACAACAAGGTTTAGGGTGAGGGCCAGATCCCACAATGTTTTTAACGGCAGACTTGATGAGTTACAGGTAGTGGAAAACCCACAACCTTTAATGAATGACTAACTTACATGTATAACATTAGACTTGATGGATTATTAGAAGTCATTAATAAAGGGTTATTCAATTATAATCCGTCAGTTCTGGAAATCTAAATATTAACAAGTTGTAATTAAAAAGATTTTGGTACAGATGCTCTGGATCTCTTTTCCACAGAGATGTGAGAAGTTGTCCTTGCCAATTGCTTATTACTGACCTATAAAGCATGAGTAAATTATATATTTGTTGCAACTTAAAAACACTTTATTTTCTGTAGACATACAGTTTCCAGTTTATTAGGTACACCGAGCTAAAAGTAATCCTGCGTAATGCAACAGTCCTGCAAGAAATCCTACCTTCATGAAGGTTATAATGTTCAGTTTTTGTTGAAACCGAGGTGTTTATTCAACTGTATGATACTGAGTGTATGGAAGCCAAATTCTGTTTTTTGTACCTAAACCTAACCAAACTTTTATTTGTGAAACTGTTGAATTATTGAATCTCAACTAATATGCTGCTGAAATGTTAGAAATACTCTATAAACTATCTGTAGACTGACTATCCAAGTAAAGTATAACCAAAAAGGGAAAGCTACATGTAACAAGCAATTTTAAAAAGGTAGTGGGAACAAAAGTTTATTTTAAACTTTAAGTTAATTTTGCGTGGAGGTGATAAACGAGACTAACATTCAGTCATGTTCCGCCCTTATGGGCAAATAGCTGTTGTCGGATAAACAAGTTTTTCCAGAAAGAAAGAAAGTAAGAAAGTAAAGAACGGAAAATATTTTGTGAGGATATTTTCTCACACAGATTGCTTTTGAAATTATACAAATGGGCTTTAACAGATTTCAGAAGCTCTTGAAAGTCTTGAAATAACTTCATTACATCAAACATTTCGGTTTATTGAGAAAAATATCCCAAACTGTTTTTTGTTGTTCAAACCAACACAAAAATATTAGTGACTTGTATTTCAAAGGTTTAATTAACCTCTCTGCTCATCCAGGTTTATAAGATGAACTTCGACAACGCCGCCTTCAAACACCGCATGCCCCAGCAGAAGACAGCGCCGGGCTACGAGAAGCTGCCAATGAAGCGAGGTATCTTTTTTGACATGTTCCCCTTCAGCGTCATTTTCCGCCGGGACATGACCATGTACCGCATCGGTGACGGCCTCAAAGAGGTCTTCTCCGACCTCCAAGGCAAGAAGGTCAATGAGGAGTTCACTCTGATCAGACCCATGCTGGAGTTCAGCTGGGATAATGTGAGTTCAGAAGGAGTGGTCCAATTTTTCTTTTCATTTGTAAATTATAAAATTGCTCATGGGATATAAATCACTGCCTTGCTGACTTACTAAGCCAGAAAAATCTTTCTGCTTACTCCCATCAGATCTACACCCATTTGAACAATGTGTTTGAGCTGTTGTCGAAAGCAGTGGTGGAGAGCAAGCAGAAGGTCAATATCCCCAAACTGAGCAAGGAGGAGCCAGAGGAGAAGGAAGAGAATGAGAAAGCAAAGAGGGAAGAAGAAAGGGGTACCAGTCTTTCCATTTCAATCATTTTAAATGCATAATGTATAAAAAAGGGTCAATTTTAAATGGATGAGATCACAAAATGTCCATCCCCTCATTTCACTCCCTCATTTTTGTCCAAGGTTATTGTATCTGGACAGAGCAAAATAAAATATTTAAAATATACCCAGGCGAATGAATATCAAAGTGAGTGAAGAGCCAAACCACTATTGTTCATTTAACAAATAAGTCAAAAGCATTGCATCCTCAAAGCACATATAACTATATTTAAACGTCTACTGTAAAGAGAAATATGCTTTGCATGTCAATGCACCAAGGATGATGATGCAATCCAAACAAGTAGCCAGCAGCCTGATGAATACTTGTCCAAAATTAGTTGTCAGAATAAAAGGTGAAGAAAAGAAATGAAACAAGGAGATTCATTTGTTGCATATTGGTAAGGATGTAATAATTTCAGGAGGAAATGACAATACCAATTTTCATGTTATGTGTAGGATATAGTCCAGAACATAACCATCAAGAACGCACTAGAACAGAACTTATAACAAGAAGATGAATTTGTAATATATTCTCTGGTTGAACATCTTGTTCTGCTATTCCCTGAATATGTGATTCGAATTCACTGCACCATCTTCACACATTTATGCCCTTGTTAACTCACTTACTTAACACACAACCTGGTTAATTTGGTCATTCATCCTCTCACTGTTTCTGCTGCTGCCCCTCCATCAGAGCCAAAGGCAGTGGAGGAGATGAAGGGCACAGACCAAGAGTACAGCAGCGCTCTCACTCAATACAACAGCTCTGCCAACTCTGGAGGGGAAGATATTGAACTGCTGGCATTCCAGACTGTCACCGGTCAGAATATTTCACACTTTAACATCTGCAAACAGTATTTGTTAGTTTGGTCTTTTGAAAACATTTAGCTTACATTTCTATCTTGTGGCTGTTTTGGGGGGATAACAAGAACTTTTTCTAAAAGGGTCAATTACCTGTCATTAACAGTTTTATGTGTGCAAAAGGTCAACTGCTTTAAGACAACCAATGCCCTACCCATAACAGCATTTCATATGTTGATGCTAAAAATCAATCAACTACTATGTTTTTAAATTGCAACAATCCTGTTGACCTGTCCCTCATGGTTCTTCCTAGGAAAGTGTAGTGAGACCATCTTTGAGGACATGCGGGAGCCTCCGAAGAAACCTCTCCACCTGAAGGGCCAGATGAAGTATGTCCCCCAGTGGGACTCCCTCATCTTCCTGGGGACACCCATGTAAGACCACAGCCTACAGACTGTCTATGTTTAATGATTTTGACTCAGAACAATAGGTCTTCACGGGTCCACTTGGTTCCTAGAAACTAGGACCCGACCCCAGGCCAGGTCCAGCTTATATTTACTGTAGGCTAATAGGGTCAGGTAGAGTCCCGTTCTATTGCCGCACGTATCAGGTCTGTGTGTCAATGTGTCTAATACCTGAGTGAATCCAAGCCTATCATGTGGTGCGTCGTAGGTGAAACAGAGAGTGAACTGTAAAATTCAGGGGAAAATGTCGGGCATTGCTGCTCTTTTCAACCGCGGATGCTTTTTCATTCATACTACTGCCGATGTTGGTGTTTTCTTTCTATTACGGTCAGTTCGGGTCAACTACATTTTGGATCAGGTTTATTTATCCTCAGGTCTATTTCAGACTGGGTCTAAGTGCCTTTGTGTCCCTTTTCAGATCGGATGTCTTCTTTTGAAAATGTATTTATGCAGGTCAAGTTTAGATAAGTTTTCTACTGGTCAGTTTCAGATCGGGTCCAAAGTAAATTTTCATGCACAGAATGGGCAATCTAATTTGGGGAAAAATTACAGAGAAAGGCCTTTCTTTCTAGTTTACCCTTTCATAAGTTTTAGTAAGTATATTTGATATTTTAGTGAGACACTGTCCCGTTTTCTGATCTGGTCCTTTTTGCTTTCTTAATTTTCTGTTACTGTTGTTTGTTGTTAACACTAACTCAACACTTGATCCAACTGTTTCACATCCAAACATTTTCAGCAAATCCTTCCTTTGCAGGCATACAAGTGTTAGGTTTCATTAACATCTGCTGAATTGAGAAAACAGTATATACAGTACATACAGTATATGTATATTAACTGGAATTAAACAAAAACATGAGAACAGCATTTCTATTGAAAAGAGAAGCTCAAGAGTTACAGAGTGGTGAGTATGGCATGTCTAGTGTATGTTGTTGGGCACTATAATTGATAATAAGCTGAGCTTTGATTGTAATACCAATATGCTGTGTAAAAACAGCTGGCAGCGCCTTTTAAGTCTGAGGAAGCTGGCTAAGTTTAGTGATGACAGGTCCCCGATGACTTTGTTTTACAGATCTTTTGAGTTGATTTTTATTTTTACTCTTTTATCTGTGGGCATGCTTCTCTCAATCATCAAAAATGCATTAACAAAAGGTAGTCTAGGTCTGTAGCAGTATCACAGGTACTCAACAGAAAAGTCACAGTTGTTAACAAAAGCAGAATCCATCCTGTCTGACAGCACCCATCCCCTGCACCTAAAGTTTCAGACCTTGCCTTCGGGTTCCCGTTTCAAATACCCACTAGCCAAAACCAACCGATATAAACACTCCATCGTACCCTCAGCCATTTCACTGCTAAATTCCAATAGTAAAAGGTAATATCAGATCGACGACCCAGCCACACTTGGTAAATATTGCTTATTATATGTTGTATTTAATTGCCATGTGTATTTTTTGATATTGTGTGTTATTACAGTTTTTACTGCCGCACAACCAATTGCAAATAAAGTTCTACTTGACTTGTTGTACTGAGGAAATTCATTCTGTGGAAAAAGATTGGTGGTTTATGCTAAATTTATCATGTGAGCCATTACAGTACAGTAAGGACAAGTCTTCTTAAGGACAAGTTGTTTTGTACAGACAGCAACACACAACTATTTGAGATTTTAAGGTAATTTAAAGATAATTGCAAGACATCGCAGTGCTCAGGTATCAGTGTGTTAAGCTGTCTGAATGTAGTACTGAAAACTCATGGCACTTTTTTCACTTTATTCCCATTGCAGAAAAAATACATTTCCATCCTCTGTCATTGCCTTCATATGGGTGTTGCCACCCTATTTATTCAATACTTGTTGTTTTCAATAAGTTGTTTCACTGAAATTAGGGTTGCCTTTTCCCAAATCGTATCTAATTTTGGAAACTGGATGTATGCTAATTTAGTAAATTAATTTACATTTTCTTGCCTTTCTTTCCTTTTACAGTGTATATATCTTAATTTCTTCTCCTTATTCTTGCAGTATAGAGACAGTGGAGGATATGATAAAGATGGGTGTGTACGTGAATGATCTGAACCTGCATGACTCCAGCAGAGAGCTGATTTTGGCCGGGACACAACAATCGGCTGAGCTGCAGCTGGCCCTCGATCAGGTGAAGACTGAATCCTCAGTCTCAAGAGATAGAGCATCGTACTAACAAAGCAGATTTGTGTTCAACGGGGGAAATCAATTGTGCTACATCACAGACCAGGGTAGCAGTTTGAGGTGGTTCATATTGCCTTAGAAAATGTACATAAGACTTGTGTGATTCAAAGCAGAAGTCATATTATATGATACGCAGTGTGCACAAAATGTAAGAATGCCAGTTCTCTCTATGAAACAGCATGACCAGGTGAGCCCAGGTGAAAGCTCTGCTCCCCTATTGATTTCACCCATTAAATCCACTTCAGTCATGCAGAGAGAGATGTGGATTAAGAGGATTAGAGAAGGCAAAGAGGGATCTCTGCGCTTTAAGAGAGGTGAGACTGTAACCGTAGACTCTTGTGTCCCATTTCTGATCTTCTAGGAGCAACAAAAATATGCTCAGCTGCAGGAAATCATCAAGAAGCTGGACGAAGAAAAGAAGAGAGGAGATTCTTTGCTTTACGCCATGATCCCTAAAGCTGTGGCCGACCGCCTCAGGAAGGGGATCACTGCACTGGAGACATGCCAGGTACAAGATAGTGCTGTTAACAAGGATAGCGGTACTCGAAAACCACAAAATATCAGAGCATCAGTTTCTGAAAATGGCTTACTGCTAAATTGAGGCCATATTTTTTTTTTTTTTGTGCTTTTGGAGTTCTGCTATCCTAGTAATACATTGCTGTGATCATAGCACCCACTTTACTCAAAGGAAGCGCACGCCTTGCATTTAAAGTACTTCTTGTTCCGTCGACCCATTCCACATGGAGGTCAGGGGTCAGCCATGCGACAGTGCCCTTAGCTTGGCAGTGAACTCCACATGAAATAGAACTGCCATTTTCTCACAAGCAAAATGACAAGGTTGCGACCAACAGAAGAACTAGATTTCACTTTAACTGCAGCAGTTGTGCAAGTAAGGACAAGAAGAGTGGGAGTATTGTTGAGCAACTGGTTAACAATGTTGTGAGATATTATTTATTTATGGATCTATAAAATGAAATAAGTGCAACAATAACACAACATAAAAGGTAAAGATAAAGGCAAACTCTATTGTGATTCAAGACTGTACACATGAGGGGAGCACAGCAGAACGAAACCGTTTGCTTCTAGCTCAATGTGCTGATCAATAAAAACACAGATAAAACATGGATAAAAACATACATGTCAAAAAGACAATACATATTATGTCAATAGTAGGTAGATAAAAGCAGCGGAGTGATGACTGTGCAAATGTACAGCGGAACAAATAGCAGCAATTATAGTGCAAATGGCAGCAGTCATAGTGCATCAAACATATAAAATCACAAAATGAAAATCTTATAAAACCAAATTACATTACTACAAACTAACCAAGAATGAATATCCGTCCACACTATAATACAGCAATAACAAACATCTAATTGATGACTCAAGGAACCTGCGGCTGAGTAACCCTGAGCTACTCTATACCTCTGGTATAGGCACCTGGTGAGTATGAGTTTGCTTACAGTGTGAGACTATCATAA
The DNA here is from genome assembly GCF_020085105.1 of Siniperca chuatsi. Lineage (NCBI taxonomy): Eukaryota > Metazoa > Chordata > Actinopteri > Centrarchiformes > Sinipercidae > Siniperca > Siniperca chuatsi. The sequence continues at coordinate 3,790,981 of NC_058050.1, read as the reverse complement.
CTTTGTTTGCTTGTATCCCAGGTCTTCCCAGATGTGACCATCCTGTTCAGCGACGTGGTCAAGTTTAACGAGATCTGCATCCACATCACACCCATGCAGGTGGTGGACATGCTCAATGAGATCTACATTGTCTTCGACACACTCAGCGAGAAGCACAATGTTTACAAGGTCAGTCCAAGAAAGCAGCACAGTTGATGTATCTGCATATGATTCAGATGCTTTCAACTGTCTTGTGCATTTTGATGAGTATATTTGACACTTTTGAGCCATATGTCTATTTGGAATGGAAGGTAGTGTGGAGCCTTGTTTATGGACACCTCACTTTATATGATGTCCATTGCAAAGAAGTTATCAGATAGAACATTATCAAACTTCCGGGTAGGAGCTGTATGTATAAGGATCAAGTATTGCTCCAAAAGGCCTTCTACCAAAACTTGTTTCAGCATTGAAGGTTACTTTAATTAGTTTTGTGCAAAGAACAGAGGACCTTGTGCAAAAACACAAAAACTTGCGTTGGTCGGCATTCCTGATGTATCTCTGCAAGCAGTTCAATGTTGTCAGCTTTCTGTGACAGAACCACAGACTCTGCCGCATTTCAGTCACCTTCTTGTTTGTTGCTTTTTTTGACTCATACAAATACAACACATTAGCTTTATTAGGTAGATTCAACTGCACATCTTTAATTCCGCCTCTGGAGACGTCTCCTTTTCCCACAGTGAAAGTACAGCACTGAGTACGGTAACTGTTCACGAATGAAACCGAAAGCATCCTGCAGATTACATTACTGCTTTCTTCTGGAGAGAACTCTTGATCTAAGAATTCGTTTAAGTTTACTTTCACTAGTTGCATAACCATACATGCCTATAGAGCAGTAGTACTATATCAGCATACTTAATGCCCAATTCAAAGTAAAATTCAATGAACTGCAGCTGAGCAGAAATAGACATATGGCTCAGAAGAAATGGAAGAAGAAAAGTATTGCGAGGTAATGCAAAAGTATTGTGAGAGAACGCAAAACATATTGCAAGGGAATGCAAAAGTAGTCCTCAAAAAAAATCTCACCGTGACCTTTAGGGGGCTCCGTATGTATCAGTCTAACTGTAAAGCATAAATGTACTATAATGCAAGTCCACTTCTGAATGGCTGAAGAAGAACAAAATGAAGACTTTGGAGTGACCTAGTCAAAGTCCTGACCTGAGTCCTATTGAGATGCTGTGGCATGACCTTAAAAAGGCAGTTCATGCTCGAAAACCCTCCAGTGTGGCTGAATTACAACAATTCTGCAAAGATGAGTGGGCCAAAATTCCTCCACAGCGCTGTAAAAGACTCATTGCAAGTTATCGCAAACACTTGATTGCAGTTGTTGCTGCTAAGGGTGGCCCAACCAGTTATTAGGTTTAGGGGGCAATCACTTTTTCACACAGGGCCATGTAGGTTTGGATTTTGTTTTCCCTTAATCATAACAACCTTCATTTAAAAACTGCATTTTGTGATTACTTGTGTCATCTTTGACTAATATTTAAATTTGTTTGATGATCTGAATGATGTTTGATGATGGAAGATGATGATGATGGAAGAAGTTACACATGCACACACACCTGGAAAATACATTGAGAGTTGAATTCATGTCTGCCATGATAACTGACTTGGTTATGGAGTGACACTTGGTCAAAAAGTTCTCTTCGCTCTCTTATCACAATGTAGAAATCGTCACTTTCCCTTCTGTCCAGGTGGAGACGATTCGTGATGCTTACATGGTGGTGGCGGGCGTGCCCAACAAGACCACCTTTCATGCGCACCATATCTGTGACATGGCCTTGGACATGCTGAGCTCCATCGACCACCTTAAAGACCCCTCCACCGGAGATAACATCCAGATCAGAGTCGGTGAGCAGTACAACTGTCTGGAGTTTTAGCAGCTCAGCCATGATAAGGCACCCCATTATTTCGCTGTTTTGGGTTTTGCCTGTTGCTGGCCATCGTGAGGTCACGTCTCAGGGTCAGCCAGCCCATCACTGCTTCTGAACTGATTTAGTTCCTACATCCTTGTACTTCAGACATTTCCAGGTTGGGCTTTTTATCCACTCAACCACTCTGCCAGCTTTCAGTGACAGCCCCCAAAAATATAATCTTGGGATCTTGGGGCACAACAGAAAGATTTTTCCTCGACCAGAGGAACCAGGTAAAGTACACAGATCAAGACACTGATTCCTTCTTGTCACAAGGGGTCGCTGTTCTGAAGTCAACCGTAAGCACTGACATCTTTGGAGAAAAACAAGAGATTTTCCCAATATGGATCACATTTTTATCATTTGTACATCCCTAACTGTTAGTCAAATTATTTTACCTGACAACTTGAGACCATCAGGAAGCTGGAACTGAGTTGTGTAAATTAAAGGAGCATTAAATAAGCTTTCACTTATCATTCACTACTGGCAACTTGCATTATGTTGGCAAACATTATGATCATATGGTCTGTAACTGAAAATAAGTCGTAACGCTGCATTAGAGCCTAGGTACTAGAACTACTCAGAGAAAAGATCTGATCAACACACAAAGTGAGGAGTCAAATATCACTGTACTAAACATCCACTCATCCATCTATTCCGTAAACTATTCATTTTTTGTCCGTAAGGAAAAGTTGACAATAGCTGCAATAAAACCTGGATTCAGGAATAAATCAGCTCATGTTTGGTTCTATAAACTGTTTTTCCTCTCTCAGGTATTCACTCAGGTATGGTGGTGGCTGGTGTGGTGGGTCTGAAGATGCCTCGCTACTGTCTGTTTGGCGACACTGTGAACACAGCCTCAAGGATGGAGAGCAATGGAGTGGTGACTACACTAACATATTTATTTGACAACCTGTTACCCAGCAAAATGTTCTAAATAACACACTGCAATAGTACAAATAATTGCAATAACATTCATGATTTCCCTTAGTCAATTCATGTAGATTACTATAGAAAACCATTTTCTGTTTAATGACGCCATTGTGCATGCTGCAGGCTAATCACTTAATTTACTTTCTATTACTTACAGTAATATAAGTTAATGTCATGTTTTGTGGGAAATCTGTTCTATGATGAAAAGAAAATTAAAAAGGAGGGAGTTTGCAGGCTTAATTTCTTCACTATACACTCCCATAAAGGAAGAAAACCCTGAATGAACTCTCATTTTTTAGGTTCCAGTAAGCTAAATGTTTTCACTTCCCTTTAATGATTTAAAAAAGTTTCGGTGCAGATGGAGCTTGTATTTAAATACTCAGCTTTAGCAGTAGTTTTCTGTATGTGCGTCTGTCTGAGCAGGGCATGCAGATACACATCAGTCAGACCACCAAAGACCACCTGGAACATGAGCCCTATATCATTGAGGAGAGGGGCAAAATCTTTGTAAAGGTGAGTTGTCAATATCAGCCATGGACACATACCTCTTGCTGGTCTCTGATTTTTTTCCTGCAAATTATGGATTTCTCATCCACCATCCACTGATTGAGATAGACATTATGATTAATACTTTACATGTCAGGTTTTGCCAGTCTTAGCTGTAATACTTCAAGCACTTTATTCCAAGATGAGGTGTATGATTTGAAAAATGGGACACCTGCCTTTGTTGGGAGAGTATTACTGAAAACACTATCTTGAGCCAATTCTGAGATATTTTGGACCTGACAGTCCAAGTGTTTTAATATTGAGATTTTAGATTAAATGTTCTTTCCAACATGTATATACGGCATTTTTGATCAAAACACTTTATCTTCCTAACAACTTTCAGGGTAAAGGCTACATGAAGACCTACTGGCTGAAAGGAAAGAAAGATCTATCGTTCAAGACCCCGGCAGAGCTACGCTACAGCAGTGAACAGAAAGACTCAGAGGACAAAAGCTCTAATGGGTGAGTAGACAAAAGGAGAGCAGTCAGCACCAAAGAATCGCTTTTCGTCTGTACACAGAGTGGACTCAGGATGCCCCCTGTTGCTTCAGTCAGAGCTGTGCTCATTGCCCCCTGCAGCATCAGACAGCAAGCAAACTGAAAGGCTGTTTTAGGTGCTTTTGTCTGTTTGAAGAAGTCATGCTGACCACAAGAATTTCACTAAGATGGGGCAGTGCAACTTTTGGGTTACTGAAGCACCACAAAAAAAAAAAAAAAAACCCAGACAAAACAGGCAACACATCACTGCAAAAACACCCCTCTTAACAGTCCCTTTAGTCTGATATCAAGTCTTTGAGACTTATTTTTCATTAAACAAGAAATGATGCCACTTAACACAATTCCACTTGTTCCCAGTGCAGTTTCCCTTGTGTCAAGAATTTTTTGGAAAAGGGTTGTCAGTATCTTGAAACAAAACAGAAAAGGGCAAGTAAGTGCACTAGCAACATGAAAATAATACTGTCCTAGAAAATGAATAGGTGAAATAACGTCATTCCAAGGACAGCCTTAATTGCTTATTTGAAGAAAATATGATTGTAGGACCTTTATTCTAGGCTAAATGATTTGTTAAGGATTTTAATTTTGCTGTGTGAGAGAAGCTTCTGGCAGGAATAAACCCTATCTCAGATCTGAGAGACTAGTGTTTTTACAACTATCATCCCTGGGGCCAAAAGTAAAAATGTTTGATTTCCGACAGCATGATTACAGATATACTTAAGACAGTGTTTTTTGTGAATCACTGAGAAACTCTACTAATGTGTAACTGCACTAGTTCCACAAGCACCAATGCCAAGCGCATGGCCTCCAACCTCAACATCACCAGCAGTGAGGAGCAAGCTGAACGGAAGCCAAGCCCCAGCGATCTCCCCCTGGACACCCTGCCCCCACCAGAGGCCGCTAACGAGCCCCCCGCCATTTCAACCGAGCCTCAGGAGAAGGAGAATGCCAAAAAGACTAAGAACAACAAGGGGGCCAAGTTGGATGTGCCCCAGGGAAACGCAATGCCAGAGTCTTTGCTGCCCGCTGACGGGCTGGAGAACCCGGGTCCTTTACTCAACAACAAGAGAAACAGCTTCAGGGAGCAGTATGCCAAGCTGCCCACCAACCTGCCCATGCGCAGCACCGCCTGCTCCATTCTGTGAGCAGATGGTTGTAGTGTGAGATTACAATACGACTTTAACATGTGACAAGGGTGTGATGCTGAAAATATCATTCAAGTTTAATCAGGGGCAGGCATTTCAACATTTTCAATATTTATGGTTACAGATGATCTGCATTTTAACACATTTTGAATGTCATGCCAAGGGGTTGTGAGAGATATAGGCTTTTGTGAGATTTTGAGTAAAATAACAGTTAGCCTATAAGGCAACTTAAACTGAAGGCCAACACTTTAACTTTTAAACATTTCCCACAAAAGTCTACTTGTATTAAGGTAAAGTTTGTGCAACATGTCAGGCTCCAAGTACTTGATAATTGGGTTAATCTTGATTGCTTGGCAAAAAAAATCCCTCTGCACTCAAAGTCACTGCATTTAAAATATCAAATGGGGAAAACCAGTATGTTGCTACTTATTGATTTATTGATTTCATGCATCAAAAGATTTGTCTTGTACAGAAACTGAGAAAGTACTTTTCTAAGATCAGTTATATCAACATCTACTTAAATTTTACAGGTTTCACAACATGCCTTCCTTATGTCGACAGTTTCCAAATATAGGAAGTACAATGTTACAAACAGCACATGCACAGAGAAACAGAGAACCTTAAAACTGTACTACAGGTAATGACAGCCATGACAATGCGTTTATTTCTGATATTCTTTATGCTATTTGCTGTATTATTGTACAGCTCTACAAGCCATTCATGAAGTCACTGCTATTATTGCTAAATTAATTCTGTTCAAATGTATAATGACAACAAATTACAGGATGTTTTGGAAAGTAAGCCATTTTGTGACAGGGCTTACACGGATTTTAACTGAGGCGGGAGCTTCCACAGAAACAGAAAAACTAATTCTATGGATGCTTTATATAATTCACTGAGAGTAGACATCAGAGGTTGTATTTCATTTTGTTTAAACTAGGCGTATGGTAATTCAGTAGGCATTTGGCTACACCTTCACAACATTGTCTTAAAGAGTTCTGGTTCTACTTTCTGTATGTAACTGACTGCATTTGTTTCACTGTATAAAACTGTATGTACAGCCACTAAAACTGTCATGTTTTCATTTTTTTGTAATTAGGTCTTGACACTCATACTCATCTACTGATTCAAGCTTCTTTATCTAGGTTACAATAGCAATTAATTGGAATTAAATAATTATAAGTGTACCACGTGAACACCACGCCTTATAATTACTGCCAAAAAACATAGTGTTCTCCAGAAACCTTCTTAGGAAATTATTCTGAAATTGTAAACCTCTAAAATGAAAGCATTACCCAAAAAGGTTTAAAAATGTATAACCATTATCATTTGATTTACTGATTATTTTTTCAAATAATCCATTTATTGTTTAGTCAACAAAATGTCAGAAAATAGTGAAAAAACGGCCACCACAATTCCCAAGCAAAAAAAAAAAGCATCACACTGTCACATACAGTACAGGTGCCCACACAGTTCCACAGAACCGCAGAGGATGTGAGTGATTGATCCTTTTCAGTGTCATCTGTGGCCACTGCAATGTCTTTTAATAGCCACTAGGAGGTGATAAGATACACGAGTTAATGAATAAATTCATTAGTTAATGAATCAGGGACTTGGAAGAATGATTTTCTGGTGCCCTGAGGTTCTTCACATCTAAAAAACAAGTGAGATAGAAGGGTTTCATATCTGATCATGCCGCTGGGGGAAAGTGAATCCCTGATAGCTGCAGACAGATCAAATTAAATATCTGGCCTCCCCTGAACCAGCATCTGTTCTCACCATCTATCTTATAACACTGTGAGTGGAAAGACAGCATGAGCGCAGAAAGCACCTAAGCTCACCAAATCCACCATCCAATTCAAGCTCCAAATCTTCAGGCGCAATTCCCTGACCTCAGTGGTTATGAGGTCAGTTATTCCTGTCTTAGTCATCTGGTGATAACACACTGCTATTATGTGAGTGACTGTATGTGTGTCTGTAAGGTTGGAGGCTGAAGGTCCATGTGATCTTTTAATGAAAGATAAGTGACATAATTGAAGTTCCTCTTATTATCTCATAACCAAAAGAGGCAAGTGTGTAAGATGTGTACAGTACGACAGGTAAGAGCTCATTTCAGGGCGGGTGTGCTCCTTCGCACACGCTACGTTCACTTATTCGTACCAACACATGCAAGTGTGCACACTCATACACACAAGTATTCAGCTGAGTGCTCCATGCTGATGTTTCCTTGTGAGATGTCATTACATGATAAAGAGGAAGCTATCAGGAAACCGCTTAAGCACTACTTCCTGTCTGTTGCCACGGTGATAGACCTCATTCTGCAGTTGCAAAGTTTACCATGACTTTACTCTAGTTAATTTCTTGCAGAAGGGCTGAGTGGGAAGCAAAACAAAGAGGCAGGTGTGTTTCGGTCTACACCGCACACTGGTGGGCTGGTCTCCTGTCCAGGCACTCCTCTTAGTCCAGCTGGGTCTCAGCGTGACCTTTAACCCCGACATCTGACAACGATTAACATTTGCGAGAGTTCATTGGACGGGTTTTTTTTTGAAAGGCCTGAGCTTCAGCCAACAGCCCTTCAGCACAGCTGGTTGCCATTCAGATAAACCTACAGATAAATAAACAGCATTAGAATCAGGGGACACTTCCTGATTCTAAATGAATCGTTGAATTCATGACTTCAGACCCGTGGACATGTTTGCAGTGGTTCCCAAGACTGATTGCTCTGTTATGAACAATACCAGACTCAATATTGGTTACTCTGGATCATATCCTATATTACCCTCATCCGTATTTACATTTCACTCACTCAAATTAGACTTTAAAAAGGTTGACAAGTTTTATGGCAAAGAGCTCAAACAAAGCTTCATTCATAAGAGTGATATTGGCCTTCATAAAGTAATTCCTAGAGTGGTGAGTCTCATTAGTCACAGCATAGGCTAATAAATTCTGAAGTGTATTTTTCAACATGATTAATTATTTATCAGGGACAAAGTGCACTAATTTACATCATTATGATGTCAGTGTGCCAGATTTTGCCAAGTGGCTAGTTTTATCTGCAGTTAGTTCAAGTAGAGTTTATTTGTCATTTCAACTTCAAAACATAATTGAATAAAATATAATTGCTTCAGGACCAAACTTAACAGCATCAATACACACACAATATACAAATTTAAAGTGTAAAAAAAAAAAAAAAAAAAAAAAGGCTGACAATGTTTAAGTACCCGTAGAAAAGATAAGGCATAAATTAAAATCAGTCTCAGAAAAAATGTTAAGCGCATTTGTCAATGATTATATAATTTTATATAAACAGAAGAGATTAAACATTCAAAGGACAACAAAATATAGCGTTACAAGCAGATATAAGATGCAGATAATACACAGACAAAAACAGACTTGAGAGACACTGATGCAAAGAGCGGGATGAAAGTATTGTATCATGTTGGAACTGCGTTATGTTTAACCATAAACAAAATTGGTAAAAGTGTTTAGTTTTAGTACAGTGCGATGTGACTGTGTGCACGTGTGTCACACTCCTGGCTACTCATTGTTTTGATTCTACCTTGAATAAGAGACACACAGGGAGGGACATGGTGCTCACTGACAGGGGCTGCATTCCAGCGAAGGTGAACACAAAAAAAGGAGTTAAGCCACTCCCTTTTCAACTGGCTGCATCACTGGATTATTGCTGAATTCTTTCTGGGGTTTTCACTTGTCAGAACAAGCAGAGGCACAAAGTCAGCAATACAGAGGAGAGCTGGGGGAGAGACAGACAGATTCAGAGAGGGAGCCCAGGTGTGATGAGCGAGGGCAACAGAGAAATACAGCGGTTTTGAAGAGTTTGAATTTCAGAAGGAAACAGAAGAAAGAGAAGCGAGAGAGAGAAGCAAGAGAGAGAAGAGAGAGAGAGACACACTGAGGGGTGTGTCATAGCAATTTAGTTCCTCAAGGAAGTACAACTCAACATTATCTTAAGACAGGGTGGCAGCACTGACAGAAGCGCTGCAGGAGGGCTGTTTAGGTTCTTGGTTCTGATTATGGTGAAGATGAAGGGATCTCATTAGATCACCTGGCCTGTGCTGTCAACTTGAGACAGAGCAGTGGAGAGAGAGATATCTGACACAGACCAGGAGGGAGGGGGACTCAGCACAGACACACACAGGTAAGACACTTCTGCCTTGTTTATGTGCCAGATTAGTGATATATCTCATTTTTTTGTTCTTGGAAAAAATTAGAGTATTCATTGTTGGCACCCAGAAAAGACAGACTAAGTAGAGGGATGATTGGAACAAATTGTGTGACTTCTGTCCACTTCCCCATCTTGAGCGCAAGTTGGAAGATATGCATGTGTCCTCACAGTCATGCTGGAACAAGTACAGTGACTTGCACAGATGTAGAGCTCACACTTTTGTTTGCACACGCTGGGAGTTGCTCAACTCAAATCTCAAGGCAGTGGACTTTCCCTTCTTCACTGGCCTACTTTGATTGTCTCTTGACTTAAGTGCTTCCAAAGACAGGGAAAGGGTGCGATGTCTCTCACATTGCGGTGCAGATATGAGGGACCAATACAACCTGTGGGCCTCTGCTGATGACACCCCGCCATTTAGCCAACTGCTGTCTGTTTCGCTTCCCTTTTGAGGCATTGTAGATGGGTGGTGGGGTTGAGCAACGACAATTCAGAGAGTTGTGCAATGTTGAAAGAGAAACTGCGATATGTGCTTTTTCAAAATCCTTTCAAATGCAAAAGGTTTTCAAAACGCTTTCTTGTCTATCACTAAAAAGTTTATGGAGGAATTTTTGTTTAAACAAAAGATTTATCGAATGAAGAATGCAATTAGCAAACTAAACATAAAACCAACTTAATTTTTAAAAACTTGCACAAAGAATCCAATGTGCCACTGAAGTAAGAGAAGAGTTACAAGTTACACAAAAGTTAAAAACACACATCGACAACCTTCAGCCCCGTTGCCCCCAGTTCAAAACACACAGCGGAAGTGACACTTCATCCTGGCACAATACTCATCTTGCAAATAAAGCTGCTGTCTAAGGGCACAGAGATCCTGTAGCTTTACTGTAGTGTTTAATCCTCTTTGGTTGATCACCAGGAGAAAATAAAAGTTTCTACAAACACCCTTGTAGCTCAGTGATGACCTTTCAACAATTGCCTCCTTGTTTTCATCTGATTGAGTGGTATGGCTTTTCTGTGTGTTTTTTTTCTGGAACATTCTCATTATTCAATCTGATCAAAGGCTGCGGGCAGCTAAGAGACCTAACCCCCTCCTCTTAGTCTCAACAGCTACAGCTCAGTCTACCCAGCCCCAAGCCTGGTGATCAAAGTCAGCGAGGATGTCTATCTGTCGAGCTCATAGCAATGATGCCCTGCTGCTCTCTAATAACAGTACGAGGCACATTTTGATCGGCTGAGTCAAAAGGGGCTACATGAATCCCCTCGTAGCCATGTGAGAGGATTCATCTTCATACTTACGCACGCACATACACATGCTGGACAGGCCAAGAACACAAAGCACACAAAAAATCCAACACACACTTTTATTCACAAAAATACCTGAATACAAAAACAACCAGAAACCACTTTTACATAAAAAAAAGCACTTCAACATACACACAAGTTCATACATGTACACAAACACTGAGACTCAACGCTGGAGTCATCTCAGGAATGCTAAATATTTACCTCTCTCCTGCCTGCCTGGATGGCTCCACCAATCAGCACTCTCTCTTTGACGTCTTTTAACGTTTAATGATTCTTCACTGCCTGGCTGTTACAGTAACTCTGAAACCAAATACGACCATCTCTACTGTGGTAGTTCCACCTCTGCTGTTATTTTTCATTTTGTTCTTCCGACAGTGTTAGGTCTCGCACAGTATACAGGTGCTTGTCACTTCCAGCAGGCAATTGGGAGGGAAACAACACTTGAATATGTAATGCAGTCACTCCCTGGTGGATGTCAACAACAAAACGACGCTTAAAAGCCCTCTTCAATCCATCTGTACCAGAAAATTGATGCTCAATATTGAATGCGTCCTCGATGTGACCGACCGAATGACGTCCATTACAGAAAAGTGGTTTCATGGCAATGCGCTGCTGTAACACAGAAATGTTTCAATGCTCTCCAAATGGCCTCAACCCTCTGATTGATCTGCAAAAAAATAAACAATGTAGATGCACAAAAAGCCAAGCAGCGAGCGGTCTCCAGCTGTGGAGTTACAATTCACTATGTGGAATAATGGCTGATGACTACACACTGTGCATGCCCCTCAATTCCCTGTAGTCTTTTTAGCAAATAAATGAGATTGAAGCATGAATCAAAAATAGCTATCACGCTGCTACACTTCCATTATCGTTAAGGGAAATTAATCTAATGAATGTTCTTTAATTCCCCACAGGGAACCCGAAGCTTTTGTAGCGAAGCGAGTTATTAGAAATCTGACACTTGTTCAAAATGAATGGTTGTGCATGTAAAATGGAACCTAGTGAGATATCCTATAAAAGTGACTGTTTGCTTATTATGGATGTTGCAGCTGGGATTGGGGTGCACACCAGGGATGGGGAGAGTCACAGCAAGAGCTGCCTATTTGCATGATATGACCGTTAATGTGACTGGATCACTTTTTCATTTACTAGTGAGCTGTAGAGTTGTTTGCAGACAGTGCATCACTGGAGTCGGACAACGAGAATATCATCATTTGAATAACGCTGTCTAATAAGCACAAACAGGCATGAAAGAAACGCATTAAAGCAGCCATCAGGCAGTCATTAAATTGACAGCTTACGGACGATATGATGTTGCTAATGCACAGGGTGTTTCAATAACAAAGGCAGACCCCAGGGCAGTAATTAAGGTAGCTATTGGGTTCGGGGTGCTCACGTTCGGTTCTTGCCCCACCCCAATCTGGAAACAGCAGGCATGGACTTGCCTCAGCTATGCAGCCGACCTGCTTCTCTCAGATACTTGTCCACACAGGCCAGAAGTAGGATTTAGTGCAGAATGTTACACTGAAAGATGCTCAGTAGCTGTTCTTTGAATTTCAGGCCTGTTTGCACACTCCGGGTCTGTAAATGGCCAAACTGAACACAGGAAGTAGGAGAGGATACACAGAAGTCTTGGTGGCACTGATGCATGCAAGAGATAGTGTATGTCTCACTCATTGCAAATACTTTGGATTAAGGCAAAGTGGGAGTTAAGCATTTAAACAAGACTTATGTTGTTCTTTATGTTTGTGGGTTTGGAGAAATAACTAGGATTTATCAAGCACAAGTACTCTACAAGGACACATATTTGTTTCATCTAATGTAAGAGTTACTCTGATCCTTTCCATCTTTGTTATTTTGTTGATGTGGGAATTTAACCATATTTTGCTTGCCCAGTCTTTGTACGCTTCTCTAATAAGATCAGCAGCTAAATAAAATGTTGTTTTCCTCTGTGAACGACACACTCCAAATCTGCGTGCTTTCATGTTATAGATTAGGGGAAAATTAAACATAATTAAAAAGGAATTAATTCAAACTGTGTTGACAATCAAAGATAAACAGTGGATTTTGTAGTTGTGTCATAGCGTGCTATATGCATGCTGATGGCCTCCCAGGGGGTTCTCTGTGATGGATGCTAGGTGTGGTTAAAATCTCAGTGGAGAAATTAAAAGCCTCTATGGAGTCTCTTCCATGGTACTTTTCCCTTTTGGCATCATATGTGCATGTCAGATACAAAAACAAACACTGGAACTAACATTTCATAAAAGCAGTTTCAAATTTGACATGCTATATTTTAAGTGCTTGTTTTCAGCACTGTTTAATTTAGCCCTGTGGGGGATTTTTATAAATGGCCAAATATTTGAGCTTGAATTGTTAACAATTGTGTTACTGAAATGTACTTCAATGATGTGTGTGAAGAAGTGTACTGATAGGTGGAAATCTGAAGGTTAGAGAGTAAAAGTCGTAACTGGAGGCTCGCCAGTTCAAATCCCCAGATGATCTGGAAAATTTGGATAAGAGAAGTGAACATGTGTTGCCCTCCCCAGCCTCCATAACAACAAACGGTTGGCCCTTGAACATGGCACTTCCAACTACTCCACTGAAGCTGCTCGTTGTCTGGCAGTAAAAGACTGAAGTTGTGCCGAGTTCCAACCAGGTGTGAAAATGTTGTTCTTCCTCTTCACTTAAGGCTGCATCTATAAATATCTTCATTATTTCTGGCAGTAGGCACGCCTCTTACATTTAGCACTTTTATGTTTATTCATGCGATGGAGAAAAAACAAAACAGTGTAACTCCTCCTATTTTTTATTGACTGAGGCTCTGGATTGGCTGTAAACTGGTCTGAACAGTGACAGGGAATCTTTTTCCCCCAAACTATCTTGTACACACCAACTGTCTTAATCCACTCAGAGAAAGCTGGACCTGCAGATGCTCAGTCCTTTAGCCTCTGTGATTGGAAGTATTATGTGGAGTTTACTGATGTCACTCTGGATGATTTATGGGCATCAAATACTTATGTATTAGTTCTCACCAATGTTGGAAATGACTAATTTGCAACATTTACTACAGCAGTTTTACTCACTAAACTGTCTGTCTCTATGCACAATTAGAAAATTGTGTGAGCAGTCAAATGTTTAGGATAGCAGCATTGTAATATAAATACTTTTTCCTTCTCCCTGACAATTCAGGCAACCATGGACGCCTTCAGCTCAAAGGACATGGCCTTGAGGGCGCAGAAGAAGATCCTCAGCAGCATGGCCACCAAAAGCTCTGTCCAAATGTTCATTGACGACACCACCAGTGAGATCCTAGACGAACTGTACCGTGTCTCCAAAGAGTACTCGGGTAATAAAAGTGAGGCCCAGAAGGTGATCAAAGACCTGATCAAGATTGCTGTGAAGATTGGCTTGCTGTTCAGGAACAACCGTTTTAGCACCGAAGAGCTGGGAGTGGCCCAAGATTTTAAGAAGAAGCTGCACCAGGGGGCCATGACGGCTATCAGCTTCTACGAGGTACATTTCCACATTTTAACTTTTTAATGTACAGGATATGTGCAGGCTTTAGAAAGCTAGAAATTCTTGTTACTCTGTAATCTGAAATGAATGTACTTCACTCTGTCAAGAATATTTCCAATTTAACACAGATAAATCAGTTAATAAATAAATCAGAGATAAGGACACTAGTAGACTAATTGTTCAGGGACAAAATGTCCAATTAAGTTCAAAACAGATGTGATGAACACAAACAGTACACAACCACTATATCGTTTTTCTATTCTGTATTCAAGAGTCAACATATACTGCATGTGGCTCAAAATTTCTATGAAGTGTTTGTGGTTTTATTTAAGCAGAGTTGCACACTCAATGACCTTAACTTTTTTCCATCTCTGCTTTCATAATATGTGACAGAACATAAATAGGGTTGTGATTTTATATTTACATCAAAGTGACAACTGCAAGAAAGGCTGTCATTACTAGATACAAAATGAAACCCTCTAAAAACCGTATGAAACAGTATTTAAGTACATGTTTATATTTATTTTTCTTTAAGGATGTGCAGATATCCAGATAAAGGACTAATTTGTAACACACTAGTTTGCTACTATATTGCCTATATATTGCTCACAGATAAATATCCCCTATTAGATTACATATTTTGTCAAATATAGATATTAGAGATGATGAAAACCTCATGAAACCCTCTCAGTAATAACATTCTCACGTTATATTTCTGACTGGTGCAGGTGGATTTTACCTTTGACAAGGCAGTGATGGAGGACCTCCTGACCAGCTGCAGAGACCTGCTGCTGAAGCTGGTCAACACCCACCTCACCCCTAAATCCCACGGTCGCATCAACCACGTCTTCAACCATTTTTCCGACCCAGACCTCCTGACCAAACTGTACGAGCCCAACGGCCCCTTCCGACCCAACCTCACCAAGATCTGTAAAGGACTCAACAAACTGGTGGAGGACGGGACAATATGACATAGAAACAATAAAATGTCAGTCAGACACTGGGAGATCTACAGGGAGACTCACTTAAGAACTGTTGGACAAAATTGGTCTTTCTGCTGCTGAGGACTGGCAACGTAAGACAAGTGATTTGAGAACAAAACTGCTGCCACATCGTTCTCAAAGAACATGTGGAATAAAAATAAAGTTGGTTGAGTCATTCCTCAAGTTTTTAATGTTTAGAGGTTACTGTACTGTGATATGTAATCACAGAAACCAAACTTGAATATAAACTGGTTTATACTATATCGGCGGTTTTGTTAGATTATGACCATCCAATGTTTAATATTTGAGACCTTGAAATGTTTCATTCAGAACTACTGATGTTATGTATTCTGGAGAGGAGTAAAAAACAGCTGGACAGATTGCAAAAAGATAACAGACAGGGAACAATGCCACTGTAATACAGCACTGCCACCTGGTGGTCAAGATGATGCTTCAGCAACTCTGTGTACTGTATTTACTGAGGCGTCCGGAAGACAATGCAGCCAATAACACAGCAAATAACCCAACAGCGGACATTTACTTAAACCAATACTTTGTACTCTCAGTTTCAAAACATGTTTAGAAGCATAAAGAAAAAGACTGACTCTTAAATGGTGTTGACTGCACAAGCTTGAATGTTAATCCCATAATTCATGTTTTTCTGAAGATTGGATCACAAGTGTTATTCTTTGGTTTTACATTACAAAGACACTCCACCTTATATAAAATTGTCAAATATTGCAATTTAGCATTTGACTGCTAAAATATTTTCTTTTTTGTAAGCAATAATGTGGAGAAAAGTCAATTAAACTATTAAGTTAGAGAAAGCTCTGTTTAAAGATTACGTGATAATGAGAATCAACAGTTTCTGGAGTTGCCTTTACATGGGCCAAGAGAGCTCAACCTTGTAAGATAAGTGTGGACCAACATACGTATTTAGACCTGAAACTAAACACAGATCAAAACATTTTTTAATTCTAAAATGAACTATACAAAACATATGAAATAAAAAATATGCACATAATAAAACTATTGATGTCAAAATATATTCTAAAAGAGATCTTTTTTTAAACTTTGGCTCCATTAGAGTTTAAATCTGTCAGCAGTAACAGAGACCAATTTATGAGCAATTCTGTGCTCTTAATATTACAATGAACATGATTTATATACTTTACATACCATGGCTAAAAGACATTAGTCAGAAAACTTGGCCAACTTTGCATTATCAGGCTGTGAGGTAGCATTACACTGAAACCACTTGAGTTGACCATATTCTTCATATGTCACATGACTAACAAACATGTGACTGTGAATTCTCATTTAACATTTCACGCTCTTATTTCCTGTATGTGAAAACAAGCCAAACACAGCTATGAGCTATATGAAGCTTTTCATAATCTACAGGATGTCTCAACAAATAAATAAGAAGGCTACACAATATTCATTTTTAAAACCTTTTAAAAAGACAGTAACTTCCCATTATAAGGTCTCAATTAAATGGCAATATGAAAAGGTTTTTAAGCTCCAAGTCCATACAGCAGCAGGGGGATCATCGGAAATCTATTCCTTTATCTGTAATGCTCTACTGTATTATCCTGGAGGCCAAACCCTGTGACATGGCTTTCTGGGAAAGTTTCTTTAATGAGCAGAGTGAGACAGCAGAAATAACATGTCACAGCTGGAAGATCTCATCTTCCCTGTCTCTCAGTTTCTTGGTGAGTTTGGTGATAGTTAGAGGTACTGCCCCATGTGCTGCCTGCTGCTGCTGCATTCTGGAAGATGAAATGACGCTCTGTGACCTTGTGAGTGGCCGCCAGTCTGATGTCCTGCTGGTGCAAGCTGCTTCTAGGGCGGCAACCCTGTGAAGAATAAACAGATGAGAAGATACAGCAAGCCTGAAGGCCGATATGATTCCCACAATCAGCCTACATTCATCTTTGGTAGCTTTCAGTGATATTTTGATAAACCACCTCTTGCTATGAGAGAACAAGTCCTGCTAAAATATTAAACAGGTCTGCTATGAATTACATTCATATGTAACTAATATGTATTGTATTTTCAATCGTAACATTTGGTACCAAAGCAGGAAGTTGTTTGTGAGAATTAGGAGGCAAGGGAGATGGATAGGTGCATACGAACATAATTTGTAGATACCATTGAAAAGATCTGTCTTGCTTGTTGGCCACAACAAAGAAGGTGATATCATCAATTAGGCTAAAGAAAAAGACATTTATAAGAAATACTATGGTAAAAAAACCATTACAAAACAGGTGTAAAACGTAGTAGTGTAAAAGGTTGGTATGGGAATGAGTACAGTGACAGCTGTATAATGTGTAGGGTTTTTTCATGTAGGCCTAAACAAAAGCAAAAGAAAACGCAAAAGATAAGGAACTTCATGCATGGTGGAAATTGCACACTGATATCATACTGCAAGACTTGAGGTCTGTCACACCACAAATATGGAGGCATGCAGACATACCTTTTGTCTGCTTCCTGGCATCTTTTGACAGCAGCCTGCTTGGACTGACTTATCAAGCCATCCAACCTTTTCAAAAAATCCGCTGGAGTAAGGTCCGACGCTCTTTCTTTGCCATCATCCTGCTTCTTCTCAGCACGGCCTTCTTCACTGTCCTCTAAAACCAAATCCACCCCATTACTACAGTGGTCCAGGTCTGACAGCACAGGGATTGACAAGGACTTCTTCAGGAATATCGAGTCATTGGTGTACATCCTGTTTGCTCTTTTGATTTGCTCCATCTGCAAGAGAAGATTACCTTGTCAGCTGTTTGTACAGTTGTTTAAGCTTGACTAAAGCTAGTCTCACTAAATTCTAAAAAGTTTGATTCATTTTGCTTTATTTTACTAAAATCACAAGCAGGACAGCACTCCAATTAAACTGTTCATTCATGGATGGACGTTTCAGGTAGATGTCCTTCCTCAGGATGCAAATTGGCAACAAGTGAATAAATAATTTAAGTACTGTCCTGCTTGTGATTTTTGCTTTTGAGGATTCAGTACCTTTCTACACATACCAGGGTTAAGTGTGTCAACTTTTTTACTTAACCTTTAAGTTAGTACAATTATGTTGTTACAGTTCAGAATTGTAAAAACAAATGCAATAGCAAAGATAGAAATAATACTGATAATACAAAAGACAACAATACGAAAAATATATATTCATATAGGATTTAAAACAAATAACATTTATTATGTTTATTTTGTATTTCCGAATATTGCACAAAGTTATATTCCATGGGGAGACATGATATCACAATATTACATATTTCCATCGGCGTAAAATGAAATGCTGAAGGAACAACAAAAGATACAGAAATAGTTTCAGGAGTAACTAATACTTACAGACACTCCATATTTCAGGGCCAGGCCTTGTAGCGTTTCTCCTGGCTGAATTGTGTGTTCAATGCGTTTTTGGCGAACCGGAGAGAGCGGAGAATGGACCAAACTGCCGTAAGACCTCGTACGGCTCCCGCGGAGTAGGCCGTTTGCCCCGGTTGGCAAAGGCGCTCGCTCCCCGGACATGGTCGTGAACCACTTAGCTAGCTTTGAGTTGGCAACCGAGCAAATGGTGGTAAATTACGGTTACCAGCAAACTTTTATATTGTTCACATCAAGAGAATGCAGCTTACGTAAATAACATATGCGTTAAAGTAACCAAACTAGCAGCTTAGTTAGCCTGCTAGCTAAGTCATCAACTTAGCTAATTAACGTTGACACCTGTTTTTTTTTTTTTCGAGTGTCAAACTGTGACTGTATCTTGCTAACGTCACATGTCAAACCTTTACCACAGCTAATGACAATAACTGATGTTACTACAAGTTTAACCTACCTTATCTCTCAAACAAATACTTGAAAAGTTGAGAATGTTGTTAATGTTTTCACGTCTGCTGCCATATTTTGCCATGGCTGCCGTGTTGAGTGATACGTCACAAGCGCTGCATACCAAACAATTGGAATAAACGATACACATTGAAGCCTTACATACAGTCAAAGGTTTGAAACAGAATTAATCCATTGTCACGTAGTGATTGAAGATCTCAGCTTATTTTACTGCCTCACTGCAAATAGTTTAAATGTTTTTTTGGAGCTAATGTTTTAAGGTACATCGAATATTTCCAAACCAAGCGAATGCAAATTATAGCAAGTGGTTTTGCCTAATCCTTATGTTGTAATGGTTGTATAGACTTTAAGAGAAAAAAGTAGAAATCGGTGACCACTGCCAGACTCTGGGGTCCAAACAACTTCGCCTAAAAACTGAGCTGAACGATATTATTAAAATTGGAAACTCGTATTTCCCATTTCCCCCTTTGACTGGGAACGCAACGTTGCTATCAGGATTTAGCTTGTCGTTGTCGTGAAGTAGCTTGTCAGGTTTTGGTCACACAGGATTAAACAGTACATTGTGTAAAATAGGAAAACATAATACGGGAAGATGTGCATTCTGTGATCAAGAAGAAACTTTAGAGCATGTTATGAATGTTATGATTTACTGTCCAAAATATGATGCTGAGAGAAGAGAACCGACACTGAACCTTAAGGAAATAAAGATGGGGTTTGATTTACGTGATCTTTTACAAAGAAGTTCTAGAAAGAAGTGTTATCTGTTGTTTTTTTTCATTATCTTAGGAGAACAAATTTGATAAGAGAATATAACTATGGTGTGTTTGTTATTTTCTTTTATTTAATCATTAGTGAATGTATAGTTTGTCCCGATCCACTCTCCATTCCAGTTGGTGGCGGTAATGCGCCATAACGTTGATTGCCAACCGCCATTAAACTTTACGAAGAAGAAGAAGAAGAAGAAGAAGAAGAAGAAGAAGAAGAAGAAGAAGAAGAAAAAATAATAATAGTCAATTTACATGTTACTGTTATCTGTTTCAGATAATCAACCGTAATAAGTAACGTTATGTCTTTTAAAAGGGATGGTGATGACAAGAGTCAGTTGAACATCCTGAAGGTAACAGTTTATTATTTTTTTTACTTTTCTAGAAGAGACTTTAGCTTAGATTACACTAACCATACAACTGTTATTGTTAGCATCCTGCTAGCTAACTGTAGCCAGCTTGGCTGTTTGAAGCTGGCAACATTAGGAAACGATGAAAGAATCAATCTAATTGCAGGCCAACGTCGCTGTCTTGTGTTTCAGAAACGGCGTGTGGCAGATCTTCTGTCTAATTTTATTCCAGAAGATGAAGCAGCGCTTATGAAAAATGGGAGGTGAGATGAAATTTAAAAAAAAAAAACACTGATATATGCTTGGGAAAGAAAATCTTGTAACTTGAGGTTGTGAAAGGCTCTTAGTTGAAATTCAACCTGCTCATTCGGTTTCTAGATACACTTGCCTTGTGTGCTCCTACCGTCCTGTGTTTGATACAGTTGATATGCTGACAGTCCACAGAAACGGAAAAAGGCATCTGGAAGGTGAGACATTTAATGCTAAGAGTCACTTGTATTTATGATGTTTAGTTCATTCCAGGAGTTATTTTGTGATTTGTCTTTCCTAAGATTATCTACTGGAACTTTCTCAGTAGACAGTCTTGTATTCTGGGGTATTTAAGGTGTAAAATCTGTATATACACAGTGCATCCGGAAAGTATTCACAGCGCTTCACTTTTTCCACATTTTGTTATGTTACAGCCTTATTCCAAAATGGATTAAATTCATTATTTTCCCCATAATGACAACGTGAAAGAAGTTTGTTTGAAATTTTTGCAAATTTATTAAAAATAAAAAACGAAAAACATCACATGTAAGTATTCACGGCCTTTGCGCAATACTTTGTTGAAGCACCTTTGGCACCAATTACAGCTTCAAGTCTTTTTCAGGCTGTGAATACTGTACATGGGATTTTTTATTTTTAATACATTTGCAAAGATTTCAAACAAATTTCTTTCACATTGTCATTATGGGGTATTGTTTGTAGAATTTTGAGGAAAATGATGAATTGGAAAAAGTGAAGCGCTGTGAATACTTTCCAGATACACTGTGCATCTTAAAGTAATTACAAATGGTTTAGAAAATAAACATTATTCTTTTTTTATGTTGTATTTCTTCAGGATTAAAATCATTCTATGGCAAGAAAGCACAGTTGAAGAATGAAATATCAAAAAGGCAACATGAAAACTATGTCCAGACCGAAGACAGAAGACAGGTTGGTAATTAGAACAGTTATGAGCATAAGGCGTGTTTGCTCTGTCAAGTTGCTGTTCAGTCATTGCCTAAGCAAACTTTTCAGAATCTCTCGATACGTGTAGTTGTACAGAAAAGTTGTTTCTGTTCTGTTGTTTCTGGAAAAGAAACACTTGACTTCTGAGTAAGCTCCCAGTGGCATTTGAGACACTTTTACAATTCCACATGCAGTGTTTTGTTGTGTTTTTAGGAACCCTCCTGTTCAGCCCCTTTACTGGCACAAACACGGAAGCTTACACATCACGCTTTATTGATGACTGTACCATACAACAGCTGCCATAGAAAAACCAGGTGAGTGAGGTGGCTATTTAATATACAAATTCCCACTTATATTTTATATCTCTGCAAAGGAATGAAGGAAAAACACAATTTTAAACATAAATCTGTCATTATTTATAAGTACGAAATCTGAAAAAGGACCATTGAGCATCGGCTCAGATCCCAGTGACAACTCTTCCAGCAAAACTGCATCTGAACAAGAAAAAGCATGTCGGAAAACTGAAGTTTCAAACAATTTATCACAAAGCAGTCCTAGTGGCTGCACAGCAGGTAAAGTCTGTCATAGGATATCTTTTATTTTCAGATTCTGTGTTGAAGAAAACCCTGACTGTGCTTTAATAAGGACACGTGTTGTCTTCTGTAGCTGATGATCCATCAGAAGACATAAAAGGATCTCAGGCTGCTGTGACACAGGAGGCAGAGCCTATAACAGCCCAGAGGAGGAGAGAGCTGGAACACTACCTCAAACTAAAAAGGTACAGGACAGTTTGTTTGTTTTTTTGTTTGAAGTAAGGCTAAGCATACCTGGCTGAAATTGTGCATTATCACTACTAGATGTCAGTTCAGTATATTTGACTGTACCAACCTCATGGTTTTCAGTGCATTTCATCTTGCTTCGTCTTTCTCTTAGTGAGGGGTGGTTGCAAGACCGGAGCGGCCAGTGGGTTAAAGATTCAAATGTGGAGTTTGATTCTGATGAGGAGGAGCCTCCTTCGCTTGCCCCCCTACCTACAAGTCACTGAGAGGACTAACTTTGGGAAAACACAGATGAACTCGTACCACAGTGGTACATTCAGTAGCCATGGTGCTGTTTGTAACAGCCGGAGCTCCATGTGTAAGGACTTTCTTAAACAAATTTGTATCATGCATCAACCTTTCATTGAATTCCATGTTTTTCCTGTGCTGATTCTACAGCACCTGTGTTATCTTGGGCGTCACTCTTTAGTTGTAAAAATAGACTGCTAGTCACCAGTAATCATCAGCAGCAACAGCTGACCCACGTTATCCTCCCCATCATCAGCCTTATGTCTTGTTCATGGACCCTTCAGCATCAGAAGAGCAGCACTGAAAGCTGAACAAACACTTGACTTTTCAGCTGAATGTGTCTTGTAGCCTACAGGATGAGTGAGACTATTTTCATTGCCCTTTGTTATGTATTTTACCCCTTTCCATTGGGTGCCATCTCCCCTCTGGTAGGACTAATCCTCAGTCAGCTTTACTATAAATCAGCAGCAGATAGGCTGTATTTATTGCTAATCTGGTTAGTGAAGCCACCGGTTAGCATTCTTCACAGGGTGTTCGTTCAGCACAGTTGGTTTAAATTGGATAACACCATCAGGGTCAGTGGGCGGGGGCAGAGGGACTTAACATGGGTTAGTTTCTGTCGAAACTGCTAATATGCGTCAAAAGCACTCTCGCTTCATTATTTTGGAGCTCAGAGTGTCCCCACCACATGGGGAAGCACTTAATATGTTGAAGATCTTTCTTACTCATTGTGGATACTTGGCAGTATGACATGTAAACACTTGTAATATGCTTTGAAGACAAATTTATAGATATTTAAATTCTGATTACCTTTAATATCATGTCTGCCATTCCAGTGTTACAACTTACACAGTCCTCTGGTGCAAATTTGACAAAAAAAAATCCAACAAATGAAACACAATATGGTAACAGTCTGTCACAGCATTGATGGCACCCAGCATGACAATCCAAAAATACACCTGTGTTTTACTGTGAAACAGTGATCAAAGGGAAGATAAACCCTCAGAAGAGCTTGTGGCGAGGCAACGCTGACTTTAAATCATTTTAATATGCCAAATGTCATTGAAGTCTGCGTGACTTTAAAAATCTGACCTTTGAGAAGTCTAAAAATCTGGTGGTCATGTCAAACTTGACATTAAGTCACAGCGCTTTAAAGAAATAAAAATATAGGTTAAAGAAATGAGGGGAGGTAGTGCAGGAACCCCAGCAATGCTGTCAAAATCCTCAGAGGTTAGCAGCTGTTTCTGTTCATAAATCTCTGTGGGTGCACACGGGTGCAACCCTCTTAAAGTTGGTTCCTTATATTTGGAACAAGGTAACTCAAGCCCAGTGGACTAGGTTACGTTTCCCATCAGGCTGTGTGGGGTAAAAATAGCTCAGGTGCTTGAGGGAAGTCAGAGGATCAGGAGCGACTTTAAGGGATCAAAGCGCTGTGATTCTTAACATGAAGGGTTCGTCCCTAACGTGCTGCGGTATATGTCAATCTTGGGGGGATATTATCACTTAAAGTTCACCATAGACTCTGTAGATTAATAATGTTATGATGTTGTAAATGATGGACCTGTTGACAAAGTTCCACAATTTGCTGTAGAATTGCTGTCACATTGTCAACATCTCATTTTGGGTTGAAATCCTGTATTTCCAGTATCCCTGGATCTAATACAGATTAATATGACACAATTAAAAGTTCATGCTTCTGCAAAACAATGCTGTCCAGTTTCAGCTGTAGATTCTTAAATGCACCAAACTATGTGCTGCTTTGGTGCATTTAAACCAATATTTGTTGAAAATACTATTCATATATCCAATATACTCATGTCCAGATAAGGTGTAGAAACAATAAAATTAAACTTGCCAAACATTTACAAAAAATACTTGAATATATATTTTTATTTAAAGTATTTACAGTTTGTTTTCCTCCCACAGATAGCACCACACTGAAAATGTTTTCATGAATGAAAAGAGTTAACCTTTTGTTTGGGATGATGTTGGCGATGCACAAACTAAAAGCACAAAATAAAAGACACTTCACATTTTGCTTGTGACCTATACATGCCTTTATGATGAATTCAGCAGTCTACAAAAAGCCGGTTGCGGTAAATGAAATGAAATGGTTGGACATGGATGTTAGGTGGGTTGCACCATGCACAACGCTTCATTTGGGAGGATTCATTCAACTCTGTGGCGCCACACTGAGGAAGCTGGCAGGAGGGGATCGGCGGCAGTCTGTTTTCAGGCTCCAAGGGGCTGAAGTGCTTGTTGTTCTGTTTGCTCCTTGTTACTTTCATCTTAATCTCTGCTGGCGAACTGCAGAGAGAAGAAAGATGAGATAAGAAAACACTACACAAACAACAGTAATCAAAAAGATGGTGGCTCAAGATTTTTATTAGCCCTAAAAATTAAGCCATCTGTATTTTAGTCTACATTTAAATGGCATCTAAGGGCAGCCACTCTTCCCCACATTTTGATTTCAGCTGGACTTTACACACTAATCTTGCCCAGTGTACCTAAAATATTTACTCCAATCTTTCCATATTTCTACATGGACATTTAGAATGATTTTCTGAGCATGCAGTGACTCACTCATGTCGTTGTTTCGTGTGATGGCCATGGCAGCTCTGGCGCGGGGCCCCTGCTGGGTGAAGTGGTAGCCGAATTTGAGGATGCTGGAGTTGTTCTCCAACATGGAGGCGATCTCCATCTCAACTGAGTCTCCCAACTTCTGCCTCTGTACCAGAGAGAAGAGGAGATTCAAAAAGAGATCTCCAACATTTTAGGGAAATGACGCTGACTCGGACAAGATGAGTAAGAAAATCATTTTGGCTACAACGCCTAGCTAACACGTGGAACACGGGTACAAGTGTTACAACTCAAAACACATTCAATCTGATTGGTCGCCTATGTGTTACCCATCAGTCACTGCAGTGAGATGCACAGTACATCCATAGTTTCAGTTACGCGTTTCAAACCTGGTTGTCAATCTTGAACTCCACCAGAGTGGCATTGTTGGCCATAGCTTTGATGATTGCCATCATGCCGTCTGATGTGATGAAGTTGGACTCGATATTAAGACTCTGCAAGCTGGTGTTCTCCTGCAGCATCTCAGCACATGCCTGGTACACACACACACACACACACACACGTATGCGCAGATTGGGATTGTTTTGTTTAGTGCTTAACTACATGTTAAAAAATGATCACGTTCATACATACATTTTCATTGCCCAGTGAAAACCTTGAATCTCCCAAATGTTTCCTAATGAACTGAGAAACTGAGAACTTCTATATTGCCATCCTTTTGTAGAGAACCCTGGACTCCTTTAATTTATCTTAAATTAGGATCAGAATCACACATACGGTGGTATGTGCAGGTTTAAAAAGTTCGGTCATGTTATGGCCAGAAGCGACGTGCTTGAAAGTTTCACCCTATAGAGAGCAGTTTTCAGCCCTGTGTGACTTTAGTGTTGATTGATCCTTTGATACAATGTTACCACAAATTAACATTTCCTTTATTTTAGGATGGAGGGGATTATGGGTTCAATACTCAAATATTCAATATGACATCAAATTCTTACTGTAACTCTTGCTTAAGGGAACTAATGACTAAATGACAAAGATGCAGAAAAGTATCTGCTTGCAAGGTTTAAATGTCTATGTATGACATCAGTGGCTCTAAGAATATGTATACAATAGAAAATATGTAGCATTTGACAGCTGTCTGGTTGCAATAAAAAAAAAATTCATTTCAGTCATTTCATATTGTACTCACATAGGCCACAGGGTCGTTGCTACGCGTCGCAGCAATGCTCAGAAACTCCACGTGAGAGTTTCCCTTCATGGCCTCAAAGATCTCTTTCAGTGTTGGGATGGGAATGTCCTGCAGCACAGACAGAGGGGACATCACCTTTATGAGGTCGGGTTCTCAACCAAGTACTGCTGAGACTCAAGGATGGACTGGAGGATTTACACTCCAAATGATCAATACAGCAGCTGATTTGAGCTGAATAACTCCCACTAGGAATATCTGTTAACAAGGCGTCTGGTGTAGAGTTGTAATTGCACATGGTAAAGAGTGACTTTCAGAGAGGCTGTGAACAGCAAAAAGTAAAACTGTGTACTTTTGGAAAGAGATTTGGGAAATCTGTGAAGTTCAGCTGCATGGTTCACTTTGATGCAGAAGCTGATATTTGTATTTCTGATGAACTGAAGCAATACACTGGTCATTTTCCGAAACTTTTTAACGTCACAATTTTTTTCACGTTCAGCTGACCTTGATGTTGTTGAGGTTGACTTCAGTCAGGCTGCTGTCGTTGTTGTGGATTCTCTCCAGGGTTTCCTCCACGTTGGTGGTGTTGGGTGGCTCATCGGGGAAGATCTTGAATGGATCTGCTTTCACTACGCCTGTAGGAGACGCAACGTCACAGCTTAGGCCACAGAGTGGCGTAGTGACATGCAATATGTTATGTTCAGTGTCTCTAAGAGAAATATCTTTTCATGGATTGTAATGGACCTGTAAACTTTAAGAAAGTCTTTGAAACTTCCTTCATTTAAATGACACATACATAATGTCAAAGATAACAATAACCTCAACATGTTGCAGCCTTCCTCAGGCTGCAAAAAGAACGCTTTGTTTGCCTTTGATTTTTTAGTTTTTCTCTTCATTATTTAGTTTATTTACAGCAACTTCCAATCAGTTCCTGTTCAGCATTTTGAAGTCACGGAATGGGTATCATTTGAAATATCTGATACCAGTTCCAATACAATACGGGTATCAAAACAATGCTTTTTATGATACCTTACTTTGAGGAACATAAAGATATTTTTTTCAACTTCTCAAATGCATCATCGTTTGATTTGAATCTGACCAGCAGTTTACTTTTCAACTTATCTTCTTATGACTTTCAATATTAGTTTTTTAAAATATCTTTACCAATTGAAAAAAAAAGATTTCATACGTACTGTTGATGCCCTCTGTGTTGGCGATCGTGCCTGTGGTGCCCAGAGCATCGTAGTACTGCTTGTTGCTCATCAGCGTGTACATTCCAAGGATGGCTGCAAGTACAGGAAAACAGTTGCTGTGAATACAAGATTAAAAAAAATACCTGCGATATTTGAATAGGATCATACTGTATGTCCTGGTTTGTGCTTTTGTCACAGCCTGTGCTGTTGCTGTGTCCCTGCACTGATATCCCCAAGACAAATCCATGTGCATTGCTGCATTTGCAAATAACATGTTTCTGATTCGGACCCAGTTCTGAGTCCAAAACAAAAACAGGCCCAGTTAGGGGGTCCCTCGTCTCATGTG
This sequence comes from Siniperca chuatsi, assembly GCF_020085105.1. NCBI lineage: Eukaryota > Metazoa > Chordata > Actinopteri > Centrarchiformes > Sinipercidae > Siniperca > Siniperca chuatsi. Next base: position 3,763,367 of record NC_058050.1, on the reverse strand, counting down.
TGGCTCTACTCTGTGTCTGTTTTGATGAGAAAAAGATATTGTTGTCTGAGATCAGCAGGAAACTCAGTCACTGGCTGTAATCTCACAGTTTCCAGGGGCCCAGAGGAAGAAATGATACCTCACATTTATACACAACATTTCACATTTCAGGGTGAGGGGGTGGGCCTCTATCTTTCTCAGTGTTATTCTAGCTGATAGTGAGTGTTCAGTGTTAGAAAACCACAGATATTTTAGGGAAGGAGTATACTGCTAGAGTCTTAGACATCCAATCTATATTTATGAACATGAACAACTTCCTTTTCAAGACATCAGCGAGACAAGAATCAGTGTTGTGATGTCATCAGATATAAGTTTGGCGTTGGTCCATAGAGAGTGAGCTGGGAAAAATTAAGGCTTGGATGCTTTCTGTACATTTTTGGTGCATTTTCATTACATATGATACAGAACTATTTCTTATGTCTGGCTCTGTTTATATATAGGTAGAATATGACTTCTACAGTATGTGACATCTGAACCAAGAGAGCAGAAAGTCAAATTCTTACTTTATAATTGCCCCTAAAAATACATAGTATTGCTCAAAGAAATTCTCTGAACAACTCTTTTAATCTAATAATCAGCCATGATGGAAGAGGTACTCCTTTGCCTAAGTAAAAGTAGCAATACCTTGGTGTAAAAATACTCTATTGCAATTAAAAGTTCGATATTGAAAAATGCATGCAAGTAACAGTACAGTATTATCAACACAATGTACTTAAAGGTGGGGTATGCGATTCTGGAGAAATCCAACACCATGACAAACACCATGATACAGAGCGAACAACAACACAGCGAGTAATGTAACTACGTTAGCTAGGTTGTGGGTTAGCAAGCTGTCCCTACAGTTGCTGCTGAGATGCAAAGATAACATGCAGAGAGGACAAGATGGTTTAATCTATAGCACTGCATCATATTTTATGAGCAGATCATATGTTTTGCATGTAAAATCTGAATGTGTAATGTTAGAAGTAACTGTCAGATAAATGTGGTAATGTGAAGAAAAAAGTACAACATTTCCCTCTGAAAAATACTCAAGTATGCACCTCAAAATTGCACTTAGTACTGTACTTGGATAAATGTACTTAGTTACTTTCCAGCTAAATTATCTGCCAGGTAGTGATATATTTTAACTTGTATACACTGTAGTTTCATTGGTTTGGAGATTCAGTGACAATGTATTGAAAGAAAACAGAATAAGTTCTTCAGAATGTCTCTTGATAAAACTCTTAAAACAAGTTCTACAAGGCTATATTACTCATAAAGAATCTATGCATATAGAATATCATTTTTACACTTACACCCAGAGAGAAAATATAAATCAATAAATATAAAATATCTTCCACATCACCTTCACTGAACAGATAATACTGACAGTTTGCTCTTGTTCTCCTGTTGTTACTGTTTATGACCAGGAGGAGGCAGACCTGCTGTTTCTTTTCTTGCTCCTGTTGTCAGGTTGTAACCTGCCAAACTGTGTCACATGCCAACTGCTGTGACAGCAACCCCCCTCTCCCCTCCCCTCCCCCCTCACTCCACGTTCCCACCCACCAGCCTCCTGTCCCGGTGTGGGGAACCATGGGAAGGGCCTTGTGAGGAGAGGGAGGCCAGGGAGACAGCTGCCTGCTTTCGGGAGGGGGGGGTCGGGGGCGCGTTACCGATCATAAACACCCCCATGTCATCCGGTTTGGCCCTGAGAATAACCCACGGTAGCGTTATAGCACAAACTAGACTGCAGATAAATAAAAAGCTCAATATAGCCATGTGTTAATAGAAATAAGAACGTGAAAATTAAGTCACCAGGGTGACTTGTTGGACCATTCTCCCTCTGAGCTCATGAAGCGGGTGGGCCAAGCTATTCATCCCCTTTTATTCTGTTTGCCAAAAAGCCCAAACAAAAGACTCAAAGAGGCTAACTGAGGTTTAATCCTCATCTGGACTCCATCCAGGGTTAAAACGGCGGTCTCTCTGACAGGCTGATGGAGCCGGACAAACAGGCTCCCCTGCTCTGCCTTTCTGGATGCCTGCCTGCCTGTTTGGCCTGTCAGAGAAGTGTGGCCAGGTTTTCAGGGTTTCAAAGGATCACACTCAATGAAGAAAACACGTTTTATGATTCAGTTTAAGTCAGTTGGAAATATTATTAAGTCAACCAGAGACAACATTTTCAACCAAAACATGGAGCAATCATTAATACTAACTTAATTAGCTAGCTATCTACAACTGATAACATTTTGCCAGCAATAGTTGTCATTTCAGACAGCAAAATATTTCTCTACCTTTGTCTGAAATCAAGGATCCATTGTTTCAGAAATGAATTTTGATTGGTAAATCTGCCATCATTATCATTACCATCATGTAAACTGCATATGTGCCGTGACTGATGGGAACAGGGCTTAGTGAACACTTATTTTTTTATTATTGTCAGATTTAGTTAAATGGCTAATTTTCATCTGGAGTCCAGTCAGCTACCTTACTTATCCTTTCTCGTGTTGGCTTGTAATGTTGGTGATTGAGGAATGACTACTATAGCTACTACTACTTTAAAACCATCATTACAGTACTTTAATAAAATGTAAAATCTACAAATCTTAAATGAAGTCATATTTAAATAAAGAACGATTTCCAAAAGACTCCCACAAGACTTCTCACATTACACTGTTGATTCTAAGCTGCAGTAAAAATGATTTTGAGCTTCAGGAAACATGAAAAACTGTGGCTTGTCAATCTGTAAACACAGGAGCTTCCCACTGGTCTGTTTTAAACAGATACAGTATCTTTGGCCCCACCATCCCCATGTCCACCCCACCCTTCCTTTGGTGGCCTGAGGCCAGGCTTATTTATTTTTGTGTTGCTGAGCGTGGGGAATTGGACCCCATCGCATGTCTGGCCATGTCTGTTAGCCTGGGACTACTGAGTTGTCTCAGTGTTGAGGGAAACAGTATGAAGCAAACAGAAGAGAGATAACTGGGTCTGTATAATCGAACTATGTGGGTCAGAGCCACCGTGATGAAAAACTGAGATCACACTGTGCTATGTATGTCTTAATAAGCACCTGCTGGCGGGAAACACTGAGGACAAACAGATGACATCATAGGAAGAATAGACCTTTTTCACAGCAGACATTTATGCATGTCATAGCAGGAAACAGATGTGTAATTGATAACATTAAGAGTGACTGCTGTCCATTTAGATGAGCTGTAGTTCCAGGGTCCTGGTATTGCGTATGCTGGCTCACTGGCATGGCGTAATGGGACACTTGATGGAACAGAGCAATCGTTACCGAAATTTGTTTCACATGTGCTTTTCCTGCTTTGACAAGTCAGTTGTTAGTCTGTCGTGAAAAAGGCCTATAGTCAGTCAAATCAAAGTGTCACAATCAAACCTGGACTTCATCACAGCTGGAACATTGCTGTTCTGATATTATGGAGGTGAGATACTGGTCTGTTGCTACGGGCAACAGTCTGAGACATGGGGTTAACCCAGCAATTTCTTTCCCCCATCTCTCAGATGATCTAGATCAGTGATTCACAGATTTGTTTTCTGTCATGTCCCCCTTCGGAAGCTGAAAAGAATGGCATGCCTCCCTTGACACATAAAGTGATTGCATTTTAATATAATAATAAATAATAATAATATTGGGGAAACTACTAACAAAAGGAGACAAATACAGTTTAATTGAAATAACATTGCCAAGAACATGAACTGCAAGTTTCTTTTCAATTTTCTGTTGTGCAAATAAAAACTGTATTTAAACTTTGCCCAAACTGCGAGTTTTTACACACAAAAGACACAAGGCTCACCTGGAAGACTGACACTAAACTCGATATGTTTTTGCTTGAAGAGAATCACCAGTTTTTTCTTTTCTTCCCTGTCAAAATTCTCTCTATCTTGTACTTTACATGTTGTTTTGCTCTCTGAATAAATTTTGCTAACCTGAATCTTGGTAGCCTTGCTAGCATCAGATCACTCTTGTTTCTTTATCATTCCCAAATGAATCATATTCGCACACCTACAGACATTTTGACTTGTCATAGCAGAAAAAGCAGGAACCAATAACATTAATGATGGCTGCAGTCCAGCAATTAATGCTTTGCAATTCAGCAATTCATTATGTTATTACTTAAACCTGTGTTGTCTGCTGTGAAAAAGGCATAGTTAACAAAGCCGCGCGGTAGAAGTGTATGTTTGACTGGCGACCAACGCAGGATACTCCGTTTACAAAATGGATGAATTGATGGATAGAGAACTACTGCTGCTGTGGCTACTACTACCAGTCGTTGTAATAGTTATAGTGTTTGTCTAACCTGCAATATCACACATCTCTGCGTCAGTGGCATTTTTCAGAGCCTCCTCCAGCTCCGGCTCCAGGATCACCTGCTCGTGCTTAGGGATCTCCGGTGCTTTCTTCGGCACGAAGGCCCTTCCTGGAGATAGAAAGAAAGAATACATGAGTTCGGAGATGAAACCAGAGGAAAAAGGCAGAGGGGCAATCAGAGATGAGATGAGACTCAAGTAGGAGGAGAGAAAGAAAGAATTAAGAGTCAGACAGTGTGTATACACACCTATCTGATGTTTGTGTGTATTTATACATCAGTCTGCAACCAAATTTTCCACTGTTTTTTCTTTTTTTAAATCTTAATAGGGTTTCTTCGGTCTGAATGTTTTAAACCGTAAATGTGTCTCTGTTTTGGTAAAAGCTCTGTTCAGATCATGTTTCCCAACCGGGGATAAGACAGGGCTTATCACGGACCAGCTCTAATAAACTCAGTTTTCCACTGGAGCCTAGATTGTGCTATTCTCATTCATCTTCACAATTTCAGTTGTGAATCACAACAAAAACTAATTTAAGACATGACATAGATATGCCTGTTGTATTGTTGGTTTCCATTTATTAGTTGAGTTGTACAGGAACAACAGTACAAATATTCTCAGCTAAATTATTTCCCGGTGTAGGTCTGGACATGTGGGACTATGATGGAAATGACCCCAAAACTCAGTGAGCTACAAAAACCCCACACAGACCTGAAACTAAAAGCCTGAGCTGCTGTGCAGTGGTGCATCGCATAGTACAAACACCTACAGCTGTCTGAGGAACAAGGAAAAAAGTCTATGGAAATGTAGGTCTTTGCATGAACTGTGTGTGAATATGCTATTGTAACCATGCTATATATCCAGTGTATGTGCTATTAACCTCTGGTGATGTTTATCAATGCAGAGTGTGGTCTGGTTAAAATAAACTGGGGGAATATCTCCTTTTCCCATGATAGGATCATGTGATGGAGACACATGCAGCAGCTTTTACTGTGCTTGACGTGACAGATGAATGGAAACGTTGACCTTCTCTGTCTGACTGTGAACAATTAAAAAATTCTAATTTCCTTAATATCATGTCCTCTATTCTGCATCCATGTGTACATGTTTACAGTATAAGAATTGCTGTAAAAAAAACGTTTCCTAAAAAAAATTAAAATGTGCCATGTGGGTGTGAAAGTGCAGCTGACTGCAATATGACAATATAACTTTGTTGACATTATTGGATGTTGAGGTTTTCCTTCATGATATTGTCACTTTGAAAAAGTTCTTCATAGCAGCAAACTTCACTGAAAACTTGTGACATTATATTTATATATTTTTGTTTAATTTCTCATTAATCTTAAAGAAAATATTTGATTTACATGGTGTCACTTAATAGTGAACAACGTAACTGTATGAAAATATTGAGTTTTTAAGGCCCAGTAACCATTCTGTCTGGCCAGTGATGTCTTTTTCGAGATAAAACCAACGAGAAAAGAGAGAAAACCCTCTAATGCCAGTGACCAGCTTTGAATGGACACAGTGCTTTCTCACTTTTAAGAGACAGTTTGTGTTTCACTTTGAGGTTTAAGTTCATCTTTAATACCTTCTGAAATTCTAGTGTTGGGGATGTCACGTTTCCCTGTTAGACCCCAAATTTGTGGTTTATAATTACAAGAGAACTATTTTTTCTGCATTGTTACATAAAAATTAGATGACTTAAACTGAATCTTTTGTGGCAGTGTATCTAGCAGAGTTCCTCAGCCAGGACGCCTGCTCCCCCCACCTTTCTTCTCCCCAGTGAAGGGCACCAGGTCCTCCCTGTCCTCGTGCTCCAGGGCCTGCTTCTCCAAGTGCTGCTGCAGGGCGTCACGGTCAAATGGACCCGTTGGGCTCTTCTTTGTCTGGTCACGCTGCCGGAAGCCAGCAGGCAGCATGGCATTCTGGGAGAACAAGAGATCAAATGTTGTGTTGATGTGACATTAAGACTAGAGAACATGGGAGAATGGATTTGTTGTTATTTCAGTGGATGGACTGAGTGAGTAGAAATGCTCAAAGTTTTAGACATATCAAATTATCTGCTACAGCCAGCTAATACATTCCTTTCTAAATCAATGTACAGAATTTTCATTCTTTAATTACTGACTGTAAACTTTAATACCCACAAGGCATGAATTAAAGTGAATTTTTTATCCAATTTATGAAACAAGAGTAGTAACATCTTCCCTAATTTCCCTGTTTTTCTTCCTTCAGCAGCTGTAGAAATGCTTGCTTCCATTAAATGTGTCCCACAATGGAGAGCATGCATGCACCCTGACTACAAAAGTTACATTTGAAATGAAAACTGAGAAGGAACCATGACAAAACACACACATATGTTACTGAGACTTGATGTGTGCAAGAACATCTAAAATGTAATGGTCTTCTGCTTTCAGTGTCAGTGTTCATTTACTTGGTGCACTGTAGACAGGCTGTTTTCAAAAGACATAAAGGCCTGAAGCATTTTCTTTTATTATTTCAATTTGGGAAAGTTTGTTATGGTATCACTTGCTTTTACTGGTTGAGGGGGCCGCTTGATTTCTTACTTCAGTTGATCTTTTGACCTTGTTCTCTTGCTGCTCATTTCTTGTATGTAACACATTTAATCGCTGCTGGGCTCACTGAAGGAAAGACAAGTGGAACTGAATGCGCCTCTCATCTTTGTTGTCCTGTATCCTGCAGGTTTTTGTTTTGCTGACAGTTTACAAGCTACACCTGATGTAAGGTAGATACAGACCAGACTGATTAGCCACCTGGCTGGAACAAAAACCTGCAGGACTTGTGGGCCTCAGGCACCAGATCTGACCACCTAGGCTTTGTGGCAGAGGAGAAAGTGATCGGAAGCCGACCACCTGGCAGGTTAAGACAAATCAAGCGTTGCCCCATACCTCGGGGTCCAGCTCCTGCAGCTCATACTCCAGCTGATCCAGCTCCTCGGCACTGAGGCCCTTGAGGATGGCATCCTCATCGATGTCCCTGGGGTCCGACATGGCTCCTGAGGCTCCGGCTCACATACACACACACTCACTCATACACACCGCTGCACACCCCTGGGTGAAGGGCACTGTGAGAGAAGGGAGGAGAGGGGGGTTGAATCACAGTGAGGGTTTTTGTTGGTTTTTCTTTTGGTCTAAGTGTCTTTGGTTTGATGTGCAAAGCATCATGCTCATAAAGAGCTGTAGGATTTTACTGAATCTGTAACCCAACCTCATTTTAGTGTAAATAAAGTTGACTTAACTTTAACTGAAAGAATGGAAGGAAAGTATTTTATTTGAATCAAACTTCATCACAACTTGTGACCCAGTACTTTGTCAGTATGTTTTCATGGTATACACTATAATGCAGTTTTATATAAATAGTGAAAAAGTTTGCTTTTGACAAACTGTGGAACTTGTTGATTGACAAAAATGAGATGAGGCATTATCGCATTGCATTTTAAAGTATAGTACATATTGTATTGTACAGCACTGTTTTGTTTTGTTTTGTTTTGTTTATATTCATATTGTGTGAGTATTGTATCAGATCATATTCTACACTTCCAAATAGTATCTTAAGGTATAGTATTGTATCATCCTAAAATTTACAGCAATGTATAATATTTGTTATTTCGTATATCACATGGTATAATATACACCATTTTATTGTATAATGTAATATTATGTTCATATCATATTGTATCCTATTTTGTATAACATACAGTATCATATTGTACTATATTGTAAAGCAATAATCTCATTGTATCGTATTTCATTGTACAGTATTGCATGGTATTGTACAATACACAGTATCATATCGTATCATATTGTACAGTGTCATGTAATATTGATTCATATCTTATATCATATTGTACTATTATTTTTCATTAAATAGTATTATACAGTATCAAATCATAATGTTTAATTTTATATTGGATCCTTATTGTATCATACAGTAGCATATTGTATTGTATTATTTCATTTCATATAGTATGCGCATCATATTGTATCATATTTGTTTCAGTATTACATCGTATCGTAACATACACTATTTGTTGTATAATCTTGTATCTCATATCACATGGTGTGACGCAGAAACAGACGGTCAAAAGCAGCATTTGCATACAGCGCTCATTACTCGGAAGCATATAATGCATATGTGACTCGTGGGGGTCGTGGCGGCGCCCGTACCCTCGGGTACCAGGGCGCCCCAGGTTTTCTATTTGACAAAATTATAAATCTCTCTGTCAGGGCTCCAGGGGATCCCCTGCCCCGCACTTTGGGAAACACTGTCCTTGCCAAACAGTTTCATGATCTTCATTGAGCTTATCGGCTGCCCTATCCAGAGCGCTTCAAAAATGTGATGATGATAATAATAGACGCATTTCCAGTAATAAATCTGCAATACTCAGGAGGGCAGAGTATGTATAAATGTGATGCACCAGCCTCCAGGTCACACGCTTACATAAGCTTCATTTTCACCTTAAAAACACACAAGATGTGAATAACCACCCAGTGATGCCCTGCAGTTTGAAAGGCAAAGCGGTTGAGCGTGGCAGAGAAGTGAAGAAAGGGAAAGAGAGAGAGCAAAGTCTTTGTAACTTTAAACCCTTAGCTCACCACACAGAAACTAAGAATAGCAGAATGGAGAGAGGGCTGGAAAGTGCAATCTCTTATTTATCATTGACGGACACTCGTTCATACAGTAGTGGACACGCCCGAAACATATCTGCACCCAGTGATGAAAAAGCACTGACACACAAACATGTAACGACAAACAGTCTCTGATACAGCAAAGAGCAACAAGTTCAAACTACACAGCAGGGCCCTCAAACTAGGAAATACCACCAGATAACTCTGGGTCAAAGTATGAGTAATGCAGCTATCAGGTTTGTGAGGTCCAATGTTTTCATTTTCAGTCCAAATTTCATCCCAACTTGGCCAGAGAAGAAAACCCACCACAGTTCAGGTCACAGAATGTGGTTTCGTTCAGCCAGTCTTCTTGTATAACGTCAGAAACCATTAACATCTGTGATCTGTGATGGCAACAAGAGTTCAAGTATTTCACAGCAGGCAGATTTCTGGATAAGTATATAATCACGTTTATGCTCAGGGATTAATTAAAGGGATATTTAGTATCATAGGCCATTATTAACTTTCATGAAATGGTAACACACTGCTGTACTAAATACTGTAATGTTAAAAGTGATTTTTAAATAATATTTTTTATTATTGAAAGGAAGAAAAAAAGGTCTTTGGAGATACATGTATCAGAGGCACAATGTAAACAAACTTGGGCTGGTAGCTGTAGTTTATGAGGGGATACAGATGTTTGTTAGCAGTAGGGCTAGATATCATTTAAAAAATTACGATACCAGTACCCTTAAAGTGATGCGGATACCAATAGAGTACTTCATTCGATACCCATCATGTCAATGGAAGCATTCGGTTGCGTAAAATGCCACCACTCCTATCCATCCAAATGATTTTTACAGGAATACATTTTGAAAGTGTTCTTTAATTGGTGCAGAGATAATATACAGAGAGCCAGCACAACAGACCAGCCTTGTTCATCAGAGCGTTGAGTAATGGGAAACGTTAGTTCTGAAGGACTATGAGTTAACACTTTGAATCAAGCATAGAGGTTTCATTAGGCTGTGTAGCTCTGGTTGTGTCTGTTTTACAAACAATATGAGAGATGGGATAGTTTCATAAAGAGTGCATAAACAACATGGCTGCATCTGTACTCATGAGATTTTGAATACATTTAAAATTAGCTAGGTTACTTTTGACAATCCCTGAATTTCTTTTTAAATCTCACCACCTTTCATAGTTTACAATGCGCGGTGAAACCTGCAATATGAAAAAACGGGTCTCGGATCCTTTCACTGCGAGGGAGCGCTGCATGTTCGGTGATTCGTTTACTGAACGCACACAGTGAACGTAAGCCCTGAGCGTCAAGCACTGAGCGATTTAGTGAACAAAATCTTTGAACAAATCTTTTTAATGAACTGATTCAGTACACTGAAAAGAACTGCTTTGGCCATCACTAGTTTTAAACCCGGGGGTCTTTATGTGATGTGTCAGGCTGTTTGTCAGGGTGACCGTCAATGATAGAAAGGTAACGGCTTTATGCAAACACTGTTTAAAATGAAATGGTTTAATTGTCCATTTGCAAAGAAGGTCTCAGTCTACACTGACAGAGACACATCAGCTTTGTGACTGGTTAATGCACAGACAGAAGGTGCTAAAATTAAAACAAAACATTTTTTCAATATAAATTTCCTTTGATTACTGATTTTTTTTTGCAAATGAGAGCACGAGACAGTAATTTCTGCTACAGCAGAAAAAACATGTAATTTAATTTCCATTGGACTTTAAAGGGAAAAATATACACTGCAACAGAATTTACTTTGTGCTATTCCAATTATTCTGCAAGATAATTAATGTATATGAACATATACATTAAATAAAATCAATCTAAGCTCAATATGAGAGCATCAAGACTTGAATTCATGATATCATCAGATCGCGCTTTTCCAAGACGATCCACTGACATCGAATTGGTGACTGGCTTTGTGAGTCAAAAGTTTTGTTTGAAATTTTCCATTCAAATCAAGTTCATTTGAATGTAAGGCTTCCAAATGTTGATCAGGACTACAACCTGTCTCTGTGCTGTACAATATAATAGAGATAACGTAGCTTACCTACATTCTATTTAGGGTGGATTTCCACTTGAGTACCGCTTTATTGTTTAATTTCTGTCTTGAAATTATATATTTTGAATACTTTGTGTTCCGAGACAAGAGTACAGATTGAAAAGTTAGTGTTTACATTTCTCATATAGCTGGCAATGAGTACTGACCACGAACCTGGCACCCCCCTGCAAATACAGTATACTAATGGTCCAATTTCTGCCAGGGTCAAGTCATTTCTACTGCAGCTCTTTTAATATACTGAACTGACTGTAATGTCGAACTGAGTCAAGATAACACGTGTTTGTTTGTGTAACTTGGTGTGTTTGTGGTGTCAACGGATCAAGTTCCTGCACAAAGTCAATGACTTATACAGTAGAGCATAAAGTCAAATGATCAGGTTTCCTTGACAACAGTAAAGCTTGGTCGCCATGGAAATACTGTGGAACTACACAGTTCTGTCCATATGTACTCCAGGATGTGTAATGACCTTGCAATTAGGCTACTTAGACATTTTATTCGATTCTACTCTGTTCTATTCTGTGCTGTGTACAGACAAACTATGTGACCATAACCTTGTTCTTCTCAAGGTAACGCCAGTGTGGTTGGAGCCACTGATCGGATTACACAGAGAGGACACACACACACTGTCTGTACCCACATGATGAAACAATACCTGTCATGAATCAAAGAATGACATTGATATGTGTGTACGCATGTTTATGTTTCAGATCTGCAGTATTTTTCTCTGAGCTTAAAATGTAGAGAATTCTGTGAGAATTATTGAGAATTTATATCTGAGATTACTGACTTTTCATGATTTTTGTATACACATCTAAATCCCATATTGGTATAAGACAACAAATTACTTGCATGAGGCTGTAGCAGCATGGCTAAGACTCAGTTGGTATGTGAATTGTTTTATTTTGGTTTAAATGATGAGGGGCTTAACGTTTCCTATCCAGCACAAATGTAGATACTGCAGCCATTTAGACAGAAACGCCAGGAAAATGTTTTGGCTTTCAGCCACACTGATTAAGTAACATTTTTACAATTTCTAAATTTAGGTCACATTAGCAGAAAAATCTGAGTTACTGTATCATGATGCCTTTACACTGTAATTACTCCAATGCAGTTCAAACAGTAGACCTACTTATATAAACTATAGAAATGCAAAGCTTGGCATAGATATGACGTGCAAGCTCTGCAAAATCTTCTTTTGCTAAATAAAACGATAAAAGCACCTGTTAAAACATGCTCCTGTATGCCTGGCAGCTCCTCCTCGACGCTGTGTGGCTCTAATGCGTAAAGCCAATGACACAAATCACGCAGCTGAGTGTCGAGGAAGATGGAGGAGATTTAAAGGATGAGGGGAAGGAGGCTGCAGCTCAAAGGACCAGGTGGAGGATAAATCTACCTAGACTCGCTTTTTATCTGGGATAAAAGGTTTTACTACAGTAGCCTTTACCACCTTCAAGCTAAAAAAAAAAAAAAAACAGCCTCTAAGTCTTAACAGTCAGATTTCTCGGCCCTTTACATGACCTTCATTATTATGAAATTACCAAGAAACAATTTGATGGTATACTTGTATAATCTGTCTATTTTCATAATGCCAGTTTATGATGTTGTTAGTAGTGAGGTCACTTTTAACCAAAAGTTTCTGTTTTAAAACTTCAAGCATCTTCACAGCTGAAGTGTCCTGGAAACGTGAACCTCTGACCTTCCTGTGATGGCCGGTAGGAGAAAAGAAATTTACTCTTTATTTTATTTATTATTCATTCAATTACACCAGTCAGACTCTGATGATCTGCTGTATGCTATAGTAAAGCATCAAATGATGTAATTTTTATTAAAATATTGTATTTCTATAGTATTTCATCATGCTAAGATTTCTAAATGATTCATTTATGAAACTTTTTTGGGGCCGAGTGGCTATAGGTGGTTGTGTAAATCAAAAAAATCAAGAGAAGTTCAACTAGTGCAGAAGACTGAGGCTGTTAGGACCAGGTGTTATCGGTTTGCTGATCTTATCAAATCAATATTAGCCTTTTATAAATTATTTCATGTCATCCAGTCAATATTGTTCACTGTCCCGCCTGAAACCTGACCTGAACTTATTAGTTTAATAGTTCTATTCTGATTTATGTAAATTGTGAAAATCTCCATCCAAATCTAAGACATGTTGTCATGAAAGTGTTAAAAATGAGTAATTCTCAATATCAGCTAGACCATAAACCTTTCTGCTCCCTTTCTAACAGTTTCTCTGTGTTTTTGTTTGTTTGTTTTCTACTGTATTTAACGTAGAGCGCAATCTGTGACTTAAGAGGTGAATGTGACCCAGGGCTCCATCCAAACAAGGCTCATGTGATTTGCCTGCAGTCAAGCCTTTGAGCCTAGCTTATTGTTGAGTTAAATACATGACTGTTTTCTGACACTTGAGCTAAGAGTGAGGGCTCAGACAACTGCGTGCCAGCAGCCCGCCAGTTAAGGAACTGAAGAACATCTTCCATTTAGTTTTAAAAAGAGATCATCCTGACTTTGGTTTGGGGGTACAGTTCTTCTTCTAGTATTGCACACAGAACAACAAATCCAGATTAGATCAAAACTTTATAATTCTGAGGCAATATTTGTTGTCAGCAGTAAAATATAAAATAGTTAAGATATTAAAAAATGCAAGGACTTTGGCAGATAACAGAAAATGGCACTCTGGTAAGTGCACGAACAACCAGGCCCAACATTGTGTTTTCATTCGTTTTGACATTTAATTTGGCACGTTCCACATGCCAGGAAGCCTCTGACCACACTCGGAACAGACTCTACGTTTGTGAATGTGCATCTGTCCCCAGCAGTCCCGGCAGGGTTTCTGTATGAACCAAAACAAACTAGGAGTGGTGGCTGTCACCTGCCGCTGCCAGCTGGCTCCGGACGTTTCTTTTTCCAGTTCAAATCTCAACCATCTCCTGCACCTGCAGTTGCTGTCTTTATGAGAGTTGTGACTTTTTATAAATGTATGTCTACATTTTATTTGGGTTTGATTAATGACAGCTACTGTATATTATCTTTAAATATTCAAACCCCATCTGAAATTGTGCCAGGTCTGATTTTTCCCTCATATGTGGCACAGGTCTACTGTTCTGTAAACCGTATCAACCCCAGAAAAAGCTCGTGGAGTCACATTTCTTCAGCTCTGACCTGGAACAAGTTGGAAACATTCTGATCCAGATTCACGTTACCTACGTGTGACTCTTCTTAACAAGTCAGGACAGAATTTATCATCGTTACCACAACAGTAAGTAAATCCTTTTAGCATTCTGCTGTTATGAATGTCATGATTACAACAATCTAGGACAACGACGCACAAGAAGGGACGGAGAACCGAACAGCCAGCCTCAATTCATATAAAACCTTAGGGCTCATTCTGTGGCTAGAATGTTTTTAAAACAAAATTAATACTGACTTAATACTGAGAGGCTTTAGTCAGTGACCTATTTTAGTGAGTGGGTGTTTTGTACAGTTTGTACAACAATAGAGACAAGCCTATTAAATGTAAATCTACGGCTGCAGATTCAATTAGAAATGTGTTAGAGTCTGAGCTTCACTTCATTAATTCATTTGACCAACTTGGAACTGGATCGAAAACTGATTATAAGATAAATCAAATTCACAGCTCAACTGTGAGTTAAAGGCCTCACACTCCCATGGGACACCCATACCTGTACAGGTGTTTTCACTTATTACTAATTAGAGATCTTCTCAGGACTCAGACTGTGGTTCCGGGGTCACGGTTCCAATGTGGGTAATAAATAAATATTGATCAGAGCGATCCCAAATTGCAAACATTCTGTGAGAGCAACGCTACAGTCTGCTGTACTAAACACGGTGACAAACGACATTAGAAGAATTACTTATTTTCTAAACACGGTGCATCACAACAAAACAGGAATTTGTCCGTTGCGCGGGCTTCAATAGAAGTGAATGGGAGGCGCAGAGTATACTCGTGGGATGGAATTGTAATGTGACTGTACCTAAACTGTGTAACTGTGCGCCATCGTCAAAAATTACAGCTAACATGTCAGAAATCTGATGGAGCAAATGTTTTCTTCAACAGGACCTAAAAGCAGCTGCACTTTTGTCCTTCCATCTCAAACCATCTGTTAAGTTTCCACAAGCATGTGCAAAAGCACTGTGGTCACAGCAGTCAAAGTATTCAGAGATCTCACGGCTTGAGCTTCAGTAAATGCTCATGGAGTCATTTGAGGAACACACTGACTGGAGCTTCATGATTTCGTAGGAGAGTTTGGTGGAAGTCTGGGGAAAAATTCACTGCAAGTGCGCTTGTACAATTCCTTATCGTCCTCATTTTTTAAGGAGCTCCAGTAACTCTATGTTGAGACAAGCAGCACTGAGGAGTTACTGTGTGTTTTATAAGTCAAAGACCATTACAAGGGTTTAGATGTCACAGTGACAAAGGTTATACACTCATAAATGCTCCAGAATGATTTACACCGTGCTGCTGTGCCAGGGCATTTGTTTTTACTGGAGCAGAAAATAAACTTTGAAGTCGTTTCTCTCAGTTTCACTGCTCTTTGTGTTTTTTGTCGGGTAGAGGTCTATGTTTGTGTGATGGTTGCAGAAGTAGAAAGGGGTTTTTTTTTGTTTTTTTTTTTAAATGACCAGGCTGCAAGTTGCCATTCTGCCACCGACAGCTCAGAAGATTTGTCACCATTCGCAGGTCGCCTTCTCCACGTCTTACCGCCCAAGTGTAACATTCCAAATCTGCCCTGAGCTTAATTTTAGCTTCACAAGTCAGCTACTTCCAGTCGTGTGAATCCTCCCCGGCTTGGGTTGCTCCTTGAGACTGTCTCTGAGCACCATTTTGAAGCCCATGGAACCCCTTGGCTGCATAAGTTTTGTTCCAAAAGGTACGTTTAAGTTTAATTTAGTATTTTGTAAATGAAAAGTCAGCCAGTTTGGAACTGCTGCGGAGCACTGATGCAGATACTCATGAAGAAGCAACACATGAAATTGTTTTTAAAGACACACAGTTGGTTTGCAGGTGGTGTATTTCGCACCACATCTTTATCAGAGAAACAACACACTGTGTCACTCTGTAACTGAGCTGAGTCTGCAGTAAGGTCATATCTACACAAAGAGCAAGAGCCCGACTTCATCTTTTACCACAATTAAGGCATCAGTCCCCAAAAGACAGTTGAATCCAGTGACAGATATACAAATGTCAGACACTAATGGATCTTAACTGGAGGGGATGTGCAGGCGCAGGGCAAACTAAACCCTCTTTCCCGGTTTCCAAACTCTACAGCCCCCTGAGACAACATCTTCAAATCCCCTGTGACGAATTAACTGCACAGCGATGGACAGCTATTGGACGGCTTAACCCCTCCACATGCCATACTGATAGCTTCATTTGAGCGACAGTATTTCATTTTTCGGCTGACCCTCTGCAGAAGCCTCTCACAAAGTGACACAAATTTAGAGTTTCAGCCTCAAAACAAAAGAAAATTCAGTTGAGCATCAAGTTACTAAACGTCTGCACAGAAACATCAGATTTTTGTGCAACAAGTCCCCCATGTCCCCCATTCATCCTGCAGCTTTGTCCCATCTCAGAGACAAATCAGCAGTCTTACACATGAGGCTGTGGCTTAAGGAAGTGGAGTCCCCCAAACAGGCAACACAGAGAACAAGATTAAAGTGCTGATCACCCCAACATGCCGGCAGGATCTCCCCCCAAAAACACACACAGAGCGACAGAGACGGACGGAAGCAGCCTCACACCTACCTTCACAGAAGCGCAGTGCTGAAGCCCCTCGGCAAGGCAGAGCCTGCAGTTAGAAACCAGAGAAAGTTGTTTCTCTTTTTTTCTCCCCCACCCCTCCCCTCTCTCTCTCTCTCTCTCTCTCTCTCTTCTGTCTCTCTCACTCTGCCCCCCTCTCTCTCTCTCCTGGCTTCAGGGCTGCTATGCTGAGACAGGCATACTGACGGATGCCACTTTGAGAAGTCAGCATTTTATTATTTTGGCTGTGGGGGGGTCAGACAGTCATATATAGAGAGAGGGAGAGAGAGAGAGAAGTGGCATGAACTCATGCTCATCAGTCATTCAATTAAAGCTGAGAACAGAAAGAGAAGAGCTGACATCTAGTGGTTTGAGTTGAGCTGTACCTTGGAAATGAGATGCCTCATTCTCAGACTCTCTGCACCTCTGTGGCTGGCTCTTAAAGTGGGTTTGATCATATTTTACCGTTTGATTGTAAATTTCAGGAATATTTGCTTTCATGTAAAGCATTTTATGCATTGGTTGTGCTATAGAAGTTTAAGAGTATCATTATTTTTGCATTATTATACATTTTTATAAGTCTCAGCTTCTTTTACTCTTACATAATGCTAACAGAGGCTGTTCACATTGGGACTGCCTATTTTCCTCGTTACTATGTGTTAAACAAAAGTATTGAATCTTGAATTGATGTTTTACTGGATACTGTAAACAAGTGGCAGTGATATCTTGTATTACTGCAGGCATAGTAGGAAGGACTTTTCATTTTAAGGCTCCACTTAGTAATATATTTATATTAACAATGTGTCTAGCAACTATGTTTAATGTGAAAGGGGTACGCTCAGAGTGAAAAATCAATTCACCAAATTAACTAGCAGGTCTTTAGCATCTTTTAGCTCATAGTTTTATTTTTACAGCATATTTACTGTATGATTCATTCTCAGTGTTCATCTTGTTTCCAGCAGCAGCAGGAAGCTGTTTTCTGCAAACAAGTTCTGATAAACCCACTGTGCACTGCCTGCCCAGCACCAAACAGCAGACAAAGTTAGCAACTAGCTGCTTAACATAGCAGACCATTAAGCAGCTAAGGAGATATTTTTCTTAGAAGTTAGTGGAGACCAAAGAGCTAAAAAGAGAGAGAATATTGGATACAAACATGACTCCAAATGAATGCAAATGTTGCTCCGTGTCTGCTGGATGTGTAAATTAGCAATTGTTTGCTAACACATTAGCCATATGTCACCGCTGTGTGTTTGTCAGCTTGTTGTGGAGTTCTACTGCCCCCTATTGGCCAAGCAAACAATTAATACCATGATTCCCAGTGGGTACAGATCGGAAGAGAGACGTGAACACAATAATTCCGTGCCAGGCCTTTTATGAATGATTCGAAGATGACGTCTCTGGAGATTCCTCCTTCACTCTGATATTCTTTCTTTCTCTGGTTATTTGTGTTCATCAGTGCTGAAGATAGTGGGCAAGCACCCTGCAGAGAAGTTGTCGCTCTTGTTGGTGAAGACTTCCAACATGCAGTTGTTGTATTTTGAACGGTTGTCAGTAGATTTCTCCACCAAAGCTGAAATGAAAGTGACTCACTTCCATATCTGTTATGAATACTTGTCCCATACTAATTCACAGTCCTGGAGCCGGTTGCTCCAGTTTCAAACTTATAATGTTCGTGTTAAGTGTAGATTTACGCATCACTTAAACAGGTTGCACCATACAAACTAGTTGTAGAGATTAGTTGTTACTTTATATTTACACCGAGTAACTGCCAAATGTAACCAATTGACAAAACTAACATTAGCTTAGATTGAAGAGGAAAAAAAACATGTTCTGACTATGGTTGACATATCTGACCTTACACCTGACTGAAATGCTGTTTAATAATTATGTAAACTGGGACTATTTTAAATTACTCCACACAAAAATGAATGAATGAATGCTAAATGATTAAGGATTGGCAGTGAATGTAATATAAAATGTGTCCCCTAAAACTTTTATAATTGGAAGTTATATTACAGCTTGTGATTCTACAGTCTCCTACATATTATTTACATCTCAATTTAAACGTCTTTCCTAGAAGCAGAGTTGGGATTTCTGACACAGCTTCACCTACTTCCATGGTGCATGGAGAAGGACAAACGTCTGAAGAGGTTAAAACTCCAGCAACGGCCTGACAAGAAAGTTATGTATGCTACAACTGTTGCTGGAGGTTTGACCTCCTTCGTCTTTACTAGCTAAGACATTTCTAATGAATAACAAGTTCTATTTACGAATAGACTTGTCAACTTAAAGGGTTGCTAAAACATATCCTCTTCTTTGTTTATTTCGAAACCCATTCTTCTAAACCTGCTTTTTCACTTTGTCTTCCTTCCCTGTCAAAGGTTTCATCTCTCTTTTTCTTTTCATTAAAAATCCTCATTCAATCCCAGTAATATTTTGCTCTATGGTCTATCAGTTGTTAAATGCAATAACCTTGCTTTCAAAATTCCTGCTTTTGTTTCTGCGTTTGTCATTTAAGTTTTGAATTAAATTCTCTGGTTCAGTTATTGATACATGTATGTCCACTTTCCTCTCTCATAACATGTCCAAACTCATTTATTCTTTCAGTTTTTGAATTTGAGGCATTGTGGCAAACTCTCTCTCTCGTCATGTTAGAGAAAACACCAGCACTTACAGTAACTCACAGGTTTGTCATTTAAAAAGTGGGACATGACAATAAATTCCCCCGGAGGGAAAATGATTGACTACTTCCTATCAGCAAAGTCTCCACTGTAATTCCCCTGTATTCCTTGAATAACCCTTTGGTAAGTACATAAAAAGAGAAATTTCGTTTTGCAGTTTCAAGGCTATATTTAATATACTGTTCCTTCATTTAAACTTGTGTAGTATACATCATCTTACATTTCCAAACCCCAAATGTTTGAATAATTTTTTGCACTATATAGTTTTTGAACCAAACTGTATACTTCTACACAAACCAGTCCTCCACTAGATGGCAGCAGATAAACACTAACGCTGTAAATACAGCAGCTCTGAAGTTCTTATGAAATTATTGCCTTCAAACAGGCAACCCTGTGTTTTGACTGTACAATGCCCTGCAGTGTTTGGCACTTGGGCTATAAATGAGCCAAATGGCTGCATGAGAAAAAACAAGACATGCATTGAGCAATAGTGAGCTCATTATTTGGGGAATAAATCTATAATTTTGTTAAAAATGTTATTATATTGCTGAGTTCCAAAGTGGTACTGGTAGACTTCTTCTGATTGTATTCAACAAAATAATTTCAACTTGTCATTAGTGTAATAGTGACAGATGTCTATTAATAAACTAGATAATTGCTCATACTTAAAGGAGGTGCAGTATGTGCTCTGAGGGTGTTGGTTGCAGACTAGTTTGTTTACGCCCTGACCAAACCCTTTACCCCTATAACAAAACAAAAAATGCTATTCATCTCTTTGATCCTTCACATACATTTTAGTGAATGCTACCTGACTGCATTCTGCTCTCTGGTATCATTCTTTATTGCACATAATGGTGACAACAACAAACAAAGGTGTTGTCAGCATTCATTCATTTTCTAGCAGTGAGTATAATCTGCATATGAGTGTGAACGAAAAAGTTCTCACACTGTTTGTACCTTTTTATTTCATCATATAAGCACTTACTTTATGTGTTCGGTTTCTCTGTTTTTGCAAGTCTGCACATTCCTTTTCAACGTCCTGATGTGATCCATTGCACCTGCAGCCTTCACATGTTATTGACAGGTACTTTCCTAAAGGGTTAGTTCACCCAAAACACAGAAAGAGATGCGTTTCAAATTACAGTTGAGGAAAAGCATGAAACAAATGAGTGGAGAAAACATGCAAATGCAGATGCTTCCGGGACACAAAGGGTCTTGATATGAGTCATATGCTATGGCCTCCATGTATATTATCACTTATCGCATGCAGATAGTTTCAGTTTTACCCGCTGAGGATTTGATTAATCTCAGAGATTTGTCGCTCCACACCAATGCAATTGAGGTGAATGCAATAGAGTTTGTGCTGCTTTGAATATTAATAATAATAATCAATATAATATATTGACAAATATAATTTAAATATACATTCATATTAATAATTAATATTAATTTAAAATATATCAAAAGTAAAGTGTCCTAAAACAATGACCAGGTTACTCTGGATAATCCCCGGACCTCACTACTTTCTACCAAAGAAATAGTCCCTATGAAAAGTGAGAACTAGGGATTGTCCACAGTAAACACAACAATGTTTCTGGAAAGACATGTTGAATTATTTTTAAATTTCCCTTGCTTTGAGCACAAAAAATGAACCTCCGCTCACCTGGTTCAGAGGCAGAAGTTGTAGAGGAAAATACCTAAAAATCTTGGAACATAAAATCTGTATTTCTTTACACCAATGGTCATGAGTG
Organism: Siniperca chuatsi; assembly: GCF_020085105.1. Lineage (NCBI taxonomy): Eukaryota > Metazoa > Chordata > Actinopteri > Centrarchiformes > Sinipercidae > Siniperca > Siniperca chuatsi. The sequence continues at coordinate 3,742,109 of NC_058050.1, read as the reverse complement.
AAAAATAATGATTTGGGTTATTAGTGTTATTCGGGTGGACTGAACATTTAAACTCTTAATTTCCCCTTAAATGTACTCTTAAGTTTTGTGAAACTGTATGACAACATCCTCATCTGTATCTGCTTGACACAACACCTTACTGGAGCTAAATTATGCTTACACTGAGTCAAACATAAGATGCTACATTTTCACGGCTGCATCATTACATCAAATGATACCACATGCATAATTTTATATTAATTTAACTGTAATTGAGCTTTACATATTTAGAATCTTTACAAACTCTGGATACAATTTAAAACGATCGTGTAGGTTTGAACGATGCCTGGAACATAAATATGCATGAGTCACAATCTATGAATCTAGGAGGTTAAATTGTTTCACAATATAATATTTTGTGAGGACATCTAGAATAAAACTTGAAATGTTTTGAACTTTATTGTTTATTATAAAATCTACATTATTTTATAGCCATGCTGTAATCAAAGTGTTATTGTGATGAAATATGTTGTTCCCCCTCAAGGTCAGCTTCCTCCTACTCTCATTTCCAGTTTGACTCAAAATGGAAAAAATTCTGAATTTTAACTTTGACTGTTTAACCATTTGTCCAAAGTAACTTGATCAGTACTCAAAATTTCCAGAAGTCACTGTTAGACCACTTTCTGGTTTGTACCAGAAAATACTTGTGTGTGTGTGTGTTGCACATGGGTGGTGTGTAAGTGTTTCCAGTTAATGAATCACCACATAAGGAGGGGGAAGTGCAAGTCAGCTTTGAGAGAGAGAGAGAGAGAGAGAGAGAGAGAGAGAACGAGAGAGAGAACGAGATAAAGAGAGATATGGACAGATGTACAGGCTTGAGGCTCAGTCTGGACCAACTAAATTACAGGAAAAGAAAAAGAAAAGTAACTACTGGGCATGCTATTCAGCACCGTAGAGACACAACTGAGTGGCAGCGACCAGAAACTGATAAACACATGAATTGAATAGCCCGAGTAACCACAATCAGGCCAGTATGACTGGCCATCACAGACAAATGTGGCAACCCAGAAAAACACAGTTCTGCCGATGTAGAAACACTTCCTGCTGCACTACAGCTTGTAGAAATACAGATGAGCTGAGTTTTACAACCTGTTTTGGAAAACTGTACGTATTATTCATGGTCATGCCAATAAAGCAAATTTAAATTAGAATATGTGGAGGTGGGGAGGTGAGGCGGGGTTCTCCCAGTTTAACAAGAAGCCTACAGGGCTCTTCCCTCATATTCAAATACAAGAGTCTCTGGGGACAAGACCAAATCAACAACAAGGACTCTGTTTCTTCTCTCTTCCATCTTGTGATAAATGATCACAAATCTCCACAGCGCTGTTCTTTCCTTGTCCCTCAGCTCTTCTCTCACACGGCACACAGGCACCCTCACACTGGAAACCGGATGTCAAACTGAGATATACCTGCTTCCTCATTCACCGAAATGGGGAAATACATATATGGAATTCTTGTTAAATGCATCGTCATTTAACAAGTGGTGGATTTTTTCCACCACTAGAGGGCGGAAATGAGAGATGTTTTGAGTGAAATTTTTCAAACCACCAAACAAAAGCCCTTTGTCTCATGTAGAATAAAGCTCATTCTCCTGCTTCTCCTTTGTGTGTGTGTGTGTGTGTGTGTGTGTGTGTGTGTGTGTGTGTGTGTGTGTGTGTGTGTGTGTGTTACGTGCGCAGCGTGATCACAGCAGGAGTACATTTGCCTGTGTTGACAGCAAACACAAGCCCTGTCCTTCACTGACTTCACTTAGTGTTTGTGATGTTCCCAACACTGAGTGAATATCAAACAAACCACATGAGAAACATTACACTGTGTCAGACTGTACAAAGACTAATTCAACCTCAAAGCTGGCCCAAACCTGTCTGTCAGAGCACTGTATGCCCTGCGGTAAGTCTCACAAGGTGCTGGCCCGCATTCTGTCTGCCAAGGAACACAAAACACCACAAATGTACAATCAGGATGCATTGTTGCACAGTCATCTGTGTGAGGAAGGGCTCTGTTAACGCACCCACAATTAAATGCCATAAAAATGTGGAGATTTCAATATAACAGTAGTTTGTACAGAGAGGAGTGGTGCTGGTCATCCACTCATTTATGATATCAGGTTATAAACCAATTAGAATAAACTTAAATGTGGCAAATGTTCAGCTTGACTATAGCATAGGTTAGCTGATGATAAGATAGGGCTAGGTGTGGCAGCAGCAGATACAGCACATTGCTGAAAGGTCAAAGACAGAATTACTGGCACAATTACACACAGAGCGACACAAATGAGTGTTTTAGTTGCAGTGGTGGAAGAGAGTCTTAACTTAAAGCTGCTGTAATAAATATTTTTATATTAACAATGGATCAAATAACTATATGTGAAAGAGGTCGCTCATAGTGACGAACCCACCGAGAGTTATCACTCAGCTTTGCGGTTACTCTCAGCTCTACGGAGCTTTTTAGCATCTTTAGTTTTACAGTCCGCAACTTCGGTGTTTACAGTGAAAAGTTCTAAAAGTCCACTGTACACTACCTGCGCAGCACCAAAGTTAGCGACTAGCTATTAAACATAATGGAGCAGCAACTAGAACCAGATATTTCCCTCAGGAGTTTTTGGAGAGGAAAACAGAGCTAAAAGGAGAGTGATTATTGGATTAGCATTGATCTGGTGGACACAAACACAACTCCTAATTAATGCTAATGTTACTCTGTGTCTGATGAATGTGTAAATAAGCCACTGTTTGCTAACACGTTCACCGTATCAACTTTACGGTGTGTTGCCCCCAGTGGCCAAAACTAATTTCTTTATGCAGTTTTAAGTAAAAGTAGCAATGCCACCAGATACTCAATTACAAGTAAAAGCTCTGTGTGCAAAGTTACACTGAAGCAACAGTCAGAAATATTAACAGCAAAATATTAATTACAAATCCGAAGTGAAAGTACTCATTATGCAGAATGTCCCCTCTCAGAGTTTTATATCATTAGATTTTTGATGCTGGTGGATTTTGACATGGACACGTACAATGTGATATCATGGGATTGTGTATAAATAGCATTCACGTGTCATGTCAACGCATTTTAAGCTTTCGCGTGTCATTTAATGCCGTTAGAAATGGAGCATTTCATGAATTTTGGACGTGCAGGAAAGGACAAAGTCAGGTGACCTTCTTCGTCATAGTTAACGTTGCGAAACGTCGCAGTTTGGTTAGGTTTAGGCACCAAAACTACTTGGTTAGGTTTAAGATGAGATCGTGGTTTGGGTTAAAATAAGTATGTTAGTTACATCAGTTAAGTTACGTTACGTTACATAAGTTAAATACGTTACATAAGTTAACTTACGTACCCTCCTGGGTTAAAGTCCTGTGTTTGTTTGACTGTGTCACTCTTTATACTGCGTCACCTGACATTTTTTTCTCGATGACATTTGCGCGTAAAATGACACGTCGTCTCTGCACAATATAAGTCAGTTCAGACTAAATGGCGTGAAATGACACGCGAAAAGCAAAAAATGCATTAGGATAACACGTGAAATGACTTAAGACATTGCCGTGTTATTCATATGTCATTTGGTGAGACCAGGTGGACACGTAAGCATAATTTTAAAGACAGAATAAGTAGGATTTTTCTGTTGCTGTTTGCAAACACACGATTCAAAGTTGGCCCCCTCCTCCACAGCTCAGAGCTCGAGAGAGAGCTAGAGAATGAATGAAAAGAGGGAGCATTGTTGGCGAAAACAAAACAATGAATCAGAGAAATAAAACTTTATCTTCTGATTGTTTCACGGCGGTTACGTTCTAAAGTCGCCCACACCTCCGCACAACCCTGTGGGAAGGAGCCACATGGAATGCAGCCGAAGCCAGGCTTCATCCTGTCCGCTCTGTGTGTGAGTGTAGCTCAGCAACGCTCTCAGTCAAACAGACACACAGTCCTACACACAGACAGAGCAGAGGAGTAACGGATGACAGCGATGTTGCTATGTTTTTTTCCCAAGTCCCGACCTCACGCCCTGCGTGCTGTTATTGGCTGGGGGCTACACACCACGGCCCAAAGGTTGACGCCCAGAAACGTCCCAAACACAGCAAAATAATAAGAAGCTAAGAAAATACAGGCAGAGGGCAGGGTCTCTATAGACACACACATAAGTGATGACTGAGAGGGATTATATTTGTATGAGTCTATACATTGTATTGTATTCTGCCTTTAACATTGTAGTTGTTCTAGGTGGAGTTGATTACTCTTCTCAAAGCCTACGCTCTTTAGACTAAATTTACCAAGGTGCTCTGAGGTGTGTTACTAACAGTGCTTCTTCCTATCACTGTGTTATGTATGATAGCGTTGGCTGGAACTTTCTGGCTACACGTAGACTCACTCACTAGTACATACTAATCTGAGCATTCTACCTGAGCATTTATTATCCTAAATAAGGCTGATTACTTATATACCTATATAGAACCGAGTCCATACTAAACTATAAGGAAAAGAGCTAACTCCCTCAGACAGGAACATGCTCTAGTACAAGGACAACTCATCTCCTTTAAGACCTTCTTTGTGATTTGGAGGTGAGACAAATTGCTGTCTGTTTATCCAGTTAGGACACATTTTGATCATCAGTGTTATCCATGATTTTATATGCATTTATTTCTTATCATTTCAATAGATTTATTGCAACATCTGTTTCAATATTTCTTGTGTATTGTTATTCTATCAAATTTCAATTGTGTGTTATTCTATCAAATTTAAATTATCCTTCTGGTCACATCTGACTTGTTGATCCTTGATTAATAATGGAATTTCACTTGGGTCACCAAAAACAAAGTTTCCCTGTGATAGAGCCAGAAAGGACTCACTGTGTCAAAGTAAAATAGTATTAAAAACTTTTTATACTGTAGTTAAATGCATCAAGTTATAAACTGGGCATATGTAAAATCTTAATCTGCAAAGTTACTGCTAACTATAGCTGTCAGGTAAATGTATTGCAGTAAAAAATACAGTATTTGCCTAAAGTAGTAGTTGTATAAAGTAGCATAGAAAAGAACTACTCAAGTTCAAGTGTCACTTCTTAAAGGTAAAGCTGCACTGCAGCCATACATAGAACAGCATTGTCACTGTAAGGTGTGGTCATATGAGTCATATGTCACTTGAGGTGTGGCACTCTTGACCAATAGGTTTCAGCTGATGCAATCAGGATGTTCTTTATTACCCTATTGATAGCAAATTAAATGAAAAATCACATTAAAAGTGTTGTAGTTAGGCGTTCGTATACGAGCCTCCAGAACAGCTTGAGTGCTCCTTTCCACAGATTCTACATGTCTATGAACTCTACTGAAGAGATAAAACACCACATCAAACACCAAACAACTTTGTTTCAGTAAAAGGTTCAGAACGATGGAAAGCTTACCACCAAAACACAATCAGACTGGAATATACTCATCATACAGATACTGTAGTGGTGAAGTCAATTATGTTGCCAGGCTGGTTTGAGAGGTTTTGTTTTGGGATAAACAAAGTACTATCTTATCTTATCTTATCTTTCTTTTTTGCACAGAAACTTTTGGAATGGATGAATTCAACCACTGTTTTACATGAAGGATGACACTACTAACTTTTTACAGCCACCTTTGATATATTTTTGGTGGAGAGTCCCTTTTAATTTAATAATAATTTCAGTGGGGGAAGCCATGAAATGTCAAACAAGATGGGGGAAAAAACAAGTTAAGCTTAAGTTAAGGCATGTTAAACATTATATGAAAAGTATAAAACACCATGCATTAAGATAAAGAGAAAACCCAGTATTTTATCTCTCAGCTGTTTTGAATGGACAGTTGAAAACAGTGACTGTAAACCCGCAGGAGAACAGACAACAGAATCTTCCAGACATTTGGTCATGCTTGTATTACTCAAGCACCTGTAAACACATTAGTAGGCCTAGTCCCTCTGGTAAGGGTGTGAGCCTGAAATGTACAGGTGATAAGTATCATGGAAGAACACACTCAGCTGGGTGAGATGGACTTCTCAGACATGTTGAGGCAAATAATGTTCTTGATGATGTTTTACTTTGTCACCCTCCCCTTTACCTCTGCTTTACTGCATTACTGGGGAGCCTGTGTGATGTGTAAAGGCCCGCTGTGGTGCATGATGTCACCATGGTAAAACAAATAAGAAAGTTTGTTTTATGTATGAATCGGGTGTTTAACTTATAGCTGCTGACTTACTGTAGAGTACCGAAACAAAGTGCAGTTCAGCCATATTAAGTATGACATGCAAAGTCGACTAAGGACACAAATGGAGAAAAAGCCAGTTCATACCAGAAAACACAGCAAAGTTTATCAGTGCGTCCTCACGAAATAGGCAGCGCAAAAGGCTTGGTGATGTAGTGACTGCTCGCATGGCTAATTGGTGTACTACTGTAGCTGGCGAGCTGGCGAGCTAACGGCTAACGTGGTAGCCAGCTGGGACATGCTAGTGCTAGTCAGTCACAATAGGTCGCAGAGATTCTTCCTGTTTTCTCTGTACTGTGCCGTTTACTCCACATTGCCATTTTGTTCTCAGGATTTTAAATAATTTTCATTCAAAAGAGATAATAAAAAGTTAATGAAGACAGGGGAAAAAAGCTTTCCGAGCTAGCTAGCATACTAACTGTCATTAGCTTGATTGCTAATGGGACAATATATACGTTCAGACAGTATATTCAAAGGACATATTTGTACCATCAACTTCTTTCTACTAACTCTCTACAATCCATGCCTCCTTTGGACTCTCAGGCTCTCCATTCCCTCAAAGGTCAGCACTGTTTGCCATTGGTCATAAGCGCAAATTTGTGTGTCAAAGTTCACCAAAGTTGAGCGCAGCGCAAAAGATTCACACGGATTAACCCCACCCCCACAAATCCACTGATTGCAGTGATCCCATTCAAATGAATTTATTTCACTTCAAAATTTCAGTTTTACATGCTGGTGTGAATGGGCCTTACTGCTGTCTTGTCAATTTCACAGATTGGTGGAACCAGCTGGTCACAAGTGGAAACTGTTCCACTGGACTCCAATACTCAGAAATCATGTGACATGGCTTTAATGGATAACCAGCATAAAGCACAGACATGTTAACCAACCCAGCTGGTTTTTGATGTTTTATGCCAAACAAAGGTGTAATTGTCATTTCAGCTTTAACGTCTACTGAGAACTGCTCAATCCACTGCAGCTGTATAGTTTTCAACAACAAAAGCTGTGTGTTTCAGGTGCTACTCATGTGCGTAACATTGCATATACTATATGTAACCCTTGGGGACTTAAGACATCCAGACCTGAACAGTGTATTAAGAAACAGACATGTTACACAGTAGGAGTAAAAAATCATAATAATGACAAAAATAAGAACAGAGCAATAATAAACTTAGATTTACTAAAGTAAACTACAATGATAACTGTAACGTGGTGTGTGCATGAATGCAGTGGATAATGTGAAGTGCGTGCTGTTGTTGTGAAACAAAAGAAGGCTATGCAAAAAAGAAGCTATCAGAGCTTGGTGAGGGGCAAAGGGACCAACACACTGGGTCTGGGCTTAAATAACCTAGGAACACTGGCCAGGTGTTCCCAGTCAGCATAATGACACCTCGGCTCCACCCAGCCAAGGATCTGCAAGACACACAGAACATACACACAATACACAGGACCAAGGCAACAGGGCTCTGGGGCCGTCACAGGAGCATTCAACTTTGTTGTGAGTCCCTGAGAGGCAGAAATCAGATGGGAACATCACCCGGATCACAACGTTCATCAGGATTCTAAGAATAAACATGAAGTCTGACTCTATATTATCACTTTCCATGATCTCCATTATTTAAGTCTGCATGCTGCCATTTTTCAAATTTCACTATATTTTGTCATTTTACTAATGTGAACATGAACAACTCTAAACAGTATATAGTTTGCAGATGGGGCATGGAGTAGTCGTTTTTCCCCCATTTTTTTAGGTGACTTTTCTGCAGTATGATCTTCTGTCGCTCTCTGGTATATTATAAAGCAATTTTTAAAAAGACATTTAGGCGACAAAAAGGGAACATATGAAAACAATGACTCTAAAAAGGAACAAAACCGCCCACAACAGACCTTTAACAAACTCAACCACACAAAAGAATCTACGATAGAAAAAAAACATAGAAAACACTCAAACTACAAAATACTTAATTTCAGAGGACAGTTCAGTTTGGTCCAAGTGCTCGTCGTGGCACTGGGGCCTGATAAAGTTGAATGAGTGAAAAGCTGAATGGAGCCAGACAGGGGAGGCATGCGTGGCGTTCACGGTCACATGGTGTATCGCATTTCCTTTGTCTCTGAACCCCATGGCCTGCTTTGTCTGAACAAGGGGATCCCATTTCCCCTCGTCTTTGATGTCTCCTCCTCCCACGCTTCCACGCCTCCTCTCTTCATGCCCATCCTCCCCCATTCAAACCCACTTGCCCTCCCACACAGTCACACACACACACAAACACTTGGTCTTGCCTTCTGCTTACAGGAAACCTGACACAAGGCTGCATCTGGAGGTGAATACATGGCCATGAGCCTGAATACCTCATCGAATGACTGCATGTGGAAAAAATTCAGGATAAAATAGACAACAGGCCAGGAACTCAAAACTGAAGACGTCATCAGCTTCATGTCCAAACGGAACGTATATTTTTAAGGAGCAGAAAGAGTACTGAAAACATTCTACTTAAATACAAGTCCTATAAATTGACTCTAACTTGAGTAGAGGTGACATTACTTGTGTTGAAAAAAATGCAAGTACAAGTACAATAAAATAAGAGATCTGTTGAATGTCACCATAAAAGGGCCCATGTTGCATTTTAACCATGACTTATTTTTGCATGCACTTTGGTGCTGAAGTTAATAATATTTCGTTCTCAGTGTACTGAGGAATGACAATAAACAATTCTAAACTTCCAACCAGTTCTTCTCTAATTTTGGCATTGCTGAACTGAAGGTCATTCTTTCTGTGTCCAAAAACTTGCACACAGATTGCCTTATAAGGGAGAAAAAGTTCAGAACAAAAGATAAATCCATGGTTCATATGAGGAGAATGTCTGACTTTAGAATGTAATCAATGTACATTATTTATAGAAACAAATAATCTATTTATAATTAGTTGCTAGTTCATTAGTGGTGATGCGTCCAACTACCTCGGCTTTAACACATCCGTTGTACACACTCAGCATGGGTAAAAAATCCCAGAGTCCTCCTGTTTGTTTGTTGTTTTTTTTTTACACACTGTTTTGCCGTTGGGATTATAGCGCCATGTAGAACTTTGAAGGAGTCCTAGTACTATAAACAGTTACTTGAATATGGACATGTAATATACAGTATGTATCAATAGATTAAACTATTGTCGTTGCAGCCATTTTTCAAAAAGAACACCCCCATCATGCTAACACTCTAACTAAGCATGCTAACTAAGATGATGAACATGGTAAGCATTATACCTGCTAAACATCAGCATGTGAGCATTGTCATTGAGAGCATGTTAGCATGCTGATATTAACATTCAGCTCAAAGCACTGCTGTGACTAAGTACAACCTCACAGAGCTGCTAGCATGACTGTGGACTCATAGTTTTAAAGCTCAGATTAGTTGTGAAAACTTTCATGAGGGAACTATTTTCTTTCTAACAATAGTTCCTACATGAAACTGCTCACAACAAATCTGTGGATTATCTTGAGTAACCGGGTCATGATTTCTGGAAAGAGACCTATCTGTTGAGTTTTTCAAATTTTTTTTTTTTTTTTTTTTTGGTGGTTTGAGCACCACAAGCCAAGTGCCATATAGTCCCATTATGTTAAAAAAATGCAGACATCTCTACGGCTGATATATCCAAAACACGGCAAGTCACACCAAAACAATCTAGATGGATAAATAGTACATCGGGCAAGAGGAAAAACATGTATTTTTGATTTTGGGGTGAACTATCCCTTTAACATCTTGTGAACATTGGAAATATTGTAAGTCTCAGATATATCCGTAAATTGGTTAAAATCAATCAATAAATCAATTATATAATAATAATAATAAAACTTTATTTATAGAGCACTTATCAAAACAAAGTACAAAGTGCTTTGCAACAAGACAAATAAAATACTGCAGTGAATGACGAAATATAAAGAAATAAAATACATAAAATACACAAAAGCAATAAAATAAACAATAAAATAAACAGCCAGTTCAGGCAAAATCAGGATATGCTTTCAGATAAAAATGTGTTTTGAGAAGAGACTTAAATGAAGACACTGACTCAGACAACCCAATACAGATGTCCATTCGTTGAGAAAGGTAAATATTGTGCACAGTAAAGAGTTTCTGATGAAATAATACCACCCTTAACAGACTGAATCCTGTGTATTATAGAGATATAGACTAGACAAGCCATCAGTCTTCAGTCGCCTTCACGCTGCAATTTTGCAAAGCATAATATTTACATTTAGCATGTGACCTAAATTTCCATATGGCCCGTCTATGGGGGGATAATCCATCTTAACGATTGCTGGCCATCTCCATCTAATTTATGCCGCAAAACAATGTGGTATGTAAAGCATCCCTTTGATTGCATTGTTGTGGAGGCTTGTGCTGTCAGAGATGGCAGGGGCCCCACCCTGCCGGGGTCCGCCAGACAGACTGCCGGGTCAGGGGGGCCTCTTCCCGCACACAGCCGTTTGTTTCACTATTAAGGCAGCGTCCTTCCTGCAGCCAGGCTGATGTCAGTGCCAAGGAATGTGGAAAACAGAGCACACTGGGGGGCCTTGTTCTCCCACAGTGAATAGTCCTTGGGCAGGAATCCAAACCACATGCCACACACACAGCCTGAGACGAAGCGAGGGGGCAGGGAGGGAGGACAGTGGAGGTCCGAGGAAAACAGACTGAGAAAACTGACTTTCTGGCAACCTGCGAGTAGTTTGAAGTAATACGGATGAAGTTTAATAAATGGTTTGAGGTGATAAGGTCTGAAATATGCAAGAGATGAAATGTAACGTCAGGAAGTTTTGACATGCAGTGGTTGTAAAAGTATGATGTTTAACTGAATGTAAATTTGAACTTCACTTGTAAAAACTTTCCAGAGTCATTCTGAATGGAAAAACAATAATTTTTCGAGTTAAACCTCAAGAAGTAGACCATGGTCATACTTCAGTGCTAGCCTCTGTGCTAGCTTTAACACTGGCTACTTTGAACTTGGAGGATCTACTAGGCTAATTTGATAAGATAGTTTATATATAGTTCATATATAGTTTGGGAAATACACTTCTTGCTGAGAGTTAGATGAGAAGAACTACCACTCTCATGTCTGATTAAACAAACAATTTTACTGGCTTTTTACTGGTATGCCGATGACACCAACATTTACCTGTACCTTTAAAGCCAAATAACTGAAATAAATTGAAAATAAAAAACAGACATCAGTAACTGTCTCTTGTACATCAAATCCTGGATTACTAAGAATGTTTTCCATCAACTTAACACCAGCTGAAAGCTTTGTTTTTCCTTACCTCCAGTGTACATCCCTTACCTCCCAATGTGGGGTTACAAGTGCAACAGAGCACACTACAGACCAAACCCACTAGTGTACTCTGTGTGATCAGAGGTGAAACAGTTGCCAAGTTGTTCTTGACACCCCTTGAAAAATCTGTTTTTGGGGACCTCCAGTAGTTTAACTTATCAGCTTGTTACAGTGATGTAGACTTGTCCTCCAAGGTGTGTCAGTAAACTGTGACATCACTATTGGGTGTGGTTACAAATGCAATAGAGCATTCTTCTGACCTTGCTTTATTGGCCCTGTGATTGACTGTCCAGGGTGTACCTTGCCTCTCACCCAATGTCAGCTGGGATTGGTTCCAGCCCCCCCCAAATTATGTGTTCATAATTTTTAAAAACAGATTTACATGCAAACAGAAATGGAAAATGCCACCAACACAGGTGACAAACTGATTGGTATAAAATCTAAAAGCCCCAAAATGATTATCACATTATTTGTCTACAGAATAAATGATACGGAAAGAGAACTTTTTCCAGTGGATAAAGCATGGTATATGCCAGATTAAACAAAGCAGACTGATTCAGAATGGGAAGAGAAAGGGAAGATGAAAGCAAAAGGAGGGGACTGTTAAAAGAACAACAAAGAGCAGCCTCTGGCAAAACCAAGTGGTAACAGGCTTGGCGGTAAAATGTTCTTGATCCAAATTCAAATAATGCAAATATCAGGAAAATGGTTAGGAAAGCCCTGTGGGCTGTACTAAAGCAGAAGACAAACATGTCTTGTTATGATTCTTGCAAACAAATGAGAGAGTTTTTTAAAGAAATAAAGAAAGATGAAAGTAAGAAAGGATAACGAAAATATGTAGAGAAAGCACGTAGATAGATTAAGGTCATCAAAACATACATTACAGAGTTTGCTTGAGATCTTGAGAGGTAGAAACATGATGATATCACATCATGAGATCAAAGAATTCAACCAAATAACATAGAGATCTGACTAATAAAACAGACTCAGATACACATCATCCTGTCTGGGACAAAAGGTTCAAATGAATTACACACTGATGAGACACAATGTCCTCACCCAGTCTTGACGTGTCCCATGAACATCCACTGCATTCCTAACAAAGTATGTGTCACCAAACATCTCAGACATTAGCAAGACCATGCTCATATAAGCCATTTTCAATTTGATTTATTTATATAGCGTCAATTCATAACAGAAGTTATCTCATTGCACTTTTCATATAGAGCAGGTCTAGACCATACTCTTTAGAATATTATTTACAGAGACCCAACAATCCCACCATGAGCAAGCACTTGGCGACAGTGGCAAGGAAAAACTTGCCTTTAAGAGGCAGAAACCTCAGGCAGAACCAGACTCAAAGGTGGGCGGCCATCCACCGCTGCCTGTTGGGTTGGGTTGAGAGAGAGAGAGAGAGAGAGAGAGAGAGAGAGAGAGAGAGAGAGAGATTCCACCTAGAGTTTTAAAATGATAATGTAATAATGTAATGGTAGTGGTAATATTAATAATAAAGTAATAATAACAATAATAATGATAATAATAGTAATAAGACTAATAATAATAATTGTAGTAGCAGTTGTCGAGCAGGAACACGGGGGCAGCAGGTGGCCCACTATCACAGATCCAGACTCTGCAGTTCCGGAGGCAGAAATACCTGCTGAAAGCGACAAAAGGAGAGAGGAGAGAGACGAGAAAGCATAAATCTATGGGAGAGAGAAGATGTCAAGTTAGTAACATACATTAATGGGATAAAAATGCATACCGATGGAGAGGGAGAGGAGGAGAGAGGAGCTCAGTGCACCATTGTAAGTCTCCCGGCAGTCAAGGCCTATAGCAGCATACCTAAGGGATGGTTCAGGACTCACCCAAGCCAGCCCTAACTATAAGCTTTATCAAAGAGGAAAGTCTTAAGCCTATTCTTAAATGTGGAGATGGTGTCTGCCTCCCGAACCCAATCTGGGACCTGATTCCACATGAGAGGAGCTTGATAACTGAAGGCTCTGGCTCCCATTCTTCTTTTGGACACTCTAGGAACCACAAGTAACCCTGCACTCTGGGAGTGCAGTGTTCCAGTCGGGTAATAAGGTATTATGAGCTCTTTAAGATACGATGGTGCCTCACCATTAAGAGCTTTGTAGGTGAGGAGAAGGCTTTTATAATATATTCTGTTTTTTTTCAGGGAGCCAGTGCAGATAAGCTAATATTGGAGAAATATGTTCTCTTTTCCTAGTTCTTGTCAGTACACGTGCCGCAGCATTCTGGATCAACTGGAGAGTCTTAAGGGACTTATTCGGGCAGCCTGATAATAAGGAATTGCAATAGTCCAGCCTAGAAATAACAAATGCATGGACTAGTTTTTCAGCATCATTTTGAGATAGGGTGTGCCTGATTTTTGCAATGTTACGTAGGTGAAAGAAGGCAGTCCTTGAAGTTTGTTTCATGTGGGAGTTAAAGGATAAATCCTGATCAAAGATAACTCAGATTTATGTCCTTGAGGCATGTTTGAAGTTTAGCTAACTGATTAGTTTCATCTGGCTTGATCAATAGATATAACTGGGTATCATCCCCATAACAATGAAAGTTTATGAAGTGTTTCCTAATAATATTGCCTAAACAAAGCATATATAAGGTGAATTGAATCGGTCGAAGCACAGAACCTTGTGGAACTCTGTGACAAACTTTGGCATGCACCGAGGACTCACCATTAACATGTACAATTAATGCCAATTAAATGTTCCAGTCTCTGTAATAAGATGTGATGGTCAATGGTGTTGAATGCAGCACTAAGATCAATCAAGTCAAGTACAGAGACAAGTCCATTGTCTGATGAAATTAAAAGGTCATTTGTAATTTTCACCAGTGCTATCTCTGTGCACTCTAAATTCTGACTGAAAATCCTCAAATAAACTATTGTTATTTAGAAAGTCACACAACTGATTGGCGACTGCTTATCTTAGAGAGAAAGGGAAGGTTTGATATAGGTCTATAGTTGGTTAAAACCCCTGGATCAAGAGTGGGCTTTTTAAGAAGAGGTTTAATTACAGCTATTTTAAAAGACTGTGGGACATAGCCTGTTGATAAAGACAGATTGATCATATCCAGTAAAGAAGTGCTAACTAAGGGTAAAACTTCTTTATGCAGCTTAGTTGGAATGGGGTCTAAGATACAGGTTGATGGCTTGGATGAAGAAATCGTTGAAGTTAGTTGAAGAAGGTCGATAGGAGAAAAGCAGTCCAAATATATTAGGTTTTACAGCTGTTTCTAAGGTTCCTGTGTTTGAAAATAAATTGGTACTGGTTGAGGGCAGGAAATGATGAATTGTTTCTCGAATAGTTCAAATATTATCATTAAAGAAGCTCATGAAGTCGTTACTACTGAAGGCTAACGGAATACATGTCTCAATAGAGCTGTGACTGTCAGCCTGGCTACAGTGCTCTATTAATGATAAGTAGTAAGCTGCTCTGGCATTGGGGAGGGCTTTCCTAAATGTTTTAAGAAGTATCTTGCCAGGCTAAACGAGATTCTCCCAGATTGTTGGAATGCCATTTCCTTTCAAGTTTTCACGATGTTTGCTTTAATTTGCGGGTTTGGGGGTTATACCATGTAGCTAACCTTCTTTGTTTTATTATCTTCTTTTTTAGAGGGCCAATAGAATCGAGTGTCGCTCACAGTGAGCCTTACAGCACTATCAACAAGATAGTCAATTTGGGAGTGGCTGAAATTATAACTCTGTTATATTGAGACATAGCATTGAATTAAATACAGATGGAATCGCATCCTTAAAGTTAGCCAAAGCACTACCAGATAGACATCTCGAGTAGGAGTTTTTGCCTAATGGCGTGTATTTCAGTAATAGGAATTCAAAAGTTATATAATGGTCCGATAATGAAGGATTCTGTGGTAAGATTATTAAATGTTCAATTTCAATGCCATATACCAGAACAAGATCGAGAGAGTCCACATTTAATTCTCTTATTTTGTTGTGCTATTTCATCTGTGGTAATTTTGTTTAGGTTTTTATGTACAGTATAACTCCTCTTCTGTTAACTTTTGATTTTATTAATTTAAGTGGTCAGATGGCAGAGACCATCACTAAGGAGTTTTGGGTGGGTAACTGCTTGAATGGAAGCACAGAGAAGCGTGTAGGACTGCAACTCTACCTCCTGGTCTGTCATGGTTTTGGTCCACTAATAAACTCGGCCAAATTCCCAGATATGAGAGCTGCTCCATCCAAAGCGGGATGAATGCCTTCTCTCCTAATCAGACCAGGTCTTTCCTAGAAAGTCCACCAATTATCTACAAAGCCCACATCATTAGCTGGACACCACCTCGACAGCCAGCAGCAGAATAAAGACATGCGGAAAGACATGTCATCACTGGTCAGGTTTGGCAGGGGCCCAGAGAAAACTACGGAATCTGCCATTGTCTTTGCATATGTACACACCCGTAATCAAGAGTCATTACCGCTGACGTGAATAACAATCTTACTGTATTTACGTTTATCCTTAGCCAGCAGTTTTAAATAGGATTCAACGTCACCTGCTCTGGCCCCAGGAATACATTTGACAATGGTCGCTGGTGTTGCTAACTTCACATTTCTCAAAATGGAGCTGCCAGTGATCAGAGTTGGTTTCTCAGTGGATGTATCGCTGAGTGGGGAGAACTTGATGGAAACGTGAATAGGTTGGTGGTGAACCATGATCTTCTGCTTAGGGCTATGTTTCCTTCGGACAGTCACCCAGCCTCCCTGGTCCCGAGCAGCTGGGGGATGGCTAAAAGGAGCTACCTCTGGTTGGTCCACACCGGCTACTGGGGGCTGGCTAACTACTGCAGCTAATGATTGAGTTCCCATGGTGTGGAACCACGTTTCCAATTCACTAAGCTTTGCCTCCAACGCTACAAATAAACTCAATTTATTACATGTACCATTATCACTAAAGAAGGTAGAGGAATAGCTAAACATTTAACACACCGAGCAGGTGAGAGAGTGAGAGGGAGAGAGAGAAGCCATTGCTAGCTGCTAAGCTAAAGAACGGAAGCTAGCAAAACTGAATAGTGTGGAAACTGTGGGATTAGCGAGAAAGTTGTTAAAAGAAGGCAAGAGCTATGAGTGCTTGAGCAGAACTAGTGTACGTTTAAATGTACAGCAGATAGTTAGTCACTATAATGAAGAATCGAACAAAATTATCTGTGATGAGCTAGAGTAGCAAAAATACTAGTAGCAACACATCAACACCGGTGACCGGAGACAATACATTTACCTCAGCACGTCAGTGACACAGTCACTGACAAAAAAATCTATTTTGTCATTTACTTTATGAAGGTTTGTTGGTTCTTCATACACAGTATAGCATACATTCTCAAATAAAAGCTAGTATTAAAATAATGTTGACCACAGTAACAAATAAAGGCCAGGTAAGAAAAACCAACAACACCAAAATTCAGCATACTGTACTTTCCACAGCACTCATGTCATATGTAGTTTATTCAGTGTTAATCAATGAAACTCAATACTTCCTGCAGATATTTCCAATTAAAAGACTACCAAGCATATTGAGGGAGTATGACCTTTGAGCTGCTGGAAGGCTTTTAATTTGAAACATCTGTGCAGGAAATGATGAAAGTAGCTGAACATCTTATGACAGAATAACAAAGTAGAACTGATTCATTAGTGAGACCATGGACGTGGTGGAAGAGGTACTCAAATCTTTTATTTAAGTAAAAGTAGAAATACTACATTATAAAATATACTCAGTTACAAGTAAATGTCCAGCATTCATAATTTGACTTAAGTAAAAGCACATAAGTATTATCAGATAAAAGAATCAGATACGTACATGTACTTAAAGTATCAAAAGTACTTTTTATGCAGAATGTTTGTGACATTATTTTGAGTATTATATTATTGTTTTATTATTACTGGTGCCTTATCTCATCAGCAGCATTTAATGTTTTAACTATTTTATATACTGTTGGTAGTTTAATCTCTAAGAATATATCAAGTTTTTAAGATCATATATTTTGTGTGTAAAATCTAAGTCTGCTCAGTAACTTGCAACTAGAGCTGACAAATAAATGTGAAAAATACAAGATTTATCTCTGAAATGTAGTGAAGTAGAACTATAAAGTTGCATAAAATGTAAATACTGGAGTAAAGTAAAAGTACCTCAAAATTGTACTTAATTACAATACTTGAGTAAAAGTATTTAGTGGATTTCCACCACTGGTGAGTGAAAACAGCAGGGCAGCAGAGAGGTAAGCGTGACATGACTCAGTTGTTGTACTGATGGAAATAAAGCTGTAGAAATGTACATTATACTGAATTTATAAAATATTATATATAAAGATATACTGAATATGAAATATTAAATATAAAGCAAGGACAATTACAAATAAAGGTCTGGTTCTCTCTGTGGTTGAGGCAAATAAAGGCACCACAGTTTGAGAATTTATATTATACTTATAGGGACCCATGTGAATGCGGGTTAGGGTTAAATATAACACACCCTGACTGAATGTGACTTGGCTGAGATGTGTTAAAAGCTACAGTATAAGACATACAGTAGGCCTATATATGTGTAATGATACTGTTGGACTGAGGCAGTGTATCATGTGAAAATGCCCAGCAGTTCATCTTCAGATCTTCTTGCCCTGTTCTAGCTGTGGTGTGTCATCAGTAAAGCTTGGAGTCGGGCCAGCTTCTGACCTCCTTCCATCTCATGAACCTCCCATGTTATTGTAAGGCCCAGTCACATCTGATGAGATTACATCCGCCTCTTATGTAAAGCACAGCAAGTCCAGACATGCGCTTTTAACCAGTTATTTCAGCCCACTGCAGGAATCTGCCTCGCTGCTGCAGCTCAGAACAAGAAGTTCCCAACTACTGATGCAGCATGAATGTGGAATGTCAGGCAGCATCAAAACAACCTGCAGTTCTGCACGTCTCTTTCCAAAACTTATACACATACCCATGTAAGGTCAGTAAGACAGCTGTTTTTTTCTGAGTCCAAATGCAGCATTTTTACCTTCAAATTGTTCCTGAATAACTTTTTCCTGGACATGGTTTCTGCACAAACTAGTTTTGGTAAGATTTTTCAAATAATGCAAGGAAATAGTTATTATAACTAAATTTTAGTCCAATCTCAAATACTATTACCAAGAAATTTGGTACAGATACTCGTGGTCACCAGAGGATGAATCCTAATGAATTTGGTGATTCCCTGACTTTTCCTCGAGCGCCACCACGAGGTTGACATTGGTGGTTTTTAGTCATATGTCTCGACAAATATTGGATGGATTGCCATGAAATTTGACACACACATTCATGTTCTCCATCAGGATGAATTGTAATAACTTTGGTGATGCCTTAACTTTTCATCTAGAGCCAACATCAGGTCAAATTTGTTATTTGTCCAATGCTTTGGTTTATGACCAAAATATCTGAAAAACTAATGACATTCCCATCAGCCTCAGCTGTACTATGTTTAGTGCTAATTAGCAAATGCTACCATGCTGACACGTTAAAATAAGATGGTGATCATGGTAATAAATTACACTGCCTTAACATCAGCATGTTAGCATGATGATGGGTTTTTTTTATCTCCTCTGCTGCCTTACTTTTTCTACTATGCTTTTAACAGATGTCATTTTATCACTTTGCCCTTTATACAGGGGCAGTAAGTATCACAAAGTTCATCTTGTCATATCTTCATCAGCTGGTGGCATCATCTGCCTCCTATAGAAGACCTCATCACAGACAATACAGCCCCATATAGGGTGTCTGACACTGTTCATTTAGATAACAAAGTAGGCCAACGCTGTTTTAAAAGGCTTATACCCTCACAGACATTCTCTTTCCACTTAAATGATGCAATACTCTATTATACACAGCTTACAGTCTGAAATGTCTACTGTTAAAAACGCATATAAACACCACTTAAGGGTACGTCAGGTCTGCAGGCTTTGTGATTGGTTGATGCAACAGGAGAGCTCTTCAGTGGTTAAAAAAACAGTCTTCTTTATTTCACTGAAATCCAACAGAAATCCCCTCCATAATCCAGCAGACTCCCCAGAGACATCCAACAAATGAAAAAAAACACGCCCGCCCACAGACTTTTGGTTCTATTGAAGGCGTTTGAGGCAATAGAAAAAGCTTTTGGGCAACATCTCTGATTCCAGAATCATAGCTTGAGGATGTAGAGAGGGATTTAAAAGAGGTGAACGTTTGTAACAAGTGAACAACATGGTGGATGGTGTTAAAGTCGGGATAAAACCTTATTTGCATTAGATACATCCATGAGAACAAAGATCTGAAGAGTTTCATTCCAAAATGAGACATCCACCTACACGGATGTGAAAATAAAGGCACAATATGTGAACCAAATGATGGAAGCTGTTTTAGTTTAATTAAGTTTTAAATTTAAACACAGGATTGCATCATGCTATACTCATACTTAAATCTAAGTTAGTAATGTTTCCTCTGTAGAAAAACACAAAATTCACATTTTCCGTCTGTAACTCAAATTCTGCATGTAGTATACTGTATGTAAAAAGAATGTACAACAAATCATCATGGCCACAAAATTTACTGTTTGAGCCTTTAAATCAGTAGTACATCAAAGCGTACCAAAGATAAAATCAGTAGTACATCAAAGCGTACCAAAGAAAAAGCGTACCAAAGATAAAAGCGTACCAGTTTTTGAGGGGTCAAAAGCTGATTAAAAGAATTTATAAAAAGGATTAAGAAATTAATTTTTTCAGACTTTTCTCTAATTTTTCAGCTTTTTGTCTTGTGAAACATTGAACATTTTCACCTCTTTAGGCTTCGAAACCCAATCAAAAAGAAATAATCTGAGGAAAAATCATTTTCATGTACACACTAAGGTCAACCCTTTAACAGTTAATTAATAGTATGAAATGAAATCTTTTTCAAATAATTGAAGTATTATTTAACTTTATATGATTTTTCTATTCATTCAAAAATACACATTTTAGAGTAAATACTTACCTGACTTATCTAACAGTGAACATCAGGTAGGTTTCTCTCTCAAAAAAACATTCTGGAATGAAACCCTTAAATTTTCACAGGATAATAATACAACCATAAAAAGCTTTGTAAAGTGCAAGGTGCAAAACATATCCATGTAGTGATACAGTCTAAAAGCTTATTTTGGTCTTTGTAATCGAAATAATCATCATGTTTTTCCACCTAAATCGACATTGTCAGTATATATTTTATTTAAATGGTCTTTTTGAAAACTTACATAAGGTTTGACCATCACTGCTCAGTGTGACACACTAATTTAGAGAATAATCTGAGATTTGCTTTCAGCGGTTAAACAAGTGCAATAAAATTCTACAACACAAAGGAACAAAATAAGGAGGATCATTATGGCCAAATGAAAAAAAAGAATATATATTTGTTATCAAATTACTTTCAGAATTCAGATTAAAAAAAAACTGAGGAATAAATTGAGACTAAATTAAGAACTCTGATTTCAGACAATAAAATAATAACTTACATAAAAACCAGGATGAATTTAAAAGTAATAATTCTGAATTTTGAGGAAAAAAAGTCTAATTTCTCTGAATAAAGTCAGAAGAAAAGCAAATAACTTAAGTCAAGGATTCAGGTATCAAAATCTCAAAATTGCCACTTTAAATTAATCTCAGCATTCAGACTATTTTGAGATTATCAATTAAATTAAAAGCTTTTTTTTTACATGGCCTTAATCATCATCCATACACAACACACCAACGGACATAAAAAAATTAACGGATTTGTTTTGCTTGAATGAGTCTCTGTGTGAATAAAAAAGAGCAAATTCATGTGTTTATGAATATGAAGTGCTTGCTGAACTGTGTGCACACAAACGTTGTGCTAGTAAAACAACAGTGGGACCTGGAGATTAACAAACCACCTCTGGTGGTCGGAGTTGGAGCCGCGGTATCGAGATCCCGTCTATACACCTGGCCGACTCAATCGCGAGCAGAACTCAGCTGTCAATCATAGCGTGAAACCCCCTTTTTATAGCATCAAATAACTAATTAAAACCAAACTTATCAGAAAAATGAACACACATCAGCGTGATAAGAACTACCTAAAATGACAGAAACCGTCTTTGGGAAAAACGTATTTGACGTGTACTTAGATTTTTTGTTTGGCCTATGTCCCATAAACTAACATGGAGGGGGTGGGGTTTATGACCTATACTGCAGCAAGACACCAGGGGGCAATTGAGATGTCTTGGCTTCACTTTTGGGGAGCTGTCATGTCATCCATCTTTATATACAGTCAATGGGTAATACACAGAATCCCAGTGTTCAATCAGATTGAAGATGGAAGATGCAGTAGACGATGGTGCTGTAGAACAGGATTGTGACAGTCAGTATTTGCAGAGTTTTTTTAGGCTGATGAACTTCCTTCCAGATAAAGGTTTCTTTCCACTGGAGAGTGTCGAAGCTCACTGGATCTCACATTACCTCACAGCAACTGCAAAGTCAGAAAACAGAGATTATTGCATCATTCCTCAGTAAATACTGTAAATAAACATAACAGTCACCATCCATCAACCAGAACACCAGCTGAACTCACTGGTTTCACTGCTTAAATGCTCAATGTAAAATTAGATGAAAAAAAAACAGATTAATTAACGGCTAAACAAAAGTTGCCTATTGACTGGTTGGCAAAATACTGTGAAACTTTGAGTGCACCTAATCATTTTATCTCTTTAACAGAGCTGTTTTTGTGGGAAATTGCATTTGAGGCTTCATTCAATCTTTAATATGTAATTTGTTTTTAAAACAGTAAAAAATAAATGATTCACCAACCACACTGATAAGATGTTAAGTGTGTTTTCATTTAAAATATTGGCACCTATTTGGTGCAACCATGCTAAAAACTCCCACAGAAACTGCTGCCAATCAGTTATCAAGCTGATCAGGCCTGTAAACATCCGGGTTTGAAGCAGCAACCCTGACCGTCGACACTACTCACAATATGTAAAATGCACTTTTGTTTTGTCAGCTTCTCAACATGGTGTGGGTGTGCTGCACACACATGACTGTAAATCAACACATTGATCGCTGCTTTACTGTTTAATCTGTTCAGCTTTGTGGATAGATTGTACCGCAGCCAAATTGCACTTGGCGTGGTCATGTTTGAAATGTTCTGCCAATGATTGCACTAAGGGTGTGTGCAGAAAGGTGTGTGTGCAGAAATCTGGTTGGTATGAAGAATTGATCCAAACAATATGCTTAGAAAAACTGAACTTTGAACAATCAAAACAAACACAGACAAACAAGCATTGCATTTCCTTAAAACACCTGGAGTTTATAAGCATGAATGCACATACAAGTTCACATGTAGTATGAAACAGACACTTGATTTAACTTCAATCAATGTAGCTCACACACTTAGACAGGGGAGTCTCTATCTCATTCCTCATGCATGTAATGCACCTTGTGGCACAAAATGCTTGTGAAATGCAGTGAAATTACCTGCATCCAGTTCAGTCCCCTTTATGCTAAGAGTGGTGCCTACAATGCCATGCATGTTTAAATCCCTCACCAGATAAGACAACATGGGGTTAATTCTGGAGACACATCAAGGGCGCCAACCCCCTCCTTTGTGTCTGTGTGCGCAACAATTAAGGTATGCAGACTCACGCTCTTGTCCTCGTAGAAGTTGCCATTGCTCTCCGACACTGTAGTGGGAGCTGTGGACAAATCTACAGCAGCACTTGGCAACGCGACTGTAGAAGAATAAACCAGGAATAGCCACACTTGATGTTTCTTTGTTAAAACTTTTACAGTGGCTGCATGTCATCGTTGTAGAGCATGCGTGTTGTTTTCCACTTGCTTCCTCCTCCTTCTTATCTTTAAAAATCCATCGGTCCCTGATTGTTTGTGTGTTTTGGCAGAAGGCAAAGGGTTAGCGAGTGGGTGGAGGGTACCACAGACCAATAAGCCAATCATCAACAAGGAGCCACGTGCATTTGGCGTGGCTGCAGACCACAAGGTTTAAAATTTCATGCGCCGGGTCTACTCACCAGTCGCAAATACATTATCTTTACAGATGCACACTCGATTTTGCGGAGCCTGGCATGAGAACCATGCCAAGGGTTTAATTCTCTTTCTTCCTCCAGTAATGGCCAAGAAAGTCCACCAAACTAAACAATAGGTTGTTAGTCATTGTGTTTTCTGATCTGGCACTATTATCTGGAGGACATTTTTTGTCAGTGCCTTCCAAAACACATATGAATTCATTGTTAGTTAGGTTTTGGCACACAATCTATGCAGTTAAGGTTTGGAAAAGATCATGATCATGGTTAAAAGTCATGCCTTTGTCCACCCAATATGCACCCATGACCTCGACCTTCGCCCTAAGAGGTTGTCCGGCATTGTAACAACGTCATGTTACTCCTGCTTTTGCTTTTGCGAGACAACAGCCACAATTTGCACAACAGGAAGAGATCCTTGTCATTTTATTCCTCGAACAGACTACACAATATCAGACTGATAATTCCCCTTCCTGGCAGACGTGAGGTGCATCTGGGAAGCCTCACGATTTCCCGACAAAAAGACTAGCGTGCCTTCTCTCGCCTTGTATGACAACTTCTTTAATGTGTTCAGTGACAATGACCCATGGGAGCACTTCAAGGCACAACTGAAAACATAGCAAAGCAAAAGAGGAATGATTTTGTTGGTCAGGTGGAACAGTGAAGTCGGTCCTTGGAATCACTTAGGCTATATCATGCAAGTCGTGAAAGACAGCAAGCAAAGTTAGGATCCAACATGTAGTCTGCCATGTCTCTCTGGCTAAATCACAGCAAGAATTTATGACTCTGTGATGACCTAATCTGACAAAATGACCATCTTGGAAGGCAAATATATAATGTAGTGTGATCCCGGCATTAAGCCTTTGAACAAACAACTTGTCTACCACTTTGGTCTAGACTGAAATATCACAACAAATACTATATGGCTTGCCATGATATTTGGTACATTTATCCATGGTGCCCAGAGGATGAATGCTAATGACTTTAGTGATCCCCTGACCTTTCCTCTAGCGCCACCATGAGATTGACATTTGTGGTTTTGAGTGAAATGCTTTAACATCTATAGGATAGAGTGCCATGAAATTTGGTTCAGACATTCATAACTCCCTCAGGATGAATTATAATAACTTTGGTGATCCCATAACTTTTCATCTAGAGCCATCATCAGGTCAAATTTGTTATTTGTCCAATGCTTTGGTTTATGACCAAAATACCTGAAAAACTAATGACATTCCCATCGGCCTCAGCTGTACTATGTTTAGTGCTAATTAGCAAATGCTACCATGCTGACACGTTAAAATAAGATGGTGATCATGGTAACAAATTACACTGCCTTTTTTATCTCCTCTGCTGCCTTACTTTTTCTACTATGCTTTTAACAGATGTCATTTTATCACTTTGCGCTTTATACAGGGGCAGTATCACAAGTTCATCTTGTCATATCTTCATCAGCTGGTGGCATCATCTGCCTCCTATAGAAGACCTCATCACAGACAATACAGCCCATTTGTCCAATACTTTTATGGCCAAATGTTGGATGGTGAAAATGCTAAATATTATACCTGCAAAACATCACTATGTTATAAATGACGTGCTGGTCAATCAAAGGAGTACCTTCAGCAAAAGACTCATCCTCCCAAAATGCACCACAGAGCACCACAGGAAGTCATTCCTGCCTGTGGCCATCAAACTCTTTAACTACTCCCTCTAAGTGTCAGTCTGTATGACCCTAAGTCACTAAAATGGACATTGGATCATTCACATCACTGTAATACTTGAAATAATTGTGTAGTATTCTCTGTTTAATACTCCGGTGCAATATACTTTGTTTTCAGTTTAATTTATTGATATTTATTCATACTTCTATTACTACTGTGCAATATCCACTGTCATAATCATCTAATAAGCTACACTTAACTTGACAGTACCCATGCACTATTACCTATTACATATATTATTACATTGTATTATACCGTACATACTTATCAACCTCTAAATCCACTTTTGTACTTACACTTATTTTAGCTTTTATGCTTTATATCGACTTGTACTTAATTTATCTTACCTGTATTATAGTGTATTATATTTTGATTTGCTTAGTACTTCTATTACTTCTATTCTCAAGTGTGCATTGACGTGATAGTGAGCAGCTGTAACGAAAGAGTTTCCCCTCGGGGATCAATAAAGTATTTCTGATTCTGATTTTGATTGTCATTGTGAGCATGTTAACATGCTGATGTTAGCATTTAGCTCAGTAAGTAAAGCCTCACAGAGCTGCTAGTGTGGCTGTAGACTCTTGTTTAATCGTGCTTTTGCTTGTTTGGTGTTTTCCCAAAATAAAATTTTGTACTGCAGCTTTGCCCAATGTGGTTTATAATAAGCTATTAAATTGATTTCTTATGTGCAACAGCCTCTGACCAGGTGCCCTTGAGCAAGACACTTAATGCCCAACCTTCTCACTCATTGGAGCTGCTCTGTGACCAACAGTAGACTGTATTTGCTGTGTGGGCTGAATGTGAATAAAAAAATTATCAGACAGAAGCAGAAGTACTCAGCAAAACACTTCCCTGTCTAAATATAGTTTAAAGGGATATGAGATGACAGCCAATAATTCACACAAGTGGTATTTAACTTGTTGAGCAATCCCAATAACTCATGATGTGAGCCTTTTATTTAGAGTGCATGTTGTCATCCAGCTTTTCAGAGTCTTGATCCTCTCTTAGCTGTTGGGCTCTGCTGCAGAGACAGCTGCAGTGAGACAACAGTGGAGTTAAAAAAGAACGTTCTTTTTTTTTTTAGAAAGACTTGTGTCTACAGGTCCTAATAAGGACTTAAATGATTACATACACAAATTAGATCGGACCTTATATATGCTTCCTTTAGGCAATATTATTAGGAAACACTCCATAAACTTTCATTGTTATGCGGATGATACCCAATTATATCTCTCGATGAAACTAACCAGTTAGCTAAACTTCAAACATGTCTTAAGGACATAAAAACCTGGATGACCTGGCTGTTAAAGAGTTTCCTCTCTGGGATCAATAAAGTATTTGTGATTCTGATTCTAATTCTGAATTTTCTGATGTTAAACTCTGACAAAACTGAAGTTATTGTACTTGGCCCCAAACACCTCCGAGACAGATTATCTAAAGATATAGTTGCTCTAGATGGCATTGCCCTGGCTTCCAGCACCACCGTAAGGAACCTCTGAGTTATCTTTGATCAGGATTTATCCTTTAATTCTCACATAAAACAAATTCCAAGGACTGCCTTCTTTCACCTACATAAACATCAGGCACATCCTGTCTCAGAATGATGCTGAAAAACTAGTCCATGCATTTGTTACTTCTAGGCTGGACTATTGCAGTTCCTTATTATCAGCCTGCCCGAATAAGTTCATTAGGGATCTACAGTAGATCCAGAATGCTGCGGCACGTGTACTGACAAGAACTAGGAAAAAAGATCATATTTCTCCAATATTAGCTTCTCTGCACTGGCTCCCTGTAAAATCCAGAATAGAATTTAAAATCCTTCTCCTCACCTACAAAGCTCTTAATGATCAGGCACCATAATACCTTATTACCCCACTAGAACACTGCGCTCCCAGAATGCAGGGTTACTTGTGGTTCCTAGAGTGTCCAAAAGTAGAATGGGAGCCAGAGCTTTCAGTTATCCAGAGCTTTCAGTTATCAAGCTCCTCTCCTGTGGAATCAGGTCCCAATTTGGGTTCGGGAGGCAGAGTAGGCTTAAGACTTTCCTCTTTGACAAAGCTTACAGTTAGGGCTGGCTCGGGTGAGTCCTGAACCATCCCTTAGTTATGCTGCTATAGGCCTAGACTGCTGGGAGACCTCCCATGATGCACTGAGCTCCTCTCTCCCTCTCCATTTGTATGCATTTTTATCCCATTAATGTATGTTACTACCTCGACATCTTCTCTCTCCCGTAGATTTATGCTATCTCATCTCTCTCCTCTCTCCTTCTGTCACTTTCAGCAGGAATTTGCATTGTGCTTCCCTCTCCCCCATACCCCCTTCTCTCTCTCTCTCTCTCTCTCTCTCTCTCTGCGGATGGCCGCCCACCTTTGAGTCTGGTTCTGACCAAGGTTTCTGCCTCTTAAAGGACGTTTTTCCTTGCCACTGTCGTCAAGTGTTTGCTTATGGTGGGATTTGTTGGGTCTCTGTAAATAATATTCTAAAGACTACGGTCTAGACCTGCTCTATAGGAAAACTGCAATGCATAACTTCTGTTATGAATTGGCACTATATAAATAAAAATTGAATTGAATTGAATAAATGTTTCTCTATCTAACTCTACTGTTAGACTCTTCTGTTTTCAGAATCAGTAATTCTGAAAACAGTGTCCAGATGACTACGACTGAAACCTTTTCTACGATAGAACACTCCTGGACGAATGAGGGACTACACCGTACCATTTAAAAAAAATGTTACAAGTAGCATGTAGTGGTCACTGACTTTAACTTGTTAAACTAAACTACATTGTTATGAAAACAGAATCAAAAAGGCTAAAACACTGAACTATCTCATTGTTTTAAATATAGCTGAGTGTGGGTGCATATTTGAGCCTTGAATACATATTGCTTGATATGCTACAGCTCTTTCCCTGTGCACAAATAGGGAAAGTTTGCATACCTTGTATATTTGCATCTTTAACTCTTCAGGTGGGAGGAACTGATCCTAATTTACATTTAAAATGTCCCCAACAGAATCCTTAAATTTAACTTATTTCAGTGATGACCCTGGCCAGGGGCTGTTCTGACGATTTTGGTCTGTGGGATTATAGTGATGTAAAATGATGATGGTGGCTCTATATTGGAGAAATCTCTTGATAAACAGGAAGTGTGTGATAAATTGTGGTAAGTTTAATATTTTTCCAGCTGCAACACTCAAATTTCATCTCAAATCTAAAGGAAGTGGACGTCACAGTACCACACACACTACAAATGCAAAGATGCTTTTTATAGCCTTTCATAAGGATAAGCAGAACTCCTTTATCCCTCCCCTTCTTTCTTTTTCTTTTATTCAATTTATTTTGACTTACAGGAAGAGACACACCTAATAATGACAAGCCCTGACACAGCCAAGTTATTCAGTCCACAGCTGCAGCATTCTCAGTTGCCTTCAGTCAAATTTATCAGTAAACCGAGGTCAGAATAGGTCAACAATTTCATCTTGGTTGCACTTTTCTGTGCACAGGTTTTTTTAACTGACAGCAACATTTAGGTACTTTCCACTCCACCGAAAAAAAACAGCTGATATGGGCCACTAATCAGCCAGGCGCTCCACCCCAAGGCGCTTAAATCGAAACATCTTTAACAGTCCAGTAGACTGAAATACAGTGCTGATCTGCTTCACTTCTAAATTGATGTCTTTTATTTTAATTATGCATTTTTAAAGATTTATAATTGCAGCATGCTTTTAAGCTATGATTTTTTTTTTAACTCTGCACACATTTTTTGTAATTTTGCATACTTCATTATTATCATTATTATTATTATTAAATCATGCTGTTCAGCCTCCCGGGGACCAGTTATTTACTCTTGCAAGGATACTGGAGAGGTCACACCACACACATGTGGTTTTTGGACTTCGGAGAGGGTTTATGACCACGTCCTCTGGGGTGTTTTGTGGGGGTTAATGTGGGAACATGGGGTGCTAGGGCTGTTGATATGAGCCATTCGACCCTTGTAAAAACAGAGTGGAAGCAGTGTCCATATTCGTGACAGGAAGTCAAGCACGTTCTCAGTGGGGGTGTCCCTTGTTAGCTATTTTGTTTATGATTTTCATTTACAGAATCTCTCGGTGCAGCCGAGGAGTGAAGCATGCACAGTATGGTGACCTCAGGAATACATGTCTACCTTTTCCTATGAACTCTTTTAGCTTCATTGAGCTGTGACCTCCAGCATGCATTGGAGTGGTTTGCAGCCAAGTGTGAAGTGGTGGGAAGTCAGCACCTCCAAGTCTGAGGTCATGGTGGTATGGCTGCTGCTGCCCCAATTGAAGAAGTTAAAAAATCTTGCACAGCATTTCTCTCACAGGGCAAAATGTGTCTGAATTTAACAAATAGTCAATAGCTGCTCCGCTGTATCAGCTTCCTTAGTATGATTTATTTCCTTTTGAAACAGGATGTTGGGGTGGTACATGAGACAGTTAGGGATCAATATTAAGTAAAAACCAATGGACTATTAGTTATGGAGACAGAGGCAGTTTGGTTTCTCTCTCTGACAGAGAGAAAGACAGGATTGTTGAAACATTTATGATGACTTTATCGGTTAGACTGTTAAATTGCACCCACATGTGCAGCCTGAAGTCACCACTGAAGATGCACTGTTTCCCAAGAAGTGACAGAAGCCATGTCAGCAGTGATGCAAGTGTTAATCTGAACTGTTGTGGTTAAGAGGCAGTTAAACCTAAACCGTTCTACGTTTTAACCCCTCAATAAAATGGAATAATTGAAAAAATATAAAACCAAGGCTGTAAAAGTTTAAAATGCCAAACAGAGTAGTCAAAGGCCCTGAGAACCAATTTTTCAATCAGCTTGTTACTCTGAGTGACAGGATCCTACATGAACACTATTTTCTACCAAAGTTAGAATAGTTTTAGTTATTTCACAAGAGATGTATCTGTTTGTGCATCTGTCCTTGCTTTTTACACTGGTTTGACGTTGGTGTACACCAATCAGAGTCTGGCAACATTTGAATCAAAATGTGACAAGGGGTTGTTTACTATTGTTGCCAGGCCACTTTCAATCAAATCTGATCAAACCACAGCTACACAGTCCCGATAATGCTGATTGGTTGAGTGTTTGAGTGTTATATTCAATAAAATAACTTTGTCCCAAACTTTTACTGTGATTGTTGTTTATTAATCCATCAATATCTATAATATTATATTATAATATTACTTCTAAATAAATACTTGATGATTTGAAACCAAGTTTTCAGCTGGGTTTAAATGTAAGATTAAAAATGTCAGCAGATTCCTAAATGAAGTTACACAAAGTATCTGTTAAATATTTAAAAATATTAATATTTGAAATTTTATTATGGATTTAAGATAATACGAAAATAATCATTTATTAACAATTAGTCATTATTAAACATAAAATCTATGTTATTATTTATGTTATTAATTATTATTAGAGCACAGAACCAATGCTGAAAGATAAGCCACTCCTTAAATTGAGCGACACCAGCATGGATACAGACTGTGGGAAACATGTGGGTTTTACCAAGAGAGCATTTCTCTTAGCTATGTTCCCACCACTGTTGTAACCAATCACACACACACACACACACATCAGTATCACACAAAGTAAAAGTACTTTTGGTACTGCAGTAAAATGTTCTCTGTGACATATTATTATATATGACATTGTTAAATTGTTAATACTAATGCATTAATGTGTCAGTAGCATTTTACTGTTGTAGCTGCTTGAGGTGGAGCTATTTTTAACTACTTTACAATATAGTTTGGTAGTTTAGTCCAGTGTTTCCCAACCTATGGGCCAGGCCCCTCCAAAGGGGCAGGCGTCATGGGATGATTAATGGGGTGGGAAAGAAGTTTGTTTTCATATCCTGGACTTATTTCTAATCTTTACTTTTTTTCACCTCTTTGGGTCTCGAACAGTAATTTAAATGAAACCATGTGAAGGTTTAGAGGGAAATATCTCTTTGGTGGAACTGCTAACAACTCACAGACATCTAAAACATGACAAGGAGCCCCAACTACACACAGTAGCACAAGTTTATAATAGGTTTTTTGTACAAGTACGTTAAGTACAGTACTTGAGTAATCATTCTTAGTTACATTTCACCCCTGTATATTTGCATCGATGCAATCAATAACCCTGACTTCTTTAGTAAACATTTGAAGGTGAAGTTGTTCCTGGGAGTAAACACTGCCTTAACTGCTGGCTGACTTGTGTAATGTGCACTTGGAGATGGTGTTCTGTCTTTGAGCTGCAGTTTGCCTTCACAGTCAGCTGACTTTGTTTATCTCAGTGGTGCTGGCTTGCTTATGAGGCTCATTTTCCAGAGAAATGCGTGGGAATATTACTGACTGGGGCTCTGCACACCAGTTACTACACACACACACACACACACACACACACACACACACACACACACACACACACACACACACACACACTTCTTTGTACTTCTAGCTTTGTGAGAACCATCAATGACATAATGCATTCCCTAGCCCCTTACCTTAACCTTAACCATCACAACTAAATGCCTAACCCTAACGCTTACCCTCACCCTAACCTAATTCTAACCTAATCCTTAAAGGTCTTAACCTTCAAACGGCCCCTTGAAGTTGTGAGGACCAGTCAAAATGTCCTCACTTTCCAAAAATGTCCTCTGTAGGTTAAAAAAACGTGATTCAGTCCTCACTATGTAGCAAGCACAAGTACACATACACACAGACACCTTCCTGTACCCAAAACAAAAAACTGGAAAAACCAAACTCTGGATGACTCTAATGAGGAGAGCAGGTTGGATCTTGACTCGAGAGACGCTAACGGCAGTTGAATTGCCAGCTGTTGGTTGGTTGGCTTTCAATTGTCTTTTTCAGGGCAGCGCTTCAAAGTCTACCTTGCTATTCAAAGCAGAGACAAAGGCCAAGGATGAAAAGCTTTAATGAATCGCAGCTGAAGTAAAAGCTCTGGCTATTCCTGTTTAACCACGCAGGCCTCCAAACAAACACACAATCCCCGTTTTACATTATAGCCTGGAAATCCAGTCGCAGTCGTATACACCCTTATTCATGTATATTACTACGCAATGTCCTAGGACGCCTGCCTGTATCCTAATCCTCATTTCTCCCATACCTCCTAAACACAGCCACAAACTGCTCCACTCCCTGTTCTTTACGTCAAAGTTTTGCAGCTCGCTTCGGGAAATACTGTACAAAAATGCAGTATAAAAAAAAGGAAAAAAGTGTTGTTTTTAGAGTGCAAAGATGAAACAGAGGCAATGAAAGGGAGCCGTGGGCTGACATGCGTTTACAGGTATATGACGGCCAAAGACAAGCCTGCTCTTGTAAGTTGGCTTTCAAATGCATCACAGAGTAAATTTGCTTTAGGAGGAAGCAAACATAGTCAGCTGATAGAGCAGCTGGGAAAAAAGACAAACAGCCGCTTTGGAGGACAGCCTAAACAAGGACTGACTGTATATGACATCAAGGTTTAACAGTTTATAGGTGAAAAGAGAGAAAAATACACAGACAGAAATAGTCGTCAGCATGACTG
The DNA here is from genome assembly GCF_020085105.1 of Siniperca chuatsi. NCBI lineage: Eukaryota > Metazoa > Chordata > Actinopteri > Centrarchiformes > Sinipercidae > Siniperca > Siniperca chuatsi. The sequence continues at coordinate 3,709,209 of NC_058050.1, read as the reverse complement.
TAGTCCAAAGTTTGTGCTGTCATTGGCTTGGAAAAGCAGATGATCATGACAATAGATTGTAAAGGTCAAAAAACAGGAAGCAGGTCTCAGACAATAATAGGAAGTTCAATTCATTAATTTTTGTTCTGAGTGTCCAAATGATATAACAGCAGGAACAAGTCAAAGAAATAAAACTCAATGAGATGAGTCAGAAGTTAACCAGGTTAGCTTTTGTTTAGACAAATGGAACACAAAGACCTAAAACAGCAGAAAAGGCAGACTGCATAAGGTCACCCATTTCCTGTGTAAACTGGGTGTCTGAATGCATGATTCAGTCACATTCTCCATAGATGGCTAATCTGATATACTGAGGGGGGAGGGATAGAAAGTCTGGATAATGTTCAAAGACACCATCATCAGACCAATCCAACTGGATAACTTGACCTGAGCACACCAATTTTAATTACTGTAAGTAGGTTTAATTTCACATGGACACCACCTAACTCACGCTAAACCAGTTAGAAAGACAAAGGTAAAGTGACACTTTACCAAAAACACCATTAAATCCCTGTGGGCTTGAAAGATGGCTGTAAAAATGTTTGTAGTTTGCTTCTTCGGCGAGGACGAAGACTGTGTTGAAAGTGAAATTCATGGCAATAACAATAGATTTCATAGTGGAATAAAAGTCAAAAGCTCTTCAAACCTCTTTTGCAGAAAAATGTACTTTTCCACTGTCCGACCATTGGTCAGATTTGTCGTCGCTGATTTTATGGATGAATAAACTGAACCTTGAAGAGAAGTGAATGAAAACGTGATGAGGTGGTAATAAGTAGCACCTTTGAGTCAAATGTTTTGTTTACAGAGAAAGTGACCAATCAATGAGCCACAGGTGGCCTCGTCAGGCTAGCCAATGAGCGGCTGTGTCCATTGAAGGAGCAGGAGGTGATGCACGTGCCTGATAGCAGGCTTGACCGGGTCATGCGTTTGGATTGAGACAAAAACAGTGAATTTAGCCATATTTTGATGAAAATATGACTGTTATATGACTTTTGCATCCAAAAATTGCAAGTACTCTTTCATCTATGTATTCTGACACCTTCTGCTAAAAATAATTATATAGGCACTACAATTAAAAATAATGTTCAAAAGTCAATTAATAAATAATTTACACATTCTTAACGTGTGCTGGATTCCAGTCAGAAGTCTCATTACTCTTATTGCAGCTGTAGGAATACAAGCAAAATATTTCTGATCACATCCTCTGTTCTACATAAAGAAACTAAAACTAAACTTTAACAGCCATTTTTAAGTCTAAGGTCTAGAGGGGCTGAGTTTATCATATTAAAAAGATTGATTTTGGATGGAATATGACTTTAACACAGCCGCTGTTATCAACAAAGGCAAAGACTGAAACTTGTGTAAGGGGGTTGATCTATAAAGCTGCAATATGAAACTCGAGCACTGTTTCTTTAAGAGCGTGGGCGAGTATAGTGAAAGAATGTGGGGAGAGACAGCCAAACACTGCCTCACATTTTCTAAACTCAGACATGTATTTCCCCTGTCCTCAGACTCCAGTATCGGGGCCTTTAATTAAGTCAGAAGTGTCTGTGTGGGAGGCAAAAGTTGGCCAGAATTTCACTCAAAACACTGAAGGTGTGAGATTTTTTTACCGTAAAGCAGGGAAACTGTTCTGTGGGGGCTGATAAAGCACACAGTCTTACAGGAAAGCTGTCAGAAAAACATGCTTTTCTGGACGTGACACGAGGCCATGATGAGGAAATGGTTGAAAATGTGACACCATAGAGAAACAAAATGTGTTCAGTGAACGAATCGTCTTAAATGGGTTACATGTTAACAGCCTGAGGCGCATGCCTTATGCTTGAGACATGGTTTGGATGCAGCCTCTAACATTTGATGGGTGTTATCCTCCCAGCCACAAAAAAGCTTTTAAAAAAAACAGCAGATACCAGAGGGAGAACATGTTCTTTCAGACAACAAAGAGGACTAATCTGCATTCCTACCTTGCACCATGTGCAAGAAAATGATTGCTTTTCCATAATCTTGGTTGCGGATGCCCTGGTGTCTTCACAGATTCAGGGCCTGTACTTATGATTCTTCAGGTTTAGATCTGTTCCATGTCATTTGTTCAAAGGTAGTTTTATTCATCTTCCTCACTCTGCTAAAAAGACTATCAGTTAACTTGAATGATTTAATAAAGATGCAGTAGCAAACCAGAGAGTATGATCAAGAGAAAACATACTTTTAAGACTGGGGAGGAGTGCATACTGAAACTCGTTCAGGGAAACACAACACTGTTCCTGCTCTCTTTATGTAAGCTGCAGAGCCCCTTCAGGGTCCAGTGAAGGGCTCTCTGCATTCCTTCACACTAAGCTCTTGTTTTTCTGGACTCACAGGGGCATGGCTGGGCGTTAGTGAAGCCTGAAAACACCTCGGATCGCTGAGCTAATGCAATGCAGTTCATGTGCACTTCAGGCCTCATACATGAAACCACCTAAGCTTGTCAGGTGAAGTCCAGGACACAGACACCTGAGTTTTGTCATCACACCTGCAGTTCCAGCAAACTGCTCTGTTGTCCACTCACTGATTGGATTTCAGGCTTTCAGCAGAGGAAGAAAACAGCTGCAAAGACTTATAATAACTGCAACAAACTTTGATTCCCAACATGAATGTGTGTATCAAATTTTATGGCAATCCATCCAATAGTTGCTGAGACACTTCACTCAAAACCACAAATGTGAACTCCAAGGTGGCACTAGAGGAAAGTCAGGGAATCATCAAAGCCATTAAGATACATCATCTGGGAACCATGAATATCTGTAATACATTTTCTGGCAATACAGATTTTGCCTGGATGAGTGGAAATGTTTACCTGCTGCGGCACTAGATGAAAAGTCAGAGGATCTGTGGACCTTGAATATCTGTGCCTAATCTCATGGCAATCCATCCAATAGTTGAGACACTTCACTAAAAACCAAAACTGTCAACCTCATGGTGCTGCTAGAGGAAAACTCAGGAGATCACCAAAGTCAGTAGGATTCATCCTCTTGGGACCCTGAATGTCTGCACAAAATTGAATGTTAATCCATCTAATACTTCAGTCTGGTCCAATGTAGTGGATTCACCAAGCGACTGGCATTGCCATCCATGGACACGTCACTAGCGAGGATAAAAACACCAAAGGAGAGGAGAGTTTAAGTATTCAATAATGGTTTAAATGCTTTTCTACAATGCAAAGTAAGGATTATACACAAACTATTAGCCATCAACAGCAGCAGTTCAACAAATAGAGGGTCTGCCTAGACAAACCCACCAGTCATTTAAGCTGTTCTGTATATAACAAACAAACAAGGGAAATGGGAAACAAGAAAAACAGGTAGATCTTTGCAACGAGAGGTGTATTTTCAGTGTGTAAATAAAGATTATGTAGAAGTTTGGGGACATAAACGCATCAGTTCTGAGGAGTGCTTCTCCTCGACCTTGAGTGGGTGTCCCAGATCATGTGCTGTCATTGGCCTGAGAATGGATACTTATCTCTATTATTAATCAGTGCATGTTACACTATGCCATCACTGTTGGGTTGTTCTCTCAGGAACGCTCCTTCCCGTCTGTCTCACGCCTATCGAGTGTCATCGCCAGCATCTGATAGTTTCAGTTGAAACCTATTTCCTCAAGTCATACTGTCCAACCTGGATGTTTTGGGTGGAGGCTTAGGGGGCTTGTTGACCTGCTGGATTCCAGCCTCAAATACAGAAGAGGATCACACAGAAGATAAGACATTAGAAAATAAGTGGCTGACGGGGATGGTTACAGCTTCTTCTCATTTCTATTTTTTTTAAATCCATTAAGAATTGATAACAAATAAACCGTGCTAGGAGATCACTGTCCAAAGAAATGTGATTGGTTGAAAGGTACTGAGTTGTGCATGGCACATAAACCATTGCTTTACAGCACAGAACCAGAAGCATACAAACAACTTTACAGACTTATTTGGAAGAGAAAACAAAAGCAAACTATAAAATTATAACCCAACCCATCATCACAGTTTACCATGGACTGATATTTCACATACTGTACACATTTTTATGTATATATATGTATATACAGTACATAACTGTATATCTTCCTTGTAAATACAATTTAGTTTTCCTTTTATTTATTTCTTTAGTGATACTTTTATATACTTTGTTCTATTTTATTGCCTATTTTACTGTTTTTATTCTAATTTAAATATTTGAATATCTGTTTATGCATTTTCTGTGTGTGTAGCGTGGAGGGGGCTACGCCTGCATTTCATTGTGCAATCCTGTATATTATAATGACAATAAAACTGAACCTTGAACCCTGTCATGGACACTGTGTTCCAAGATGGCGCCCCATTTATTCCAATGAGAGAGAACTCACTGGGGACACACGCCAAAACAGAATCTTTAGACAGATTCCTGGTTCAGCTTGGACCTACCATGACTTGCAGTATTGTATGCACACAGTTTTCCTCAGCAGTGAGGGATTGCTATCTAAATTTCAAGTGCGCTAATTTTCAGTTTTACCTCGAAATAAATTGGTTTAGATAATCTGGACAAACTGTTGGCTTGTTTACAACCTGTCTGACCATCCGAACTTTCGTTTTTTGTCCAGTCCTGCTTTTTGTTTTGCCAATGTCACAGAAATCCCAGATAAAAGCAATTGCTTTGGAAAGTATATAATTATTATAACCGATAGAAATGATGTCCAAAACAACAAAACTATGACTCAAGGTATAATAAACAGGAATTCTCACTGGATTGTTTCACTTTCCCATTAGCTCACACAGGATGTGTTTCAGCTGCAATTCACTCTGATTCTAATTGCTCATCAAAATATAAGTAGTATAAGAAAAGCAGTGAGAAGTATCAGCAATCCTTGAGCGGGGGAATTTAGATGGGCTCATAGGAAGTGAGGTGTTGATTCAGAGGAACATAAAATGCAGCATGCTGCACATTCAAGATCAAACACGCTCAGAACAGCAGTTTGTTCTCGCAGAGGTCAGATAACCTATCACAGATTTATCAGAGGAATCCGCTTTCAGTCAGCAGCAACTGAGGTCACAGGACAAACTGCGTTATAATGGCATTATGAATGCTTAAGAATTATTATAACATGAAATATCCTTGTCGGGTCAGAATAACTGTGGCAGCAGATGATTTGTAACTCCATTATAACTAAATACAGCTTAGTAACATAACATAAATCAAATAATTGTGAAATGGTGAAACACGGTTTGTGTGTTCTGAAATCCTATATTTATCATTTCCTACAATCCCATAGGTCGTTATTAAGTTGCTGAATAGTTCCGACTGTAGGGTTTGAACACTTGTTTCTGGTCATAAAATTTTAAAATAACTGAGCTGAATAGAGGAATGACATCACTCCCTGGTGAGGTGTGATATTCTCTTCCTGTGTCCTTGAACGTTGGTCTTTCTGTGTGTGTGTGTGTGTGTGTGTATACATGCGTGTGTTTGGAGGGAGAGGTATAAGATGAAATGAACAGGACTGTTTACTCTATTCATGTGCTGCCATGAGTAGGAGGCTGTTGTTTATAGCCTATTTCCGACATGCACTTTAACCAGTAAATACTCAAATACAATTTCCTGTGTCGGTGTCATGTAGGAGTTTATTTTCTATGTAAGAAGCTCCAGCCATTTGTCAGACTTAGAAAGATTTTCAATAATAGTCTGCTATGGTTCTAATAAGAACATTAGCAACGACATTCCCAGGTAAAAGATGAAAAATGTTGTGACGGTATTAGTTTGCAGCCCCCAAAACGAGCCAAGCGGCGTGCCTTTCACTGCTCGTTTGTGCCATCAAATATAAAAGGAACCCAATCAGCAGGTAGCATTTGTACAGCATATCAACTATCCTTTGAAGGGTAGTGATGCTACAGCTCCTGTTTGTGCCTCTCATGTAATCACTGTTGCAAAATTGAGGTTTGCCAGGAGATGGATGAGTCGATTATATCACTTTAATATCTGTACAATATACAATGGCTGCAAGAGCCAGCAGCTTGTTAGCTTAGCTTAGCATAAAGACTGGAAACACTGGCTGTCTGTCAACCTCCTAGTGACAAGAAGACTCCAGGAAGTTACTGTACCTGGCATATAACCCCTTGTAAAAACACAACTTGTTGTTTTTGCACTTCAGTATTTGTAAAGATTAAGCAAACAAATTATAACATGTTCATTAGTGAGCTTTAGAGGTGCTTGTAGGCATAATTGTCAGCTTTGGACGTTTCCCCATTTCCAGTCTTTATGCTAAACTAAGCTGACCGTCTCCTGGCTCCAGCTTCATATTTAGCAGACATGAAAGTGGTATCCATCTTCTCATCTAACTTTCAATAAAGTAGGCAAATAAGAGCATATTTCCCAAAACGGTGTATTTAGATTGATTTTTTCTGTGTTTCCCGTTTCACTTTCTTGACATGTAAAATTATCTTTTAAATTGGCAAACATCACATGTGTAATTCATGGCACAATTCAAACAGGATAAAAAAAATATTTGTCTCTCGCCATTGACTACTGTACATATTTATTCCGAAATAAGGTCTAATGGTGGAAGGGGAGGGACTTTGCCTCTCTTTAAGAAAAACTGGTCATCTGTTCGTCATGGTGATGTCATGTGGAAACTAATTAATTTCCGTATTTTTTCTGTATGAGAGTACAGAGAAATTTGTGAGTGCCAAGTACCTGCTACGTAACCAGAGTAACTGGGTTTTATTTTATTTTCTCGGCTTCCTAGTTCCTCAGGCAAGGAGACATGAACTCTGGGAACATTCAGTTAGTGTAAGCGAGGGAACAGAACAGAACATACTCACAAACGCACCGCAGTTCACTGTTGAGCAAACAACAGCTCCTGCACAAATAGACTCAGATCACATGACATACTGTATGACCCATGGCAAACATACTGCATGCATATATGCACAATTCAAGCTCCTGTACACCGGATAGCAGCTGGCAGCTCAGTATTTTTGCAGGGACTTTCATTATTGTTCATTAAGTACACAAAGGAAATAAAGTCGTCAGGTGCTTCTGGTGCTTTTGAAAACATAGAAACCCTGACACACAGGTGCTATTGTGTTTGTGTGACATGAAAGTCCACTGCAAAAGCTGCATGAACTTTTTTCTTGCCTAATAAACAATAAAAACAGCAGACTTTGTACCTTTGTTGCACTGTTAAGGTGTGCTGGTGTTCTGCAGACAGGAGACACATCAAGCAACACCACTTTTCAATAAAAAAAACATCTAATTAATATTAATTTCTAAGATAGGTTTTTCCATCGACATAGGGTTTCACTTAAAAAAAGAAGATATATTTTTTGGAAAGCTAAGCATATAATAACCAAGGCAAAACACTAATCTAAGAAGCATGTCAATGATCTAATTAGTTAACTGATATTGATCATCATAATTGCTCCACATACCCTCAACATGATAATCCCACCACCCACGCAGTCATTTCTCAGGGAGTTTGATTCCACACTTCCCCAACTGATCTGATTTACAGCCTTGATAAGCTTCTGCTTCATTTCGAAAAATATTCCATATCAGATTGAAGACAACGGTTTCCTGTTAATACGACATGTTTGGCCGCGGGGTAGGGCACAACAGCCTTTTCACACCTAATATGTAATAATGCAAATGTAAATGAACCTTAGGCCAATTTGTATATTTTCACAGTTAATTCAGTTCACAGAAAATAAAAGATCATTAATCATAAAATGAAGGGAATCCTGGTAACGTTCTTCCAAGGTCCATACATTGTAGTTTGTGTTGTATCTATTGATTTGTCCCATTGACAGTAACCTTTTATAAGTATGCAGAAATTAACAGCATAATGAATCATTAACTCTATTTCTATTCAGTTAATTCAGCTATTCACGTCCTACAATTAACCAATAAAAACATTAAATTGTTAGTTATTTTTATTGTAAAGCAGTTATCAAATCAGGTTACAGAGTCCTTCAGTGTTTACTTGATCAGTTGAAATGCTAAAATATTGCTAACTTTTCAGTAGCTAATGTATAGTTTAATTTTCTAAAAAGCCTCAGTAACTTCCTTAAACAGCTGGGCACTGCCGTTTTTTGGCAAATGTTACTCAAATACGAGTAAATAGTGCATTTGTTTGGCACTATTTTCCGTGGTGGATTAATACACGTCATGCTCTAGTGAGTATTTCCAGCAGCAGGATGGTGTATGTGGGACAGAGTCAAAACAAACTCCAGTGTGTGTGTTAATGGTAATGAAGGAACATGTCAACCAGCACAATGATACGGCTCAGTGCAGTAGTGGGGTTGTTTTTAATAGTTTTTGGACAACAATGGAGCTCTCTGGTGCAGGGGAATAAGATATATCAGGCTTTAACTACACAGGTGATACTTGATAGTAGGATCAATTCATTGTTTGTTTTGTTATTTTCATGAGATTTAGTGACAATAAAAATAATAAAGAACGTCCACACAGCCTTATCCTTTAAGATGTTGCTCAAAGGAACTTCAAACAGGACGCTGGCTGATTATGGAAACATTTGACCTTTTGCTAAACCTCTTTGCTGGTTTAAAGGAACTTTGATTGAATTCTAGTACAGTAGGATTTAGATACTAAAACACTGGATTAAACCATCGACCGACAGTACAAAATATCACAAATATTTATGATGATTTTAAAATCCATCAGACCAGCATTCATGGCAGAATTTGAGAGGATTATCTTTTCAAATAGTGTTTTCTGTAACAGATAGAGCAGCCTTTTCTTTGTCTCTGTGAAATGACAGACTAACAACACAGGGATCAACACTTTACCAAACAGCTTTCTCACTGGTAATATGAAGGCAACAAGCTGGAGCTGGCAGTCCTCTTTGTGTCTTTGGTTATCAGCTGAACGTCTATTTTGTCTGTGCTGTAATCCTCCTCATCGTCATCCATGGGGGAGGATGAAAGACTTCAGCCCTGACCCAAATTCACAGAAAGACCTTGAGAGACAAAACAATAGCTAAGCTTATAGAAAAGCCCCTAATTATCGTTTTTATAGGTGTGTAGGTACGCTCTGTGGCATGCAATAGGGGAACCACGCACTGAAAACAGTAATTTAATCTGCTTGGTAAAACATTTATCAGGACAACACCTAACATTCTGACACCAGGTCATTTTCATGGTCTGAGCTAGCATCAGTTTAGTGAAGCATATGGATGTGAACGAGTAGTGCTTTCCTTACTCACTACCTACTGCTTCTACTGAGGTGCCCCTGAGTAAGACAGTTAACCCCATCTGATCCTCCAACAGACTGTGGTTTAACTGGGGAGCTCCCAGATGTGACTATGCATAACTGTAGGAGTGTGAAGCAGAATGTTGCTGAAAATGACTGTTTATGCTATCCTGGATTAAAAAAAAAAAAGATTTTTAGAAAGTACCTAAAAGCTGTTTCTTCTGCAGAGCAAGCATGTTTGAAGCAGTTAATTTGGGAGTCAGGTTTACTCCTTTCCTCTATTTTGGTAGATTTAAAATCTTCTGATCCAAGATGCCATAACACGTCTCACTGTTAAACAGATTTTAACTGTAGCTTGTAAATGTAATTCCCACCAACTATAAGAAACTACACTGTTATAAGGAGAAGGGTATTGACATTGTACAGGCAAAAATAATAGATATAAAGTACTACCCACATGAACTGAGGGAAAACCACAATCTCAACTGATTCTCAAGTTAAATTTCTTCTCACGAAATAATAACAGGGATTGTGTGGAATTATTAGGTTCTACTTTTGCCGCCAAAACACGGGGATGAAAGATAACCTCTGTCCAATAAACAAACTTCTTAAGTTACATTTGTTCTTTCACTGAAATTTCAGCCATGCCCAGGTGCCTTTAAGTTGCATTACATGGGAAATGCACTGATTTAACATATCAAAGTGTGTTTACAGGTCTTGGGGAGCCTTTATTTTTGATTTATTTTTTACTTATGGGCACACAGTAGACACCAAAACAAAGTCATAGCAATGAGCTTTGATATACAGTATAATGTCCTACAGCTATCATAATCGCAATCATGTATCTAATGTTGCAAATCCAGCAGAGACAAATCAACATGAACATCCCATTCTCAGCACATTTTATGCCTCGTTTAGTTCACCAACTCCTGAGAAAAAAATCTCTTTGGCATGCCAGATATTTTCCCTCTCTCACCACTCTCTTTGCTACTTGTCGTTTCACACTGGGAAGGTAGGATACAAACTTGTGTTAGCTTGTAAGATGAGAGCCAATGACCTTGCTTTGATATTGGTGGGCTGGCCAAAGGGAATCAACCAGAGTGACCACAAAAATGATAAATGACCTGAAATCTGCAGGCTGCAGCGCAGGATGTTGATTCTCAGTGGAATCAGCAGTACTCGAAACCGTTTCGCATTGTGGAGAGTCATTTGTTTCCACATTAAAATAAAAATATTGCTTGGTGGAGCTGTGATGCAAGCACATGTAAAAATTGGATTTTGTTTGTAATTCTGTCATTCTGTAATTCTGTATTCACGCTGTAATTGTGTTTGCTGAACACAATCCAGCCACAAACATATGCACAATGAAAACAATGTAAAGAGATGGAGAGCAGACAAACAATGTTGGCAAAGGCATTTTTCAGGCTACACTCTGTCAGTAAGTAAATATGGTTGGCAATGTGATTCTACGAATGTAATCCGATCTAAAAACATCAACAAATATCCCTTTATAACCAATTCTTTAAACCTTTTGTTTACAACAATTTATTTTCTTGCGGTTAGTATGTGTGAACCTAAAAAAACACAATGGTAACACATGGAAAAAAGTCAACTTTTCAAGTCTGGTTCGCATCAAAGAAAACAAACGTAGGTGTGATCACACCACACGTTGAAAGAATGTAATTTTCCGTGTTGGCTGTTTCTAATGCTTATTGACAACTGGTGTATTGGAATATCGCTGGAAATATCACCATTTTCTATCTTTGCCGAGGAGTGATCACAGTATGTGCTACAAACAAGTGACGCCTAATGTCTACATGTGACCGATTAGGTCAGGATAACGAGATCAAGTTAATCTCTTAACACAGTTTGTCCCATTTAAATGTCATGAAAAAAGCAGCTGAACAAACATTTTAATGTTTTTTTCCCTCACTGTTGTTGCATTTGAAACTATGCATCCCACACACTGCTGACAAATGATCAGTCCTATGAGTAACATCAGTGTACATTTGCTACATTACCCTTAGAGCAAACTTGCATGTGCAATAAACAAAAAGGTCTATACTATATTGCCATGTAGTTGATGAATTCCATGTTGTTGTGCTCTGACATTTTTCTGAGACTATGGGAATTTTTTTTAAGCCCAATAAAGACATGATGAAAACAACTGAAAATATATTATAAAATTCATATATAAAATATATAAATATAATAATTAAAATATAAATATATATATTTGATTACAGTCCTGTTAAATACACTTAAATACACTGAGTTTAGGATTAATTTTAGATTAAAAGGTAGTTTATTCTTTCTTTGTTTTCTTTTGTTTTAGTTTCAGTTTCCCATTGGTGGTGCTACGAAACGCCCCCAGAAATTCTCTTATGTGCCTGTACCAAAATAATAAACAGATGGCAAACAATTGGTGTTGTTCATTTACGCTGGAATCTGTGCTAAATAGGTAATACATGGGGGGAAAACACCAATTGTGGTATTGCCGTCACTCAACCAACTTTCCCCCATTTCAGTTGTGCAGAACACTTACACAACACAGATCTTTTTCTCTTTGCTTAACATTAATTCCAATGGCAACAACTGGCAATGACCAGATTGGAGTGATAAGAATCCTTAAATATCACAAACTCAGTATCCCCCTTTCAACCAAGTAGTGCCAGGAACTAAGCAGCCCAGGGAAGTACACTCAGGAACTAAAGGCACTTTCCTGCTTGCATTTCCACCTCATTTGAAGACCCGTGAATATTACACAAATACACTAGCCTGGTTCCAGACTTCTGAATTACCTTACATCTAAGATTTTTCCAATGATGGTTGTTTCCCCTAGTTGGACAACCAGAGCCAATCAGACCTTTGTGGGCGGGATTAAGAATGGAGACGTAATATTCCTGGGCCAGAATGAGGATCTATTCCATACAAAAATGGCAACGAGAAAAGTTCTACAGTGGAAAAGGGCTAAATGACTTTGCAGGCATTCAGGCCAAAAACAGGGGGCTGTATTAGTTAATTTATCCACATTCAACTTTTTTGGTGGGCAACCCTGCGTTTTTTTTGCTGGAGCCCTCTATATTGGCACTACCACTGCACCGGACTGGCCCTGTTCAAATGAATGAGGGGGGTAAAGTCGGTCTGAACGCGGCCTTTATTTCCCAACTTTTAACAGTAACTGCCCAGACTAGAGTAGACTCAGTCCAACTCGGTCTAGTCATTAGTCATGTGGTCCAAATCGTAGACATTATTAGGGCCCAAGACATCATGTTTATCGCCCCAGCAGCACTTTTGCCTGACCACCTAAAAATTTGTGGTTTTGCTTGAATAGTAATTTTTGATCCCAAGCACTGGGAGATGCCATGATTCACTCCCCAAGGGTCTGTGTTCATTTTTTGCTGACCAAGTGCTGATCCCAGCTTCAGATGATGGAAGAAGAGGGGGTGTATAATTATCCTGCTGACGATGAGGTCATCTCTTGAACTTCTCCTCGAGTCATCCTCCAGCTAAAACAAGGATTTCAACACACTCATCCATTCAGCAAGTGCCATGGCAAAAAACATGTGATCCAAAGATGCATGACTCCACGTTTGCAATGGGAAAATGATAATTGGTCATATGAATTATGCGCAGCCACATGCTGAGCTTCTCTAAATGACCACATAAACGGATGACTATGAGCAGCACTGTTATTGTTTTGTTTTGGTTTTTTTTAAACACAATGCCCTCATTCAGCTGGGTTCGGTGGCTTTTGAACCCCTGGGCTCCAGTGTTGTGTGAAATGATGGAGGCTACAGACGTCAACAAACCACCATCAATGCTTGGCAAGCATGTGGTTTCCAAACAAAAGGTGAAGGCGGGCAGGGTGGGGGGCCAGCAAGCTGTAACTGACACTGACCATCTGACCCTCCACCCACCTGATGGTTTATCCAGACATAACAACATCACACCTTGGAGCACTCGGGTCTAACAAGCCCAGACCTGTCACAGTTTGACCCCGAAATACCAGAAGTCAATTGAAAGAGACATCTTGTCACGATGCTTCCGTAAACACGAGGCAGAGGCTCCAGAGCAAATGCATCTTTTGTCATAGTTCATATGGGTTCAGTGACTAAAAAGGAAATAGATGACTAACTTCTCAGATGTTTGTCACCCAGTTTAATATTTCCCTAACAACCGTGAAATCGACAAAAGCACACAATGTGCCGAAAAGGATGGAATTAGCATCCCTACTTTGGTTGTCTACCGGTTTCAGATTTGTCTTTTCCGATCAATTTTGAAGATTGAATGAGTTAATTGGTATGTTGTTAGATGTGAAAAAGAAACCTGGTAATTGGGAGAAATCTGATTAAGGCAGGAAATCAGAAGCTGTTTATTAGCACTGTAATAACCTGGTTACTGTAATATGTGTGGTTACATGCAGCTGGTCAGGACTCAGATTTTACTTAAACCATATTTTTAAACCAAAATTGGCATATTGTCAGTGTAATGGGGCTTCAGCATGAAAAGTTTGAATCTTTTACATTTTTATCTTTTCGGTTGGAAGCATTTTGCCTGAAGGAGCAGTTTGAAAATAGGAGTAGTTAGATAGTAACCCTTCTTATTATATTTTAATAGTCTGCTGTTCACCTTATGTTCACTTAAGTTTTGGTTTCAGCTTGATTCTGACATTGGACTGACAAAAACCTAGTTTAAAGAGCTTTATTATGAGGGATCCTAGCAGCGAAGCTCGCTGCAGAAACCCTATTGTTTTTGTTCTCATTATTCTTACTTCTTCTTTGTTATTTTTTTTTCCACAAAAACGTTTTCTGGAGCATTCAGTTGCATTTTACAGTTTGTAAAAGCTTGAAACCTTCCGGTAGATTCCTGCTCCAGAGTCCAGATTAAAAATGCAGAAGTAAAACATGTACTGTATATCTGTCATGTTTACATTTAACACTCTGTGGCAAATTCTTTTTTTCTGTAAATGAATAGATGGATCATTTCTACTGTTTTACTTGTGCACTTTCGAGTCTATGCAAAAGAAAGAGTAATTCAGAGTAAATAAAAGCTCTTAGTTTCTTTTTTCTCTTTCAGTTTGATTCTCATCTGCAAACTAGAATAAGAAGAATACATGGGAAGAATGAAGAAGAAAAACACTGGCATTTAAGTCTTGATCGGGTAGAAAAATAAATGATCATGTGCCAATTTACACGTGCCATGTTTACACTGTTGGGGCGCAGCATTTATTCTTAGACCAAATGTCCTGCTACTTCCTTCCCGTCTATAACAAGCTGGGAATTTTGCTGGGAACATCACTCCCCTTCCAGACAGAATGCTAGCTAGCTGTTCTTTCCTCTGTAAAACAAAACATGGAAAGCCTCCAATGACCTAATGCAGAATAAACGACCTGCTTTAGAGTACACTGTGTACTGAGAAAGAGCAGACGGTTACAACAACTTCTGCTTGAGCAAAGAACGACACGTAGCTGCCGTCTCACAGCAGCCACAGTGAATTGACAGAAGAGAATACTGCAACATATTCATACATATTCATGAAAACTCAGTTACATCACAACAGAGGAAGAAAAAACCCAAATTAATCCATATAATTAAAACTGTCCAGATGAAGTGAACTAAAAATGTATCAGAGATTCTTAAAACTATTAAACATTTAGAATAATTTCATTACCTTTAGCCTCAAAGATAACGCAGGAATAAACGGCCCTTGTTGTTTCAGCGAAAACATTGCGTTCTATTACCATGTCTCTGAAATACATGTACACAAATACATGACGGATCTGCAGAGTCTGACTTTTGCATAAGTTCTGGAAGCTAGCCCTACAGTTTGCTACCAGAGTAATTCCCAACCTTCTTTGTCAGAGGAACCCCCACACGTCTATCAGATGAGAACCCCCCCCATCGCCCCCACCCGTCTTGTCCCAAATGTGTTAATTTCAGCACATTTTGTCAGTGTTTAGGTCAGTTTGATCAACTTTGCTTACTATCACTTTAAGTGTCAGAAGATTATTAATAATATTAATTAATTAAGCTAAATATTTAACACATTTATCAATTACTTTTAGCAAATTATTTCGACTCCTCTGCTCACTTGCTAACTAGTTTTCAGAATTCATGATCACAATTTAAACATACAGACTGAACAAAGTAAATATTTTATGGAGGTCAGGAACTGCAGGCTGCAATAAGAAATGATAGTGGGCAGCCTGCAGGTCATAACCGCAAACATGGATAAGCTGTCTATTAATACTGCACTGTGGTCATCAGTCAAAGATGACACGTCACCTAAAGATGACACATCACCCAGTGGTTTAAATTTGATCTGTGATAAATATCCATACACCACGAAGAGCTTAAGGTTCAGAGTTTACACTGAGGCGCTGATGAATGAGAGCCCTTTGACTTATGATCTCTGACTATTTTTAAAACTTCTATGTATGCTAAGCAAAGGCAGCCATTTATATGAACAGTGCCCAAGCACAAAGAACATTCAAAGTGTGTGACAACCTGGGACAATAAGTATTTTCCTTAATATGCTTCATGCACAAAGAGTAAGGTGAGTGCGATACTGAAAAAGGAGGACTGAAACTAATTATGTTTGTTTGTTTAATCTATTATTTGTTTTTGATTAATTATTAGTTAGTCACTGGTTTATAAAATGGCCAAAGCTCAATGATCTCTGCTTACTTTATTTTTTCTTTCCCATATCTTCTTAAATAAGTAACTTTGTCAAGTGACACATAGATGAATTCTGTTCTGTTGAACAACTTATCACTAACTTATCAGTTAGTTTTAGTGCTATTAAGAGCCTTAATCTTTTTTAGGACATCACAGGTCTCAATATAGTCTCAGATTTGCATATAGTAATATTTACAGACGTGTGTAAACATCAACTTTCAATAAGCTTGATTTTACTTCAGACAACCAAATATGATTACATATTTTCATCCAAAGAGTCAAGTAGCCTAATGTGCAGATAATGCACAACGGATCATCAATTCAGCCTCCTAATGTGTCATCAGTCAATAGGCTGTTGTGGGTCAGCACATACTGAGCTCACCAATTCAAAAGCTGCTTTGGCTTTGGGTTCATGGACACTACCAGGACCAATGACAGAATGTGTTTGCTTACATCCAAACTAGATTAAAACAGGAGAATGTGTTGACATTCACTTATAGATACCTGTAGGAATGAGTGGAAGGCTTGTGTATTTCAAAACAGAAGATATAACAAGGAACGACAAGTGTTTGCAGGGTTTTTACCAGAGGGATATAGGTTATGCAAATGTCCACTTTTTGCATAAAGTTTTCCAGGGAAAAAGCTTCTGGCACACAGGAAGTGGTGGTTTTACATTTCTAATTTCAGAATAAAATTTTGGAATGAAATTAAGAATTGAGAAGTTTGCTTTAGAAGCCATGGATGTGCAGAAAAGTGTGGCACCTCCAAAAGTCAAGTGAAGAATAAACAAAAACCAGTATGGGCTACTCTGAGTGACAAGTGATCTCTGGGAAGTGTAGTGCAGAAGCACCACTGCGATGACCAAACAGAGAGACAATTTGGCACTATAAAACAGGATTTACATGCTTATTTAAAGAAATGTCCTGAGACACATTTAGACTTGTGTTTTGCTCAAAGTCATTTTTGCTGATAGAGGAAAGAGTTGAGCAGACACCCTCAGGGTACTCTGCACATGTATATAAACACGTTCTGTAAATTCAAATTGCAGAGCAGACTGTAGGCCAAGATTTAATTAAAGACTCTTTCTGAAGCTCCAAGAACGACTGCAAGTCTCTAATTCTTTGCCAGTGAAGCAGCTCTAGAAACGTTCGTGATGTTTCAGTACTTGTTCTGTGTCTGTTTTTGTTTTGCTGGTAAGATGTACAAGCACTTACTCAACTTTTTAAATTTAACAAATCCTGTTTCTCTTTTACACAGTGTTACTTCAAACTGCGAAGACTCGGCCTATCTTTGCGCCTCAGAGTCAGAATTCTGAGTATTTGCTGCTTCTAACGAGTAACTCTGCAGCTGAGTACTCCTGTTAAAGATAAACTTGTGCGTCAGCTGACTTCCCAGAAACTGTTGCTTTTTTTAAAAATCAAGGGGCGGGCTGTTGCTACGGGGAAGTGGAGAGGCGTATAGCCAATGCTCTGACTGTCTGAGAAGACTATTGCTCAAAGCTCAAGTTACGAAACTGCAAATAAAACTGCAGCAGGCTGGCTTGAAGCTTCAGTGGGAAGAAAACTTGAGAAATGAAACATGATGAAATTAAGTTTAAGTTAATCTAGTTATGAAACCAATTTGAACTGTTTTGTAGCTCCTTGTTAGAGCAACCAGAATGCAACCCACATCCCCAAAAGGTCTGCAGAGAACCACTTACATTCTTTACAATCCAAAGGAATTAAAGTTTATGAATGCTTAATGCACAGAAACTTTGAATAGGTTATCTGAGCAAAGCTAAGGATGGGTCTAGTCCTGAATAATATTGGGTCTCCTCTGGGTTGGGTAGTTCCTGGAAAGTGATCTAAGCTGAAAATAAATCAATACACCTCACAGTATCTGAATGTTCAGTATGTGTGCAGACAATAGTTTCAAAACCACTCCTTAAACTATCCCATGACAGGAATGTGTTCACCTGCTGAAGGCTTTCTATAAGCTTTCCAGTTTACAGCTGTGCTGCACTATTACATTTGACTAGTTTTTTCACCCACAACAGATGATTTACACTTAAGCAAAACAACTGCAGCTGGAAGATATGAAAACTGCAATAAATTATCAATCAACTCACACATAACTCACTTTCTAGTGAGCTCTGTTTTCTTGAAATAATGCTTGACAGCTTCCTCATCAAGTTGTTTCTCTTGCTGTGAAAGATAACCGAATACCTAACCATAGTGGGCACGTCCAAAAGTCTACTGTTAATAGCCCTGTTGACATAGCCAACCGCAATGGTTTCATTTTCAGTTTGACGCAAATTATTTTGCCTTAAGAATTAAGAAAATTTTAAGCTGTGTACAAATTCATGGGAAGTTTTTGTTTGTTTGTTTTAAGCATGCCAATATTTAGTCTAATGATGATGTTCCTTCCACTAATGTGCAGCCCTATTAAGTTATCATGTTTGATTACTCAAGTTTCATTAGTTTACTTTGACACAGCTATGGTTTCTGTATGTGCAGCTTGTCATTGATAAACAAGATAACATTAACATCAAGGTTGTTCAAAGACTTGCATATTCAGCTCCTAGACACTGCAGTGCTGTCTGTTTTACACCCCCCCAATCCACTTGTGTATGGTGCAAACTGCTCCATAAAATTGCCTAAGCCTCAATTCCCCATTGTAGAGCAGCCTGTTCTTCACAATGAACTGTGCAGTGGTAACCAGGGTGGTGGCTAACATCATTAGCTGCAGGAGAGGACATGGGGAGGTCTGCTGTGGATCATCACCATGGAGAGGCTCTATTCCATTTCCTCCTAAGACCTCGATGAGTGTTGTTTGTCCTGTAACCCGAGACAACGGGAGGATCTGAACAAACAAGGGCGCAGCCACACATCACCAAGGATTCCCCTGCTTGAGGCTTGATATGGTCTACACTAAGATTTAAGGTTTTAGATGACAATAAGTGCAAATATGTTCTTGTACTCCCGGATTAATGTTACAACAGTACAGCAGAACAGAGTGAAGCTATAGTCTAGCAGACTCTAGAAACCTTCCTTACTACAACCACATCAGAGATCTAAGTGGGTAAAAGAGAAAATGGCTGTAATTTTGTATAAAAAAAACTAAACTAAAAATAGACACATTATAAGCATCTAAGAACCCAATCAAATATATCATGTATGATACATTTGATTAATATGATATATTAAAACATAAATACTTGATTGAGTCACCAGTTTCTAGGTAGCTAAAAGACGGTGTAGACTGTGTTATGCAATTTTGAGGATGTTGTGAACTGTTTACCCCAGTTTCACAATCTAGCTGGTGCTGGTGCATTCAGCTGCTGTGCACCAGCTCTTCAACACGCTTCCACTGCAACTCGCAAAACTGCGGATGCAGCTGAGTGTGCAGTGTGATGGAGGCTCTGCCACCGCCTCATCAAATTTCTAGGAAACGGCAGCCATTGCTCTGTCTTGGGTTGTGGTGTGAAGTGCGGAGGCGTTAACCTTAGTTGAGAGCGAAGTGACTCATTTCAGCACACCAGAAACTGTATGAGCTTAGACGTAACCTCTAGCTTTTGCTAAATTCCCTTAACAGAAAAAACAGTATCAAAAAGGTCAAACCATGAGTCACATTTCTTTTTTTTATTATTTAAAAGCTTACAACTGGATCTGTACTAGTAATCATTGTCTGCTTTCTCTCTCTCTGACGACCCATATTCTTCCCAAAACTACTGTCAGCTCTGGCGCAGACAAGCAATCTGCATCTTCCCAACTCACAGTCCTTGTTTATTTCCTCAGACTCAAACGTTCCAGGCTGGTGTTCAGCCAAAAGTCCTGCATGTGGTTGATCTCGTCTGCTAGAGCAGATCCAACATTTTCCTAACAAGGAAGTAGAGCTACACTCATGCAAATCCACTGCCGCCTCCCCTCACATGGTTATGTGTCCATACAAAGTATCCAGGGGTTATGAATGGAGTCTATGGAAATGGGCTTCATGACATGGAAAAAAACAGCTTTCCCTTCCTGGTTTGGCCTAGGGCTTGTTTACAAACACCATTGCCACCAGGGAATTGTGATATATATATATGCACAAACACATAACCAAACAAAAAATAAAATAAAAATAAAAAATTCATGTCAACTGACTGCCCATACCACTTTAATTTGCATAGAAACACATTTTACATTTATTAGAAAAATAAAATTTCTTTGTAAATTAAATAAAACCTAATTGTTTGAAGGTTGACTGCTGTCAGTAAAGTCTGTCCCTTTACGTCCAGAGCAAAATTTTTTTTTACTTATTTTGCAGTTGGGGGGTGGAATGGAGCCCAAGAAAAAGATCATCTTATCAGCAGTTAAGCTTCAATGTCCTTCGTCTTAAGTCCATACTTGAGAGGTTGTTAAAAATAAGTCTCTGGGAGTCCAACAAATTCACCTGATCAACAGGGCCAGTGTTGCCCCGATACCAGCAAATCCAGCAACGGCCATGAGTGTGTTCCTCACCGTGGACTCCGGGTCTGCTACTCGAAAGAACTCGACAAAGCCGTCCTGGAAAGAAATGATTAAAAATCATTAGGTGGAAATCCGAGTGTGAAGCACAGACGTATGTTCACTGGACACATAGGCTTTGTTGCACAATGAGAGCAGTTATGCAACCAGTACATTTTTCTACATCCTGTCATTCAGCCATTAGTCATAACTCACCCAGGAGTTGTTTTTGATCAGCCAGTCCCTCTGGTCAGACAGCAGGTATGTGGAGATCTCATTTCCCACCAGCTCCACACAGTTCTCCCTGCCTTTCTCCTTCAGGTACTGAGACACCACTGCCCCGAAGGCAGCCAGGCTGGCGATACGACCCCAGTTGGTGGTTCCGTCCGCAAAGAGGTTCTTGGCTACTGAGCTGACAAAACTCGCATCATCCCCTCTGTCATCCAATGACAGTTTGTTGATCATACCTAAAAAAAAAATGGTCTGGGTGAGAAATCTATCTCTTATACATTTAAGGTTGCATTGCAGTGAGGCCATCAACTCAATTCACAACTTACTTCAATTGAAATGAGTTATAAGTAAGTGACTGCTGACTTAAAATTTACTTAAGTATTTTTTCCTTTTACGTCTTGAGAATAAAATGGCTCCTACTGGTCAAAACAGCAGCTCCAAACATGGTGTCTGTTATATAAATACAGCCTGTAGCTGAAGCAGGTAAAGGCTATGAGCAGCTGTCTTTGTTTAAAATCCATACTGGTCACTACCTACCATTGTATGCGTATCTGTGTTTTTTCAAAACGTCCTCCACAACTCGTTTCATTGTTGATAGTGCTTTGCTGTCATTCCACTGAGGTTTAGAAAGTCCAGTAAAGTCTCTCAGGAAACGGCTAATGAGTTGCCTCGTGTCATTTTCCAAGACTTCGTCCCCTGCTGGGCAACTGCTGACGCCGATTTCACTGTCTGACTGCAACTCCGGGGTGCACGGCAACGAGCCGTCCTCAATCTCATCGTTGTTCTCTCGAAGGCTTTTTGTTACATACCCATTTGTTGACTTCACTCCCAGATTCTTGGGCCGTTTTGGGTTATCGTTGGACCCAACATTTCCGTTGTGAGAGTCTAAAGAAGAGCCCATGGCAATGTGCGGTGAGGAATCTCCTGAGCCGTAGTGCATCGATCCCTCCACGACTCCATTTTGAGGAAGAATAAAGCTCATGACTCCGGCCGTAACGTTGAACGCGGCCCGTTTCGTTGGCGGAATAATATTCATTTTGAGTATTAGCTTGAAAATTACGCGTACTTGTTTAGGTGATGTAGTAGGGTTACAGTGGATTTACGCTAGCCTGTATGAAACAAAAAAAGCTAGCCTTATCCCTAACATTCACGCATTCTCCATGGTGGGCTGAAACGGAAGTGAAGCTTTGAAGCGCTGCTGTGGTATTTATACGAATGATGTGGGCGTACTATAACGCCACCTACGTGAGCGTGATACGTTTTGCGTCAATCAGACGTCAACCGCATTTCCAAACCTATGTATTTAAAACTGTTTTTTGTTTTGTTTTATTTGTTTAACCTAGTTTAAGCTAGTTTAAGCCCGACGGACGGTACCGCAGGTTGACCCCAGTGGCGTAATTACAAAAAATCGCGATGGAAGATGGTCTATTTACAGAACATATGACTGTTATATTATTTTGAAAACATGGGTTCTTCATCTTTCAGAATCCGTAAACCCCTTGTATGTTGTCCAAGCGATGTCTTATTACTAAGTATTTTAACAATAAAGTCGTACAAATATAAACTTACTAACGTAAATATAAGAACAAGTTGAAATCTACAATAACATGCTTGGTATCGATGGAAACTAGAAATTCCGAGCTTTCTAATAAAATATACGCACCACGATGGGGGGAGACACAACGTTTGCTATTTCCGGGGAAACATAGCAGTCAAACTTCACATTTTACAGTCACACTGACATGAATCATGTTATTGCCAAATATTTTACCAAGGCTTATGTTAATTTCGCCACATTTTAGTTATGTACGTGCCTACTGTAAGTTTGGACCAGCCATGAGTCAGAGACCGTCACGGGGGGGTTCATGGATGTATTATTAGACATGGGTGGTGAGAGGGGGGTTCACCAGCCATTTCACTGCAGCCAGACTGAATCCCTATGGCGGGGGCTCCGGCTCTTCGTCCCCATCTGGTGGTTCTATCGAAGTACTGACACCAATTAATATTACGCCCTTCTGACTCAAAACTAAACTGAGGAGACCTCATAACGCTGAAAATACAAAGCAGGAGTGTGCAGGACTGACTGATTTGCGGGATATTTTTGTATTTTTCCATGACATCAAAAGTTAAGACATGACTCTCCCAACATTAACCATCACCATCAGCGAGAATATTATTAAATGACAATAACAAAGGCTATAATAACAGCAAGAGATAATAATAATAATAATAATAATAATAATAATGCAGTTTCTTAAATTGTTTAATCTATATTTTTTATCTGATAAGTACAGTTTAATATTTTTTTTTCTCTTTTATACCCCCGTCAAATAATACAGTGTCATGGTGTAAGTGCAGTTATGTCATGCAGCAGTTACGGTGACATAAATAAAGTCCTTTGATCTGTTTACATTTTGATAAATGACTGCAAACTTTCACTTTAATGCTGATCTTATTGCAGTAAATTGCAAAAAGGGGACATATCAATGACATATATAGCCACCCTGTCCTACATATTAGCACACATAACCTTTGTTATCACGAGGGTATATTGACAAATTTCCTCAAGTTTAAGAACAGAGGGTTCTTGTCATCCCAGTCTGTGAGACTTTAAACCTGTGGTTCTTCGCTACACAAGTAAAATTTTCCATTTTTTGTTGGAAATAGCCAGAATGTCCGGACCTCAACAGAGGATTGTGCTAGTGTTCAGAGGGAGGTTGTACTCCCTTTCAACCCCTCCATTATGTTTACCCACAAGATCCAGCCTTTTATACTTCACTTTGGGACCTTTTTTCATTAGCATGTAGTCACCAACTAATACGTCAATGATACAAGAGCAGAGACCTGACGTAAATGAAAAACAAGGAAATCTTATTAATGTAAAAGTTTATTTCAAATACTGACAAAAATCCTCTCACCTACTCCCACACAACTGAAACATTCCACGTACTCCTGTACTTTCTGAAGTCTAAAATTATTCCTGTGTTCTCCAGTCATCCTCTTTATCATGTAAACCCTTATTGTTTTCGTGGAAGCAAGGGTGCCTCTGATTTCCCTGTAGTTATCTTGGGCTAGGATGAAATATACTAATTATGCAAAAAGAGAACACAAGAAAAAAAAGAAAAGAAACATTTACTTGCAAAACAACAAGAAAACGGATAAGGTAAAAGCAGCACAAAAGTACTTCAGAGCACACAGCCTGTCATTTCTTTATACATTCTGGCACGTGTTTATCATAGCTGAACGAGAGACACCCTGTGTGCTGGGTTTGAAATATACCCTGCTATTTCCTCTTGTTGAACTGCTCTGTGCAAAGCCAAACATCAAGTAGCATTCAAGAACTCCTGTCCACTGTTGTTTCATAGAACATGTAGCTTATTCACCCATTTCTTTTTGCAATATTTACTTCTTAAAGCAGGAAACTGTAGGCTTTTAAACAAAACGTGATGCTAAATGGTCTGTTCACGTCAGTCGAAGTGACAACGTTTTACAGACTTTTCTTTTAAGCTCTGGCCGGACCAAAAGTTGGATCAAATTCAACAGTGCACCATTAAAATTTAGTGGTAGAATTAACATTGCGGTTTACCAGTCTCAACTGAATGGACTTTGACAGAGGAGCTATAGGACTCTGAAACAGAGATACTCTGGGACAAGAGAGTCGGACTGGTAGAATCAAGAGGACAGGTGTTCTTTACAGGGTATCATCTCTTAGATTTGTCTTTGACTGATACAGCAGCATTTACACATATTTTCATATGATACAGATTCACATAGCCTCTGCAATTCGCTAAGATGGAGCAGAAGTAGTGTTAAACTGAAAGGAGAGAGGAACCATTGAATCAGAAAATAGCTCAGGCTATGAAAGAGTGAAAAGCAGGTGGGAAACAACACAAAAATCCCTTCCTGTTGAAGTCTATTTACAACAGCTGGAACAGAGAAAAGCAGTGCATTCATACAACACCGTAACAAGCACATACGTACAGGTCAGTTCTCTTTCGCCCACTGCAAATTTGACACATTTTAAAGTCTTAATGAAAAACAAGTGAGGTTGACAATGTGATGGTGCATGCACCCTATCACCTAGCCTACATGGTGGAGTGTGCATTTGTGAAGGTTCCCTGAAGCAGTATTATACAAGGAGGCTGATTCTCAGTGAGCGCCGGCATCCAGTTCAGATTTTTGAATGTGTGGATGGCACGCATTCAAAGTCTGCAGATTTGTTGATTGCACCATTCACCTCTTTCAGAGGTCGAAACCACATTAACAGGTGGGACTTGAGAGCAGAGCATGGGCTCACACTTTGCCCCCTCACCATGTGTTATAAAATCTCTCTCTGCTTTGCCAAGTATTGGAGTGAGTGTATCCTGCAGGCACGCAGTGTCCCACTTTAAGACTGCGATGACGATCTTGGGAGCAGGGCTGACACCTGTGGTTATCAGGTTGCCTGCTGTTTACCCTCTGACACCCCTGAGATCAAAGATCAGTCTGTGTAGTGTGTCAGTTTGGGAAGAAAAAATGTTCTTTGGGGCGCTGGTAGTAGAAGTAGGTCTATACTCCAGTTAAGATTTTAGGGAAGTAAAGTAGTAGTATTCTTTTACTAAAGTTAGTGTTTTACAATGTGAACTGTCAAAGAAGGCAAGATGTCAAGGGAACCACTACATCTGACTGATATATATATTTTCTGAAAGTGTTAAAACATTGAGAAAACAATCTCCCACAAAAAATGAGAAATCAATGTCCTTTTTTAGCTTTAACAAGCAGCTAGAATAAGAACAATTCTTCTGGTCTGTCCCAAATGTCTGAAAACAATTTTCACTGCACAAGGCTATGACTATGGTTACTTTTGTCTTTTTAATGGGACTTCTGTGATCGGATATTGCAGTCGTGTCAAAATACATTTGTTCACGTGTGCCAGTGAAATGCTTTTTTTTGCTACTTTTAGCAGTGTTTGGATCTACAATGATGACAGAAAAGTAAGTTGTCTGGATGGTGGTCGCATCATTTTTCATTTCTCCATGAGATCCAAACACAATGTGAGCCAGACCAACTTGGGCTGCTGTCTGTCTCATCACATCACAATGAGAACCAGATGATTAGATGGTTACAGTCATTTTGGAAAGACAAGGATACCCACGATCTCTGAGCCCGATAGCCGCAGTGTGAAATTTGGCTCAGTTGGTAAAGCATAGAATTTCCAAGCCAGAAATCCCAGGATGTAATCCCAAGTGAGTCGATTTAGCACTCCCATTTCTCTCAGGCATGTTAGCTGGTCTGGTCCTCAAAGCGCCAAGCTTATCACAAATTACGGGCTTATTTGAGTATTATTTACAGAAGCATATGCTCTATGCATGGTGCTTCAATCCCCCCCACAAATCTTTTAGTCTCATAGTAAACACAGGTCTTGATGCAACTCAACAGCAACCAAACTAAGACTGAACTCAGAGACTGGCAGGGTTCCCAGCCATTAAAAATAATACACGGATATACTCAGCTGGCTCTTGCCCCTAACTGGAGTGTGTGTACATGGATTGTCAGGACAGTAAACAGGAAAGGAGGGAAGGAAGTGCGACTGTGGATGTTTCAGGGCTTCGTGTGTTTGTTTTGATACGTCCTATCACTAAGCAGATGCCCCAATCCCATTAAAAAAACATGTTAACTTTCTTTTTTGTTACATGTTACAATCATGCAGCATATTTAGAGAACAGGAGCAAAGGGAGTCAAGAATTAAAGCAACATGAGAGAGAAAAATAAGTGGTGTTTCAATTCCCTGTTTGGCTGAGCTGCAGCAGATGACCTCGAGCTTTGTTCGACAAAAAGTGCCCTAAGGATGATGAAAGGAAGCCTCCATTCACTTCCCCCATTTCCCAATATGGTGTCAGCGAATGCTAAAGAACTCTCAAGCTAGGCAGCTGCCCCTCACAGATTTGGTATGCAAGCAATTATTCACATACATCTTCCGCCTCCCGCCGAACCCAGCCACCAGGATAGAAAGGGAACATAAAGATCAAAGAATGCACTGCAATCATGGTTCCTAACTCCCTTACACACATTATTTTGGTGTCATTTAGGATGCAAAAAAAGAACAAAGCATACTATACCGACTACAAAGTGCATTAACTCACCCCATCCAACCCCTGCCTGATGACACACACCTACTGTGATGCATCTTGGAACACCAAAAACCAAGATATAAGGGAGGCAGTAGAGCAGAGTGCGCAGAGGGGGCAGAGCTGTGCGTGGTGGGAAGGCAGAGAAGGCTGTGACCTCATGGGCCGCCTAAACCTCCATCCCTCCCACCCCGCCCCACCCACATACAAGCAAATTGAGTTTTAACTTATACAACTCTGCCCGACATGTTAAAGCCAGTGGTGCCTGGGGATGAAAAGGGAAGAGAGGGGAGGGGGTGGGCATATTGGGGACATGGGTGAGGAGGAGGAGGGACGTTTGCTGGGAGCCCCAGGGGGGTGAAGGTGCTTCTAGGATGGTGGAGGCTAGCCGGCTAGCTTGCTGGTCACCAAGGAGGACTTCCTCTGTGGCAGATCCTGCGGCGTGGGAATGTGGTCGCCAGTCACCAGGTTCTTGTCGGGCCCCGCCACAGGAAGCTGCTTGTTCTTCATCTTGGCTTTGGCCATGTTGTAGTCGCCCGAGTCGAAGTACTTTTGCTACGTGAGAAAAGAGATAAGAGGTGCTCACAGCTTTAGTGCCTCTTACTGGTGTCACTTAAGCAAAGAAAACAAGTTGTAGGTTTCACCAAAGACACCATGGAACGGGCTTGGTTTACCGGCTACAGAGATTCCGTCGTTGTAGCATGTGGTTTGCGTGCCAGCTTCACTGTGTGCACATTGAGTTTTGCCAAGTGATAATGCAGTTGGTTATGCAGAGTTTGGAAGCATAGGTATATTAATATATAACTGGTATTGAATTAATTAACTGGATCGTTTTAACTACAGGCTCATGGATACACATTGATTTGATTTATTGATTTTAATGTGAAATGTAATAACACCCACAAGGTTGCTCTGCTGTGTCGCATTGCCTCTGGTACAATGGAGGGGTTTTTTTTTTTTTTTTTTTACACAGTTCTATGTAGTTTTTACCTGTTGGAGGGCTGCGACGACAACAATACTCACATGCCCATATGTACATTGAAATGGTTACCAGTCCCTGCAATTGTTCCTCCTGTCCATAATGGCCTTGTGCCCTTCCTAATACAATCCAAATGTAAGAGATGGAGGACAAAATAGACAGTCCTCATTCTGTGCAAAAATGTATCCCAAAGTTCAGCTAAAGCTAACATGAGGCTTCAGCAGTCTCAGTGAGGCCCGTTGCACACTTCTTGTGCTGGGCTTATTGGTCTGTGGCCCGTGGTACCCTCGACCCAAACCCTTCCTATTCTGCCTCCTTGCAAAAGACACTGTGAATCAGATAACCTGTTGAAAGGCTTTTTATAACTCCTTTTAAATTGCTTCTGAAAATGCATTTTTATCATAAGCCTTTTCTATACCATTATTAAATTTGGGTTAATTTATCTTGAGTTTGTGATTTGTCAGTTTATAGTATGTTCAGCTGCTATTCCGTGATCTAATTCCAATAGTGCTAACCCTAAACTAACCTACTATTTCTGTTTTGAAGTTTTAGGAATCGCTTTGCTAAAGCAACACGTCTGTTAATTCCAGCTTGTTATAGGCATTATTGTGCACTTGACACTGAAACAGGAAACTGCTCCTATTTAGATCAGCACAGATTTTAATGCTAAGTTTCCAGTTTCTTTTACCAATAACTGCTGATTTCTTATATTCGTACTTAACAGTTGCTCAGAGGTATCGTTGTCTCTTTCTGCCCTGTCTGGTTGAACCATTGTACAGCGTTTTGTTCTCCATGTACAAAACATTACTTTACGGACAGTGTGCACACAACCGCAGAGGAGATGGCGCATGGTTGCCACAGGAAAAATACTGTGGTCTTTATGTGTCAACATTTAAGTCTTTTTAGTATGAAATTCCCTGGAATGCATTTTGCACAGAACTAGGAATGTGGATTTGTCCCCCATCTCTTAAATTGGAGTATTGTATTAAGATAGACTTGAAAACATTTTTAACCTATTCTTTTAACACCAAAAAATGAAAAGGTTCAATTACTTAATTTTTTAATGGAATGATCAAAAACTAAAGGAAAACTCCACTAAGATTCTCTAACTTTTTGAGATCATCAGTCTCTGATGATGTTCATTCTGAGAGTTATCTTATGATTTAGTACTGCAATTTACTTTTTGGCTTTCCCCTCAGCCTGCCTTAGCTACTCCTACTCGGTGATTTCCCAGAATGACTTTCAACAATCTCCAGAGGTGGAGGTTCTCTGTAACATATACAATATGTGTAGGTGGAGAGAGCAACAGTTTTTCCAGACGAGGAAAAGTGAGAGAGGAGAGAGAGAGAGAGCGATGCCTTTGTGTGCTGTGCCCTGCTGTTCAAATTACAAATAAAAATAATCTGTTGAACAGGCTGTTGTATTTCACATGCCACCAATGCGGCTGCATTGACCTCTGGTCTACTGAGGTTCAGTTGGTGGAGGAATTATTTTTCTCTCTGCTTCAGTGGATTTACCTGTAGGATTGTTGAATGGACTACAAAATGGCAGCTCTAAATAGAAGCCCTTGCTCTTTCGTTGTGAGGGACACATAATGTTAATCAGCATTGTTTTAGATGACAGAAACATTTTGTACAATAAAACTCCACTGTAACCAAGCTAGATACATCTCATTAAGATGTCTATATGAGGTCAGTTATCTGCAAGATTAATAAAAATATAGAACAGTTTACAGAAAAATGAGAAAATTAATGAAAGGTATGTTGCTTTTGCAACGAAAACAAGTATTTCAAGGTGATTTTTCCATGACAGTGATGACGTGGAGCTTGACAGTACAAAAGTTAAAATCTGCTGGACCAGATAGATTAAATACTTTTTGTTCAGAATTCACACTAAATGCAGCATGTTATGCACGAGCAGGTAGGGATTCATGGCTTTACTGACAGAAACATAATTGCTGTGGGGATCAAATCTGTGACCAGTTTTTAATGTGACACAATCCTGTCTCCTCACTGTTCTCGTCTCCGACCATGTCATGGTCATGGTCACCTACCCCTTTCTGTAGTCTCTTCATCAGGAAGTCTGAGCCGCCGGGCTTCTGGCCCAGGCCGGGGTACTTGGCCTTCAGCTTGGCCTCCTCTGCCTTCACCGGGTTCGCATTCTTCTCCTGGGAGTCCTGTGGAGACAAGAACAAACAGACATAAACACTCCTCCTTTGCAGAAAACAGAGCCGATACATCTTAAGGAAAATTTAGTGTGTGACAGGCACTCATTTATGGTCACCCTACAATTCCAAAAATGCTGCAGCTACTACAAAAACAGTAACGTGCAGTAAAGTCTACTGTGATAAACAGGGTCACTTCACTCTTCACAAATACTATAGGTGCTCTTAAAAATCTCTGCTGTGAATAGGGCTAAAAACTATGACAAGAACTAGTGGTAACTGAAGATACTTTATGATAGTATGAGTTACAGCATGAACGTTCTTCTATTACAGTCTCTCATATCACCATTATGCCCAAGAGGAAATAACTCAAGAAGAGGACAAAGCTTGGTACAAACAGAGATATAAAAAACAGGTCTAAATGATTTTTAGACGCTTATACTGATAACAAACAACTAAAGCCCTCTTTAGAAATCATGTTTAGAAGGATTTTGTACACAAGAGCATCACGTATGCATCTGTTAAAGCTGAAGCTAGTCGATGAAGAATGAACTCTGACTCTCACAAGTTCATACAAATCTACTGTTAAACTATTACTGTAAAGCAATAAAGTAGGGCCGCATTAGAACTTTAAGCACAATTTGTGCTTACAATTACATTTAAGCATGATAAGCAATCAGAGTGTTGATAACTGCTAAATCACAAGTTGTTACATGCTGTTATTTTAAGTTAAAGCACATTTTTATCTGAAAGCATACCCTAATTTTACCTGAACTGGCTGTTTATTTTATTGCTGTTGTGTATTTTATTTCTTTATATTTGGTCATTCACTGTGGTAGTTTATTTCTCTTGTTGTGAAGCACTTTGTACTTTGCTCTATAAATAAAGTTTTATTATTATTGTTATTATAAAGTGGACATAAACCTTGTTTTCAGCCTCCTGTGGGGATCATGCTTTGGCTGCCATAAATAACAACATTTACAGTAAATATCATGATTCCTTGTTTTCTGTTAATTCTTCATTGGTTATGTAGCTTTGTGCTTTTTAGAAAAAGTGGTCAAGAAACAATAACTTGACAACACTTTCCATCTCTTAAGGCACCAGGACGGGGTTACAGAAGTCTGAGGTGGCAATTTGAGTAGACAATGCAAGTACTTGTGCTGTTGCCACTGACTAACACTAGCCAAACTAGTCAGATACCTGTCATTCCTTTTCAGGCAGATATTGGGGGCCAGTAATTTGAGCCACCAAGGCACACCTTGTTTGTGTATACAGTGTGAATCAAGTGTTTTGGCGCCATGTTAAAGCTATCTCAGGAAATACACAGAAGCTGAAGAACAGACTCGCCTTAGACCGAGTGTGCTGATTCACTTGGGTCCATGATGAGAAATTTATGAGCCTATACATTAGGCTCCAATGCAGGGTAAAAACGTAGCTTCAAAGTTTGACTAGACATTTCTTCCACACACTATTTGACCATATAGATATACTGTATCTGCTTGTTCCGGTGCCTCACTGAAACTGTATCACACTTCAGTGGGTGAAAGATTACTCATTAGGAGTGTTATATCAAATTTAAATACATTTGACATCTAATGCTTCATTTTATACACAAATCATCATAATACATTTGATATTTTTACAAACTTTGCAATATTGATTTGAAAATCTAAAAGTCACGTGGGTTTAAGCAGTGAGTGATTTACGTTTGGCAGTAACTACATTAGTAATGCTGTGTTTGTCAAAACACTTAACACAGTTACCATTCACTGTAACTAGCCTAAGTGTCTTCAGGTATCAACCAACAGGTTTGTCAACACAAGTCTGAATTTGAAACTTCTAACCTGCTGTGCAGCCAATCAGGTGCATGCAAGGGCTGTGCATTATATCAATATTTATCATTGATCAACAATCATTATATTTCTTGTATGGCGGGATTTTTATAAAACATTAACAATTTAGATATCCGAATAATCAAAACAAACCAACTGCTAAATCCGATTCGTCCCTAAATTCTTTTTGAACTACTTGAGAAGGCCAGCAGATTACAATGGCTCTAGTTTGCTTTGAATCACTGTGCATTCCAGTATGATGACAATCAAACATCATGACATGTTGTTTTTTATGTTTTAGATATTGTGATTTATATAATATCAAACAGCAACAAACGTAAGCGGTAGAAACAAACTGCAGGCATTGGAAGCCGAGAAAAACAAATCACACCGGTTGGATATTCTGACCAATACTGATGTCAACAGATGTTTGATAAAGCATTGATCCAAGTGTTGAACTATGTGCACATCACTGCCGTTGTTGTGGCACAGTATGGAAATGCAGAAGCACTGTCACACTGCAGTTGTTGTCACTGTCAGGAGAAGACCATCAGGAATCTCAAGCCATGTGCCAATCAGGACGGAGTTCTTGTTAGATTTTTCAATGCATGCGTACTGAGTGAAATCACCAAGTTATGTCTTTATTTGAAGACTGTCGGACCTACATGGCACATTTTGAGACCCTCCAGGACAGACCAATGAGGCCCGAGCTGCTGTGGACTCGCCAGCCAATTACACAAGGCAAGGGACAAAACAAAGTGACACACTAGCATGGTACTTGCTCTGAAAGGTTGGACAGCAACGATAAAACCATTTTCTGCACACCGAACAGCTTTTCATAGCTCTACATGTCTTGCAGGAGGCATCCCCTGCCTTCATGCAGCGCTGTCTGAGCATACACACTTCACTTGTGCTAGCTGATGTTAGCCACTTCTAGCTAGCATGCTCGGTGGTTAGCCAACACCATCAAGACAGCAGTTAGAAACCCACCTGTTTTTCGTCCTCGTAGTCCACCTGAGTATCCGAGTCCAGGTTTTCTGACGACATTGTCTGAGTGTGATAGACAAGCAAGTGTCACGTTTGCCAGACAGTTCAAATATATGAATATACGAGGTACCGTTTGATGTACCTGTACTGAACCTAATCCTCCGTTTCTAGACACGACTGCTCCCCAACAAAAATGGCGTAATGAGATATGACATCACCACCGAATGTGGTTCCTACTTGTGATTGACATATACAGTAACCAATAGAAGAGCAGTAATGGTTCGCAAAGAGCCAATGGGATGGCATTAACAGAGCCGCTCTCTGTGATTGACAGCCCGTCGTCAAATGATTTTACAAAATGGAGACTTGGGGCGATGCGGGGGCCGCACTGCATCAACACAAAGCACCTGACAACACAAAAGATATATTATTGATGCAGCATGTTGGTTTTTAATTTAATACACTCTGTGTTATATTGATGAATGAATACATCAAAACTAGTTTAACGAGAGGATCGGCAGCCATCTTTGTCATTATTTTATTTTTTCTTTTGCAGTACACCTAGGACAAGCTCCCTGCTCTGTCATTGGCTACTACCGTGTTCTTGCCCGTCAATCAAACAATTAGCGGGAACCGTTGTTATACGTTAACACCTAGCTTAGCTTGCTTCCAGATCTAAAACAAAACTGATTATACTGTATTGTTGTTTTGGTAAAATATTATTTTATTGTTGCCATGTAAGTACAAGCTCATTGTCAACAGGCTACGTTAGTAACAATACAAAGTGACAGCTCAATCTTAGTTTGGCAGAAACTGTATTAGCTCCTACTAGTTGTAGTTTACAGTAATGTAATATAATGGTAAGGTAGTAAACTAGCTAAAGCAATCTTGTTGGCCACTTTCACATAATTTTTCTCTGTTCTTTGCAGCTTTTATTTTGTGGTCTCTCACTAATGCAATGGCATGTGTACAACAAGTGAGAACTTCACAGGTAAAATTACTCTAGACTGACTAGCTAATGTAGATTCAGTGTTTTGTGATGCTGCACAGTTAGCTGGCTAGCTAACTTACAAGGCAAGTGCAAAGCTATATAGAGTTTTAGTTTATCTATGCTGTGTCAAGTATATGTAACAGTAATGCTAGTATATAATATTTAGGTCTATGAACATCAGAAGGATGACATTCTCATTATTAATATTTTGCTTATATGTTTTCTTTATCTTAGATTTCACAGAGACAATATCGCATCACAAATTTTCTCTGAAATTACTATTTTATATGTTATGAAATATGTTGTAGGCAGCTGATTTCTCGTGTTTGTGTTAACTGTGATGAGTAAGCAGTACTCAGTATGTGATTATTTGTTTCACTCATGCAGGATACTCAGCTGTTGCCTAATCAGGTTCTCTCAGAGCAGCAGTCCTTGGTTGTTATAAAGAAGCTTCTGGCCATCGCAGTGTCTGGCATCACATACCTCCGGGGCCTTTTCCCAGAGAAAGCCTACGGGAGCAAATATGTAGAAGGTTAGATTACTCATGGAAACTTATATGTCTGCACATCACAGTGGCTACCAAGATCAATTTACTATTTGGAAAAATTTCCAAAGAAGATTCTTACCTCCTTTTTTTTTCTTCCCACAGATCAGAAAGTGATGATCCTTAGAGAGGAGCGCAGCTGTCCCGGTGCCAGTCAGATTGTTCAATGGTAAATAACAACAACTTGACACTTGCTGGCCACCGTCTTTGATCAGGGTAACTAGGAAAACAGCATTTTTATGGTGTCTTACCTTTTTTGTACATGGACATGAAATATGATGGACTATACTGGGTGATATTGACAGAATTAAATATAACAATATTTTTGACCAAATTTTGAGACCATCAACAATATGTTTTTAAGTGTAATATGACAATATTAGACAATATTTCAGAAAATATTTACACACAGTGAGACTTTGTCATAGAAAAACATTAATTATGTGGATATGATGACCAACTATCCAGAAACATTCACTGTTTCAGTCAGCTAAAACCATAAATAATAACTCAGAGAGTTGTGATTCATTTCTGCAAGAGATCTCTTAAAACACAAGCTGTATATTAAAGTTTTCTGACTAGTTGCTAGTTTTGTATAAGGGGAAAGGCAGTTAAATCTGTGATGGTATGATTTGTGGAAAAATAAGCTGTTTTTATTCTTCTTCAACTAAGAGTAAAAGTTAAGAAAATGCAAATTCTTTCTTTTTTATACTATCACCTTGAAATTTTGCTTAAAAGGTTTATTTTATTATTGCAGTTTCAACAATCCAAAAGATTTTTAGAACAATATCTTTTCACCAATTTGTACGTTTTTCCTTATTTCATTCGTCTATGTATTTAGGTGAAGCTGTCTGAGTTTTATGCCTCTAGCGACAGTATATCATATTATATCAAATCACATGCAGTACACTCACACACAAATGCCAGAACAGTTAACAATATGATGATGACTTAGGGCTCACTCTCTTGTTGAACAATGTACTGTATGTGGGAAAATGTTGGAGTATATGTGACCCTGATAATTAGTTGTGTGTTTTGTAAATACTTCAAGGATGCAGGGATGCTTTGAGGCCATCCAGAAGAAGTATGTAAGTCATATTCAACCTTTTCCATCCGTCAGAATTTTTTTTATGTACGTCTGCTTGAGTCATTATGAAATAGATTTAATTAATGATGAATTCAGTTAATATAACCAGCAGAATAAGCCCTTATTTACATTTTTTCCTGTCTCTTATAATAACAAATGTGGTCAAAGTTATTGTTGTTTTTCCCTCACCAGCTGCGGACAGTTATTTTGTCTGTGAGTATTTTGTTAATCTTTGACTTCTTATGCATGGTCTTTTTGAATGTTTAATTGTGATAAACACATCTGAGGAACCTGCTTGGGAAAGTTACAGTAGCAAAGTGATAAGCAGGCAAATACTAGGTATTTTAACTATACTAACTTTTTGAGAGTACTTTTTGAGCTGATTTTGTGTAGCATTTAGTATTTTCTATAAGGCCTGAAAGAAATCCAGAAATAATCATGGTGCTTATGTTTTGTCCATCTGTCCCCTTTTAGATCTACACTGACCCAGAGAACCCCCAGGTAATGTTCAGGTTGCCTTCTTGCCATTGTTGATGTTGATTATTGCGTATCGCATATACAGCCCTTGTCTTGTCTTTTAGAAGGTGACTGAGTTTTACCAGTTTAGGATCCACTACACTGCAAAAGGAGCGCAGATGGACTTTGAAAGGTGGGATTTCTTTTTACTTGACAGTTATGATAAATTCATAAGACATTGAATAAAACTCGTGTCAATGCAGGAAACAAACAGAAGGAAAATACAAGTATGAATCATCTCTAAGTTGGTTTTACACTCACGTACCAGGAAGTAACTTGATTTTCTGTCTAATCGTGACTCTGTCAGTGCATGACTTAACCCCTTTAACCATTGATTCCTTAAATTCACAAGTGGCTTCGAAGTTCAACTGAATATATTCTGAAACTACATCCAACCTAGATATGACTGAAACACTTAAACCTAAGGTGCTATTTCAAATGAAAAAAGAAATGTCTATGCATCATTTAATACACATTTCTACATGTGTCCACATGACATGTTTGGAATAGTATGTTTGGCAACTTAAGCACTGCACTTACTGTAACTATGAGTTAAATTAAAGTTATGTTGTTTGGAATGATACTTTATTGCCATAAACTATATGATGGAATGATGGACCTGGCAGACTTGAAAAGGTAAAATATTTCATTCAGCAACTTGTAGTTGCAGCAACACTGTGCTACAACAGCATTTAACAGGTGGAGTGTTAAAAGTCAGAGTAGTTTCAGTCTCTCCAGTCATGAACAGGCCCCTGCCACCTGAGCACCTGTAAAGTGGGACTGCACTTTCTAATCCAACATCCACAGTGGCTGGTTCAATTCAGAACATACACAGAAACTTTAATATATTTTACCAGTTACCATAATGGTTACCTGGCATAGTGACTGAAAGAGCAGACACGTTTAAGCAGCACTGGGCTGATGGTTTGTGTTCATTCACATCTTGCCTCCTTTCTTCATCAGTAACAACAACAACAACAACAAGGTGTCGATGCCGTGCGGCAACACTAAGAAGGCCAGCATCTTGCTGGTGAGGAAGCTCTACACTCTGATGCAGAACCTGGGTCCTCTGCCAGACAATGTCTGCCTTAACATGAAGCTGGTTTACTATGACAATGGTAATGCACACAAACACACACAAGCCCACCATAATTAAGATTTCTGCAGAAGTGCTGCATGAATAAAATTGAGCTAAAGATGTTAAAGCTTTGCACATGTTTAATATTTAACAACTAGATTTGTTTTTTTATAAAACCTTATGTCATGTGCTGCGCTGCTTGAACTTTTTGACATTTAGCTGATGCTCCAATCTGACTAAAGGTTAAAGTGTCCTACTGAAAGGCAGCTTGTCAGAGCAGGTGGGGAAACCAGTTTCAAAAGGAGACAAAAGATACAGACACAAAATTTAAAAACATCCATATCTGCGCAATGTGCAAATCCATTTGCAACTGTAGCTAATTTAAAATGTAAAGAAAACAGACATAGGTTTATAGGTTAAATGGGAAATACATTTTCATTTTCTTTTATATCACAATGTGGTGCTATATTTAGGTGTATATTTTCACCAAAATGTGTCCAGGCCGCAGTTTGTAACCTATTGGCAATTTTTCTCCACATTTTCATATTTTACATATGTTTTACTGCCCATTTTTACTTTGATAATTTTGAGAATGCTCTTTTTGCCTGTTTATCACAAAGATCCACAAAATGATTTTGCTGAGATTCACAAGGCCGATCTCTTCTCTGTCTATCTGTTTGTTTGTCTGATTTCCAGTCACTCCTCAGGACTACCAGCCACCGGGCTTCAAGGAGGCTGACGGCGACACCATGGAGTTTGAGAAGGAGCCGGTCAAACTCACCATGGGCGAGGTGGTCACTCCCTTCCACACTCTGAAGTTGGACATGGTCACAGAGAGACAGAGACTGGAGCAGGTGAATGAAAGGAAGCTTGAGACAGAGGGACAGAAATAAAATGTTAAACTGCACTTGAAGTAGGCAGTGAGGCATTGTAAACCTTTTATATGAGCTGTTATAAATATGTTAGAGCTTAGTAACTCCTTGTTCTTCACATTCATCTTCTTTGAGTTTTATATTCACTGTCTTTAATAGACAGATTTTTGGCCTTTGTCTCCTACTCACCAAGGTTCACTGCAGTCAGCACTTTCAGGAGCTGATTTTTGATTGACAGCTAAGCATGTTGCTAAATGTCTGCAGGTGGAGGAGTGTGTTCATGTGACGGAGAAGTGGGTTCTGAAGATGGAGGAGGAGGGCGTCCTGTCGCAGGTAAGCACACAAACAATTCAGACATGAAGCTTGTTTACACTCAGCAGGGCAAATAATCATAAAAGGGCCTAAAAAAACAGCAAGAAATTATGACCCAAATATGTTTGGGAATTCAAGATGTAATGCATCTTAACTCTCAAATAATGCAATATTATTGTGTGCATTTATTTAAATTTTCTATATCTATAGTAAATCAATTTATGATCAAATTCACTACCATTTTCTACCAGGTTATATTTGCTTTTGTGGAAATGCACTCTACATTAACATCTTTAAGACCAGTGTCATATTTCTACAGTACAGTAAGTAAGCGTAATAGACGTAGTGTGTTGAATAGCTGTTACTAACACATGAATTGGGAAATGCCTAAATGTTGAAAATGCAAGTGAGGCTACAGATCAGATGTGCGAGTCAGTGTGTTTGTTATCAAAAGCGGTTGGTTGTTGTGGTTAATATGTTGACATTGTGTGATCATGATGTTCAGATAACGTGTTCCAATCTTTAGAGTCACGTGATTGAAAACGGGGAGAAGCCTGACAATGAGAGCACTGACTTGGACAACACTGGTAAATCCTCCTCTCATTTCACTTCAACTCTATACATAATAACTTTTCCAGGGTTCAGTTTGGCCTTTTGTGTTCTATAATGTCTCCAGAATGCAGGAAATGACTGCAGGTGTTGTAGGAGATGAAAATACATTAAAGTTAATCATTCATAAACATGTTAAACATCACTATAGTGTGTGTATTTTGGGTCTATGTGTGTGTAAAAGAAAAAGGTTCCCCAAGGGGATTAGTAGTTCTTCTTCTTATAGGCTGGTAGATATAGTAATCTTAGAGTGAACTGTATAAAGGGGATGTAAAAGGGTATTATCAGGTCCTTAAAAAGTACGACTGTGTCATAAAGTATGTTAACTGAAGGCCTCACCTTGAGTACCTTTAAAATGAAATTCTTTGTTGTTGATTTGACATCATTTTACTTTGATTTGTGATTTCATGATGTTTCACTTATTAAACTGAGAAATGTTTTATGTTATAACATGTTGTTATAACATAGCAGTTCTCTTCAAAAAAAAGTTTCCTGTTAAACTTACATTTTTTTTTTTATGAACTCAAGAGATCCAGATGAGCTGTCATGAGAAGATTGAGAGTAGTGAGGAAGCTACAGAGGTAGGTGTGACATTAACTACACTGACCTCAACACATTGAGAGCATGTTACACGTAAAATAATTTCAAGCTTCTGCTGCAGAAGTCAAGATTTATTCATTAAAATACACTAATCCTAGTCGCTTGATTCATCATTCAATCAACAGCAAGTAAATGTGTCTCGCGGGAAAACAAGTGAAGGGTATAAACAAAGAGGGGAAAAGGGAATAATACTTTTGTTAAGAAGTGAAAGGCCAGTTTTTGTCTGCCATTGTGCGACTGGGCATACTGGGAAGCCATCCCTTATTTTCAAGAGCATTTTGAAGAAAGTGTTTAACAATACATTTAATTGATTTCCTTTAAAGTTCTTTTTTTTTAACGACTGGTGGGAGCAGAGACACAATGATGAAGAAATGTGAAGAAAATCTTTTCATTGCTGGTTTAACTATTGATGTCAGACTATTGACAGACAAATGTCATTCAACACAAGGCGTCACCGGTTATCAATGAGAACTCTAAAAAATGTTAGGGGTTTCTTAGCAGTCCGAAAAAGCAGAATGACTGCAGGCTCTGTGTGAACACAAACCAAAGGGCCACTTCAAGTGCACTTAATGGTCGGTAGCGTTACGGACCATCTGTCCCCTCTCAGATGGACACTCTGGTGAAGAAGACCTCCGACATGGAGGTGGGCCTGAAGAGGACCAGGAGTGGACGGATCATCAAGTCCACTATGGTCAGTCAGCCACTCAAAACTCAACAGCCACCAATTCTCTCCTTACACTGTTACAGCTAGATGACCTGAGACCCCTTAAACATTTTCTAAACATCTTTGCTTTGTTAATTAATCAGTCAGCAGAATTGATCTCTCTGTGACTGAGCATAGGTTAGCCACATTGTACCCATAATGCTCTTTTGAGTTTGTAGTGTTTTGACCTAAAAGTAAGAAGATACATATTTCTTTGAGGCAGTGATTATTTTATAAATGTGGTAAGACATCTTAACTAGGCTTTCCACAATTAAATATGAGCTCACTCAGGTTATTTTAAATCATTTAGGATGTTTATATGCATTGACCTACAAGTGGGCTATTTGAGTCGTACACGAAAACGTAGCCCCTGCGGTCAAAGTTAGAGCAGATGGGAAAAGTGAATGTGATACTTTTACGTCCAAAACACTGTTCCACTTGTTTTAGGAATGTACGGTTTGTTGTAGAAAACTGTTACACAAGTAGATTTGCCAAGGTTTAGGAAAGAAATTATTTATTTAATATAAAAAATGTGGATAAAATGATAAGAAATCATCAAAGAAATAAATAAAAAAGAGAAGATTATTAGCACAGCACAAGATTCTCTCTTATGGCTGCTTTGGTGTGTGTGTGTGTGTGTGTGTGTGTGTGTGTGTGTGTGTGTGTGTGTGTGTGGACAGGAGACAAACCTGACTGTGAACAACAAGAAGCCGACAGCTATGAAGGACAAAGCGGTGAGAAACTCATTCTTACAGCGTTTATAAACTCTGATCTGATCCAAATGGAACATAAATAATTGTATATAAATATAAAGCTGTAAATGCAGCTAGCAAATAATAAAGCTCTTCTTAATCTATTGTTATGTAAGAGCTAAAGTATGTGCCTGCGGCCCTGGATCACTTCATTCAACATGCAGAATTAGTATTTGTTGGGGAAAATACTTTTTTGATTTAGGGAGATAAAACAGCTGTACTTTTACATAAAAAGCAGTTTTGAGATTTAGGATGAATTTCGAAATGGAGAATGCGTAGGAACCCTTTTTGTTTCACAAATGAGTCAGCACTAGTCAGGTTTCTCAGACTGGGATGTTGTCTGTCGCCACATAAAATTCTGTGGTTAACTTTATGTCAACTGCGTGTTTCTTCTGCTGATTTCAGGTTTCTCAGTATGACATCCCCAACAGCCAGGAAACACCGTCCACCTCCGCGCCTAAGAAGAAACGCAAATTCAGCGAGCCCAAAGAGCGCTTCTGACCTCACACTCTCTGCTAACACAGCAGCACTGCTGTATTGATTTACATTGGCATTTTTTAAGTTACAACAAGTTACATAGCTGTTTTTTAAAAGAAATCCCACTCCTTTTAGCATTAATTTTGGGATTGTGATATAACTGTTTGTTTGCTCTACAATTTATTTTAATGCAACACAAATATAAGTTAGAATACTGATGAACAAATGTATTAATGAACACAGTATTTAAGCTGAAAGAATGGCTGGGTTTGTTTTACTGTTACCATTCTGAGTTACTTGTTTAAAAAGCAGGATTTCATACTTGAATAAAATACATAAATGCATCCAGTGTCGTCTGGTGTTGCAGTTTATGAAACAAGTCAAGTCAGCTTGATTTATAATGTGTTTTATCAAAGTACTTTAAGGAGCAACAAAGGCACGTCCGTGCAGGTTAGTGCTGTCTCTTTTTTACCTTGTATTTGGATGATTTGGTTTGGGTAGATATATGCTTGTAAAAGGGGATGTGTTTTCCTAATATAATCTTTAATTATAAATGTATGCAGAGGATTTGGTTATTATTTCTTTGTGCCGCGCTGCTCCCAAAATGGGTGACTCTGTTATATCAAGTATAATTCAAAAAAGTAAGTGAGGTAAGTTAGAAAGCAGTGAGTGCAAATATCCTGGTCATCATTTTACTGATGGCCTAATGGATGATAGACACAAACAATATTATGCTCTGAGCAATATATTTTTAAGTTTGCTTACTGTATACTGCTGTACATACCTAACCAATGGTGTAGGTATAAAAAGAGCTGTATGCAGAGGCTACAGTTATGCCATGAGGATGCTATGGTGCGTGCCAGGATTTTATGTGAGTCATTTCTATTAGCTGTAATCAGGCAGAGATAAGGAACCTTGTACACATGTACTGTACAGAAGAGAAGAGAACGCAGAGAACATTATAGTTGAAGCTGTGGTTAACTTCTACCAACAACTGCACACATTAGGTATAGGTGAATTTTTACATGCAGTTGTTTTATTGTGATAAGTACGTGTTTATACGTGTGTGTGCTGTGTACAATATGTGTGTGATTTTTGAAATTTTATCCTTTTTTTAAATATGGCCCTGTGCTCTGGAATAAAGTGAACTGATAAGTGCAAAAATGCAGCTCTGGAGGCCATACAGTCATAATGCTCAGCAGCTGCTTCCATCAGCATTAAGACGCTGTCAGACACCTGTGCTTGCTTCTTGGTTTGTAAAAAGGAAATACAGTTCGTCTTCTACAGTTTAAAGATGTAACAGTTTTAGTAAAAACGTCCTGCTCTGCCTCCGGGAAAGAAGATTCAACTTCGCCTGTCTCTTGAAAAACAAACCTCCATCTTTGAATAGACCCAGAAATGCCACAATTTGCATGTGAGATGCCTTAAATAAAGCTGTTAAGTGAAAGTGGATTATATCTGTACACAGTGACCTTTGGGCCTAGATAAGGGCCCATCAGCAGCCTCCCGCCCGGCAAGCTGTGTGTTTTTAATCTCCTATTGTTTTTCCCAGAGAGAGGGACATTTGCTGATAGACTGCCTTAACCCACTGCAGATCAATACTGCAGGAAGCCTTTGTGATGCATATCCAAGCAGCCCCCACCTCTCTGTGTCTGCAGCAGGCCAGAGGGGGGAGAGAAAGAGAGACTCCATGAAATCAGCCCTCACTTCCTAACATGGACATTGTCTTGGCCACCACATTTATTTCATTGTCTCTGTGTTTTTTATGGGTATTTCTGATAAGAGAGAAGCGTAAAGCAGAAAGGACTGGGAAATCCATGGTGGACAATACCCACACACCAGATCATTGACGCGCTTTATGAGCTGTGAAATGAATCAGGGTTACCTTACCTCACAGCCCGACTCCAGTGACATTTTTCAACACTTTTTTTATTATTTTGACAGCGGGGGGTTCTGTGGGTATTGATAAGTGATGAAATGCAGTGATGGTAAGGGCACCTTTGCAGGTCTAGTCATGTATTTTAGATAACTAGTATCTCTCTTATAGACATTATAACAACA
This sequence comes from Siniperca chuatsi, assembly GCF_020085105.1. NCBI lineage: Eukaryota > Metazoa > Chordata > Actinopteri > Centrarchiformes > Sinipercidae > Siniperca > Siniperca chuatsi. The sequence goes on along the minus strand of NC_058050.1, from coordinate 3,665,925 downwards.
CTATATCACAGAAATGAACCGATAAATAGCGCCCAAAAGGCAAAATGTATCCAGTGGCATGGAAAATAAAAACAAATGTACCCTGGAAAACACACAAAATACTTGAAGGCACAAAAACTTGAATATGGACCACTTTCAATCACATCTTAGTTGAAAATGAAAAAACAACACAGGAACATGTTTTAAGGGTAGACCAGCATTCCTGTCAAAGCACGTTCCAAATATCTAACAATGGAGGGGGGAAAGGAATCTAAATTGCAATTTTATTCCGCGTCCACCCTCAATCCTTCACTCGGATCCTGGGACTCTACATCATTTCTGTACACACACGTCTCCCAGAAATGAATTCTGAAATTAAATTCAGGGACACACGTCCAGCAGCCAGTGTTAACAGATCAATCAGCTGGCCAAACAGCAGGAGAGGCCTGTCAGATGCCTCTGCAGACCAATCAGAAATCTGGGTTCGGCCTGTCTGAGTCGATAGCTTAGGTCCAGGGCCGCCTGGGTACGGTCAAGGCAAGACACAAGACAGACTGATGGACAGACAGCCGCAGTCCATCCCTGGGCTCCATATAGATTAAAGCCAGCTTCTGTGAGCCTATAGTCGCGGTGCTGTGATTGTGCCTGCAGGGCCTATAGGCCCCAAGGGGGGGCTGGTCTTTACAGCAGGAGGGGGAGGAGCAAGGGATGGAGTGGACATCCAGCCCAGGGACCGTGACCCCTTTGACCTTGCCAGAAGGGCAGCAAATGTTTCCGAGCTGATTAGCGCTTCCCCAGAAGAGTACCCCGCTCACTGTTAACCCTTTGGAATCAGGTGTGGGCAGAGGTGTTGGAGGAAATCCAGAAAATATGTAATTGAAATATTTTCTGGGAAAATACAATCAAGTTAAAACAAGCATTAAGTGAATTCAGATTTTTTGATAAATGCCTAAAAGGTTTAAACATTCTTACATAGTAGTATACACTTACATAAAATAACAACACATGGTATGTTACCACGGTTAAAAGTAACTAAGCACAGCACTTAAGTTCAATTTTGAGTTACTTTTACTTGAGTTTTTATTCTACTTTCTACTTCTACTTCACTGAGGGAAATATTGTCCACATTTTATTCCACTACACTTATTTGGCAGCTATAGTTACTTTGCAGATTAGCCTTTGATTTACGAAATATATTATCAGCTCATAAAATATGATGCATTGTTGTAGACTAAACTACCCAAATAGATAAAATTAGTTCCATCTCAACCAGCTTCAACATCAAAATGTTGATGCATCAGTAATATCTGTCTAATAATATAATATAACATTATGAAACTGTCCATTCTGCGTTATGATTGTACATTTTGCAGATAAAGTAAGGCCAGTTTATTTGTTTACCACCTTTCAACAACAAGCCAATTCAAAGTGCTGTACATAAGACATAAAAATGCATTAAAACATGATATAAAACAAACACATGGTGAAATCAAAAGGCAAATAAATGGGATGTAAAAAAATAAAAATAAGCAAAAAATTAATGAAACAAATTAAACGGGAGACAAAAAAATACAATGCAGTTACAGTGCAGTGCAAAATATGAATGAATGGTTTAAAATGTTCTCTGATAAAAGGCAATGGCAACAAACAAAGTTTTAAGACTAGATTCAAAAGAACTGACAGTTGGAGTGGAGCTCATAATACTTATGTAGTTTAGTATATTTTGACTGCAGGACTTTTACTTGTAGTGGAGTATTTTTACACTGTGGTACTGCTATTTTTACCCAAAGATGTGAGTACATCTTCCAGCACTGTATGTTTACATCGAGACTAAGAACCTTACTATAACAGCAGTGAATGAATTTACAAGCAGGAAGGAAATATCCTGAACAACCACACGGTGGCGATGAGTAGCCATGGAATGAGCTGCTAGAATGAGGCCCTCATAGATAACGCCTGCTGCCTTGTGCCATGATAGAAAAGCATCTTCTTTCTCATGCATACCTTAATAAGCTCATAAAGTTGGCCTCCACACTGTACACAATTTAAAAAGCATGAGATCCTACTAAACAGCCAACATGAGGCTATTCAACTTGTCTTTTGAGAGACACTGCAGTGGAGTCAACAGTATTGATCCGAATAAGAAATGATAAAAGGAGGGGAGGCTGAGAGCAGGTGGTAGTGGGCCAGCAGATTCAGGGATTTAGTCGCTCGCCGGGTATGTATGGTCAGCGCTGCCGAGTGGAGAGGGGACCAGTACCTACTCGAAACAGATGCTCAAAGCAATGGGATGTGCCCCCATTGTGATCAGAGTGGACAGCTGAATTGTTTACCACCAAAGGGCCCTTTTCTTCAGCGGCAGGACCGCGCACAATGGGGCCCCCACCGCACTGACACACTGAGGGCTTCTGCAGGGGGAAGCAGGGGAGGGTGGGGTGCGTGTGCATAGAGGGATGGGGGTTTGTAGGGTGAGCCTCTGTCCGTACCCCCTTTTTTCTTTCTCTGTGCTCAGATGGACCTCTCTGCACCCCCCCATGTCCTCCACAAAGCCCCCCTAAAGCTACCGGAGGGCAGGGGTTTAAATGCCACGCTTGGCCATCAGAGCGCCCAGCTCCCGGCTCGTGTCTCCTGGGGGAAGCACGCCAAGAGACAGGGAGAGGGAGAGAGGAAAGCTAAGGGGAGGGAGACACTTGCCCTTGCCCCATTGTCCATTACGATAGGCATGAGCTGCTAACTGACTCCAAATCAAGTGTATCCTCTCGCCACGCGCCCTAGCCTTGTCCTGCTCTTGCTCAAACACAAAGGGCCTCTGTGTTTTTGTTTTTTCAACCATCCATAGGTGAATAGCAGCTTTGGTCATGGTATGTTTGACAGAGCAGCTTAAAGGAGGCTGCAGAGCTGAAATTCAGCTGGCCACCGGGCTGAATGATAAACACAGTTTGTCATTCTGAGACGCTCGAGATCCGTCCACATTGCACTCCGGTGAGCTCTTACATGACAAAAATCAATGCTAACTTTTTGCTTTCAGTCACATAAGAGGGACTTCAAAACGTTAACGCGGGCAGAGGGGGGATGAGGTGTGGGATGACAAAGTGTGAAGCTGAAATACAAGTACAGGACGAAATATACGAGCTGCCGGCCAACTTTATCCCAGCCCAAGGTCCTGGACCATACTTAACCCACCCACAAGATTGAGTGTTTTATGTATCTATTTGTTCTAAATAGTGGCACACTTGACCTTGAGTCAAGATGTGTGTGTGCTTGCAGACTGGCCCGGGAATCATCCCTCCTGTCAGGGACGGGAGGGAGTGACCTTGAACCACAGAGGCGCAGGCGTTGCTGAGTGCACAAACTCATTTAACTCCTGGGTTTGTTATCGACATGCTGTAATCGTTAACATTATGGATGATGAATAACTACTGACTGGCGCATACCTGTGCAATATGTCGCCTTGCCATGCAGACTGGGGCAAGCTGAGGGCTGGCAATGGCAGACACGCTGTGCTGATGGTCAGGTGACTAGAGGGCCACATCACTTAGACTTGTTTTTCCACCCAATCACAGCAACAACTCATCAAGAGTGCCAGCAAAGCACACTGAGGTGCTTAAGGACATAGATCACTTCTGTGCTTTTCACTTTTTTTTTTAGCACACATATCTGTACTCAGGAACACTTAACCTCCAGCATCAGCTGTTCAGGCATCTGCAGTGGATTTTTTTTTTCTCTGACTCTGTATTGATCGTTGTAAATGGGTGAATTTACTGTAGTTTCTGGAAAACACAGAAAATGGACAAAGAAATTATTATGGTCAACATTGCAGAGCTGGAGGCATGAATTTTAAATTTTAGGTTTTTAACACTAAAGCAAGTGAATTAGTGGTTAAGTATTCATGAAGTAATTTGTGAGAGGGGCAAAGAATAAGCGCTAAAATGTGGGGATTTTTTTCTTGGGCTCCAGTTCTCTGTTACAGTGCACTGAGGGCTCTACCTTCTCAGTTTGCCTTTATTTTAGTTGTTTCTTTTTTAGCTGCAGTGATATCATAATGGCCCTTTTGGAACTAAACTCACAAACTACATCAGGGACTGTAAAAGCCCCTTTCTGCATTCTTGTTTGCTTTCCACTGCATCTGAGAAGCTGTGAAGATTAGGAAAATTAGTCCGATACCAGATTGAGATACAATTCATTACGTGGGTGGGAATGAATCAATAAGTAAGAATTTTAAATGGAATAGCATGCCTCTACCACTGTCTTAACGACAAGCAATGCTTCAAACAGAAGTCAAATGTATGTCATCCTGATTCTTCACATTCCAGCTATAAGAGCTTGGAAGAATTAGAATGAAATAAAAAAATATATATATACAGTATGCCAGAAAAGGAATGAGCATTAAGAAGGGCAAATGTTCAGTTTTCACTTTAGTGTCTTTAACCCTAATTACTAAAGGGGTGTGACAAATAATCAATAAAGCGAAATGTCATGATGTGCTCTCCTGTGATATGGTATCGATACTCTGGCATGGGTGTCGCTAAAGGTTCTCTTGTGATACTAACGTGGAGGTCTTTCCTTCTTTTACTTCCGACAATTGAACCTAAAACTTTTCTCCTTTCTTGCAGTTCAACCTTTAGCAACTTTGTGGTTGTTTTAGACTGAAGTACCTGAAAACCTTCAAAGGGCTTCAAATCTTAAAGATACCCTCCAGACATGTTTTAAGACGTAAAAAATCTCTGCTTCAAATAATAATTTGTGTCTGATGTATTTCCAAAAAAATTGTTTCATTACCTAGTTAAAAATTCTTAAAATCAGACTCAGATTTAAGATGAGCACAGGGAAACGTTCCTCCTTCAGCAGATGAATGTGAAAACAGCCTTCTAGTGTCAAGTGAAGCTCCAACATCCAAGTGAAGTGACAATTAGCAAAACACATTTTTGAGCGGAGGGGGTAACATTAACTATTTGTGATTAAATAAGCAACAAAGTTAGAGTTAGAGAACAACTGTGTAAGTTATACATTAATAATAGTTTAACAATCAGCACTGTGTCAGTGTGGTTTCATCTGATTTGACATACCGTGCGGTCTTATAAATATCGCATTCGCACATGACTGATTGTAATATTGCGAAATTCTGATTGGTGTGTGTAAAGACCTTTGTCCAACAGAGCCCTGTCCGCTTCAAACCAGTGAGAAGAGCGAGAAAAAAAAACACAGGATACAACCATTAAGACATAATATATGCATCACCCACATAGAATACAGTAATATTTTACAATCAGCTTGACCAAAATAAAATAAAATATTACTACATGATGCAATACCTTAGGCAAATAAATAAAGCAGTACAGAAAATCTGAAAAGAGACTCAACATACAGTGAAATACTAAACACAAAACCAGGTCAAACACAAAACCAGGTCACTGCAGTCTGGCAGCCTTTCACAAGTTGCCCAGAACAGAACTGAATGTACATTTCATATACAGTAACTCAGAGTTTCCAGACCAGGTCTTCGGTTTGACCACATACACAATGTGCCAGAGGGGAGAGAAAGTTTGGTAGATTTTCCTCTCTCTCTTTGACAGCCTTGGGAGTTTGACTTCTGCCCTGCCAGTGTTTTCCTCCTCTCCAGGCTTTGAGGGCTTTTCATCTCGCCAAGGTGCAAGGGCAGCCACTTCTCTCCTCTCCCAGCCCCTTCCTCCCATCCAGCATGCACATAGACATGCGGATTTCCATTTTAGCTATAGCGTGAGATTAGGAGCTCCACAACCCGAAGGCTGGCTTAAGACACGAGGGCAGACATCCAGCAGTGTTGGTGGGATGTATGCGGGGGAGAAGATCCCTGAAGACTTGTTTAAGGCCGCTGTGGTTTCTATGGATGAATCCTCAAAACACGCATTTGGTTGTTTAGGATGAGCTGTGTTGTGTCAATTTGTTGTCAACTTGATGGCCTCACATATAGCTAGCTCTGCACTGCAGGGCAAAAAGACATATTTAAAAGTGCCTACTGTACCTAGAGATATTTGTTGGAGAAAGCCAGTGACACCTTTTCGCTTCATAGTCACTACACTACACACCGTATATTGTTATTTTAAGGAAAGATAGGTGACTCAAAAATGCCATAATTTGGCATGTGGTGCTATAGGTTCAATGATAGTTGTTAGTTAGTCAAAATTTGATTCCACAGGGGTTACATTTCTGTAAACTGCTTTCTTTTCTTTGTCTTTTCATAAATGGAAGCTTATCACTGCTGATGCTACCTTCTTCTTCCTCTAATCATTCTGAATGGCATGGGGCAAACCGCACGTTACTTCCTCCGCATCAGAAAACAAAACCTGCTTAAAACCAAATGTAAACGATTTCATGAACAGCTTTTAGTGGTATCTAGTTTTGGTTTTATTTGCCCAGGTTTTGAGCCATCCAGATTTCTGGATTCAGTTAAATTGGAGGTGCTTAAAGCACTGAATTTACTTAAAGATGAATCAGAATCATCCTTTTCCAGAATCTGTGTCCCTGTCACTCTGGATCCACAGAACATGCTGTTAATAGTTTTTTATAGTGACTATTTCTTCAGTAGCACTTTCTTTGAGCACCACAAACAAAATTCCTTTCCACAAACAAAATATTCCTTTGTTCTGAGATATATCTCAAAGCAAATAAAACTTGTCTAGACACTGATAGGAGTAAGTAAGAAAATATATATTTTCATAATTTCGGTGAACTGACCCTTTAAGTCGCTTTTGAGTTATTGCTTTTTCTCTGAGAATGAAGCACAGCTCTACTTTAAAAACAGACCAAAACCTGTAAACATTATATTATTTAGAAAAGGTCTTGGCAGAGTTCAGCAGGCTTACATGTAGACCTACATTAGTCAAACCACAATAGTAGGACATCAGGCCATTTGACCACAAACCTCCAACAAGCCCATCAGACAGATCAGGCATCCTGTGGCAATAGCACCCGTTACAACTGACCCGTAACATGTGGCCCAACTACAACTAAATTGTGGCTGAATTATTGATACAGTGGCGTCGGACGCTTTGCAAGTGGGGGCATGAAAGGGAGCCAACATGGGAATGGTCTGCTAATTTTATATGGGAGCCTCAGGGCACATTCCTCCCAGTGAAGACCAAACATATTGACATATGTGTGTAGGGGGAGAGACTGTATATAATATCAGCCTGGTACTGAAGCAGAAAAATAAAATGGACAATGTGACTTTCCATATAGACTGGACCTCAGTCTACACGTGTTGTGTCTCCTATTTTTTCTGTATATGTGGCTATACAATCGGAGAATGTGAACGCTGAGATGACGCATGTATGGAGAGCTTGGCAGGTTGGCGTAAAAATGTATGCAATATCCTTTTCTCTTTTGCTTTCCTGCTTTTTAGATTGCCCCCCTGGAATCATTACAGCTAAACTGTCTGTTTCACATTCATTTGTCAGTGTAATATCAATACTGTACAGAGAAATGGTGAGATGAATTGTGATGTATGGGATCAAGTCATTTAGAAGGGTAGACCAAGGGGGGTGGAGGCTGTTTGTAGCTGAGCCAAGGTTGTTGACCATCAGTGAGCTGGCAGGCTAATTTCTCCAGAAGTGTCCAAAAGCCTTTGTGTCCTCAGTGCACTTTTATTTCCACCTCTCTTGGAATTGTGATGACCGTGCCTCGGGGCGACAGAGACACCTTGAGGAGCGCCCACCTTTAAATCCGCTGCTCCATGACTTCAACCATGACCCCTCGCTGGAGGGATCCCTCAGGCGAGATTTAAACGAGCTCCCCCAGGTCCACTGCGGCTCCTCTATTCACCGTCACATTTTTAAAGACATGAATTGGCCCTCTCTGATGGTTGATTGTAAAATTTATTTGAATTAAAAAGAGAAGATTTGGATAAATTGATATAAAAACTTACATATGTGAGTAAATGTGCCGTGACATGTATTTGTAAACAGTGTGCCAGAGAGAAGAAAAGGGCTGATTTTGGAGTGACTGTGACAGAAAGACAGGAGGAATGCTGTGGGCCCCTGCGACCTCCTTTTCCTTTTCTTTCTTTCATTCATTCTTTCTCTCTGTCTTTCCATCCTCATCCGTAAAATAGAAGAGAATCCCAGTGCTCAAAATATAAAAAACCCTTTATTTACATGTCACCAGACTCCAGGCATTTTTTTCCTTTTATTTCTTTTCTTTTATCCTCTCCTTTTTTTCAAATCTTCTTCTTTCACGTTAAATACTATCGCTTACATTTTTACAGTTCTTTTCTCTCTCTCTCTGTTTTGCTATTATGGAGGGCGAATGGCAAGAAAAGCATACAATATACAGGCTATTGATCCACGCCCATCACTGCAGAAAAAAAGTCAGTTCAGGGGGTGGGGGAACGGAGGGGAACTGGACACAGCGATCGATAACCTACTCTATCAGTCGTTTCCATGGCAACCGGCTGAGCAAGGACAGAGGGCTGCCATGCATTTTGCACCTGTCTATTTCATATACCTATTGTGATAATGAAAGTGTCAGGGAAACGAATGCAAAGGTGACATGGGGCTCCAGCCCAGAGTCAACTTCCACAATTAAAGAAATTACATAAAGGTTAATAGCTTGCTGGAAAAGAGAGGTGAAAAATGGGAGCAAGGACGGGGGTTCTGGGGGGATTTTGGTGACCTCTTCCTCTCCCGGATGTGGGTTGAAGGACGCTCGAAGGCAAACTAGGTTGCAGCAAGTCTGCAGATCCGGGTGTCTGGGTTCTGGGAAATTTTCAGAAAAACATGCACAGATGACAGTTTGAAATCGGCAGTTTCAGGACAGTGGAGATGGGGCCTCTTTTGTAGTTGACCCCAATTTGGAGGTCGAGCAAGCATGATCAATGTGCTGGCCATTAGCTCACCATGAGCAACTGTAGGCACAAGAGCAGAGAAATATAGCAGGGTAGATGTAGAAAAAGAGTGATGAACGAAGGCGGTTAAGAGGGAGGGAGCGGCGCTGTTGGTCGAGGTTAGCAGGGGCTTTCTTCAGATCAAAACCCAGCAGGTCGAGCCAGACAGACTGTCAGGAGAACTTGACACCCAGACAATCACTGAATCTCCGTCTGTCTGACCGTGGTGGGCATTGAACTTCCACACTCCTTTGAACCGGAGGCTCATTGGCTCCAGAGCTGTGGCACTGAGCTGGGTCAGCCCTAAATGAAGGGGATGGATATCATGATCTGGGGCCCGTGTTGATCATGTGCTGTATTGATCGGCAATCGAAACTACTGCTGAAAACGCAGGATTGAGAGGGAGAAAGCGAGAGAGAGAGTGGGAGAGAAGGCAATCAGCTGTGGCTTCTCGCTACGGTCAGTGGCCCTGTATCAGGCTGCTGTGGTTGCCGACATTGCTGCAGAGGAGGAAATGGCGGTTTTTGGAGTGTTGTACACCACGAGTACAACGCCTCCAGCTTACATGCATTTTTTTGAGGGTTCCCCCTCTGTACTGGTGTATTCTGGTCTATTCTCATTGATGCAGCAGTCATGAATGACAAATCACAAACCGCAATGGATTTGCTTGAATGACAGCAGAGTGAAACTCGAGCATGAACGCAGCATGTCGGCGAATGGCAAGCTGCACCACCGTGGACGACACAGCGGTTGTCCTCTAGCACCAGAGGCACTCTGTGTTTTGTGAGCTGTGACAGTGAGCTATTGACAGGCACGTGGCTCTGCAGTGTTGTTCAGGGGCCACTGGCCACTGCACTGACCTTTGACACCCCATCCATGCACCGGCCTTCATTGTTCGGGGAGAAGGAGGAAGAAAGAGGAGCAGGAGGAAGAGGGAGTAGAGGGGGGATAGATGACCCTTGGGTTCCTTGCATTTGGATTCTCCCTCCCCCACAGCCTCACCCCTCCCATCCCAACACCTCCATCCATCCCTCCCCCCTTCCCTTACCCCCTCTCCCCCCACACACTCTCCACCTTATGCCGATCAATGACAGTTTCATGTGGCTTCTCTAGGCCTGCAGTGACGTGTGTCCTATTGATTTATCGACATTACTCCAGGCAAGCGAACCCAGAAGCCTCAGTAGGCAGCCAGTCTCCAGCCCAGCAGAGGCGTACCTCCCCCTGTGCCGGATGGGTCCATGCCAAGTCATCCAACTGTACCAAGCTATCTGGAAGCAGCAGCACATTAGCTGCACACAACCAAACAGTATTTGTGTGGATGCATGTCTGCCTATGTCACTGAGAATGCTTTTAAGCATCACCCCCTCCCTCTGCCCATCTAGTTTCTGCCTGTCCCCCCTCTTCTCTGCTGCACTCTATGGGACATGTAATGGGGACAATGAGTGAGACACCCTGGCACTCACAAACACATTTACTGTCGCCTCCGATTTCCAGAGGCGACTATTCCACTTTTATGGTTAAAAGGTTCTTTTCTTTCGTCCGTGTCAATGTCATGCCTCTGTGGCCATGGCTCATCCTTGTGGCTATTGCTCTCACTCTCATCTGCCCCTCTTCCTATCTTTTACTGGGGTGGGGGTGCGAATCAGACAAGCCCATCCTTTTACACTCTGCCCCCCCCCAGGCTCTCATGTGTCCAGTGAAAGGCCGGTGGATTCAGGGAGGGGATGGGTAGAGGGCAGCTGGACACTCCCCGTGGCTAGCTGCTGATGTGGGGGTCGTAGAGGGGGGTGATCCAACACCATTAGGATAGGACTGCTGCGATGGCAGCTGGCCCTAAAAAAGAAGGAGGAGGGGCGTCAGGGGAGGCTCAGAGATCAGTGACCTGGCCACAGTGTCCAGCTGGGGGGGTCATTTCACAGCCCACCTCCGGCCACGTGCTGGATGACCATCTGGGGATCTGGCAAACCCACAGAGGTAGCATCATCTTCTTAGTTGCAGGGATGACAACAACAAAAGTCAAGAAATCTGTCAGCCTAATCTGGAGAGAGGTGGGAGGGGGCACTGCAGCTGCCTGTTGTTGTTTGGCATCAAGTGTGGTGCGCATCTGCTGTTTAATGCAATGCAGTACAGTGTTTGCACCTCCCAAGTGCTCTGATCTTGTTGATTAATTGCAGATATACGCAGTCTCTCCCTTACTGTACTTTTAGTTTGGGCTGTCGCTGATGATTATTTTCAATATCATTTTTTAAAAAATAATTGAATCTATAAAATGTCAGAAAATAGTGAAAAATACCCATCATAATTTCCCAGAGCTCAATGTGACATCTCCAAATTGCTTGTTTTGTCCAACCAACAGTCCAACCCCCAATGATATTTAATTTACAATGATTTAAAACAGAGAAAAACACCAAAATCTCACATTTGAGATGCTTCAGCAGAGTGTGTTTGGCATTTTTGTTTGATAAATGATTATGAAAATTGTTGTTTTTCTCTCACAGAAATGTGACAGATTGGTTAATCAATTAATTGTTGTCACATCTGATGCTGCCCTCTGTGGGTCTATATTACTCAAAATTAGTAAATGAGATGACTGTAGTTTAAATATCTGTTGGACTGTACTACTGAAATGGAATCCCTGAAAGGTTAAAGGTGTTTTTAAATAGAATTTCTTCTTTAAAGTGCCGAAGAGCACAGGGGGTCACTCAGCAGCCCAGATGGACCACCAGATTCTCTTTTAGCTGAGCTGTTCAGTTTGATGGCTCTGATCGGAGAACAGATTAGCACTGGTTTGTTGTCAGTGCTAACTTCACCCCTCCTCCCTTTCCTCCTCCCCTTCTTTCTTCCTCCTCCACCCTCTATCCTCCCCCATCCTTTCATCATCCTCTCCTTCTCCCTGAGCCTTCTGTCTTAAACTGTTTAAGGTGATCGCATTTTGCCCATCCTCCCAATGTGGTCGGAGGGGATCAAGGGTTGCTGACCCCAGCCTGATTGTAAAGGTTGTGGAGGGGAACCTCCATAATAAATAGAGGTCCTGCTGAACAGATCTGACCTTCTAGATGTTTCTATGAGCTTAAAAAATCTCTGTCTTTATTTTTGGGGATTCTGTAATCCCTTTAACATTTATCATTGTTCTGCTAATGAAAGTGATCTTTGCGTTCATGTCTGATAGGTTTCTAATTAGATTCACATAGACCCATGTGGAAATGATCCAAAGGATGAGCTAAGGGAGGATTGGAGTGGTGGAGGTATTGCTCTCAGAGACACCAGAGTGCTCCGATGTGCTGAAAGAAATTCATAAATGTGGTGGAGGGATGGGGTGGGCTGCAATTGTACCCCAGTGTAATCTTTGGTCAGCACTTCTTCATGGCCGATACCGTGATAGGAAAGAATTCCTCTTCTGAAATTTGATTAATTGCTGTCTCTCCGCCTCTCAATCCAAACATTGGTGGAAATGGAGGCCAGTTGACAGGACAGATACATCAGCCTTGAGAGCTGCAAGCCCCTGGCAAGCAGAGGCATTTCTTATCCTGTAACAGGATATCCACATACAGCGAGGTGTGGAAAAGTGAGAACTGCATCGTCTTCATTTGGCCATAACAAGGGAGAGAGGGAGGAGGAGTGTAAGGAAGGGAGGGACAGGGAGGAGGAGGAGGAGGGGGGGGAGTCAGCCAGCCAGCCAGGCAGGCAGCTCGCTAGGTTAGGCAGAGGCATATCGATTGATTTTCCCAATAGCCTCTGGTCCATGAGCGGCGAACCCTGGCCCCGGTTGCTAGGTGACCACACCATCCAAGATGGAGTGCGGGGTGATGAAGGGTGACAGCAGCTCTGAGGGTCAGCGGGGCCACTGGTCATTCGGCAGCCCCTCTGGGACGCTCCGGACATGCAGATAATGCAATGAAACTGGACCTCAGCTCAGGGAGAGACGAGCAAAGCAGGAATACAGAAAGACAATATCAGAGCGGAGAGTGTTGTCCACCATCTTTGTTTTACTCGGCTGTGATCAATGCAGAGTCTGCGAATCACGTAGCTAGTTTATGACATACATTACGGCAAAATAAAATTGGAAAGCAGCTGTTAGATCAGTTTTATGGGGATCGTGAGGTTTCAGGTTTCATGTCATAGAGTTTTCCGCAAAAAATAGATTCCTTGAAAAATATTTATGACACCCGTGTGATTTCAAAGGAGTCGTTGACCATATATGAAAATATTGATTTGACAAACAAAGGGCTATTCAAATAGTCATTGGCCAAAACATATTGCCTAAATTTGAAGATGAAGGATATCATCTTTTCACAATGACAGTAAAAACACACGCTGTTCTCATCACAGGACCAAAGCAATTTTCTCAAATGTACAATTTACTAAATTGCAAAAGAGGTTGAGAAATTTATTGTCATAGTTCTGTCAAAATAAATATACAGCACTGCGTTCTTAGGGTCCATAGCAAGGAGTTAAAATTGTTCATTTATGCATTCTCATTGTAAAATTAAATGCAGTGTCTGAAATAAAGTGCTTTATTCCTATTAATGAGATATCTACACATTTATAAAAATGACACCTTGGGTTAGAAACTGATTACAGGCATGCAAGTAGAACATTTTACAGCTGCTTATTAAAGTATGACTCATGACCTCTCATAAAAAATATATTTTTACTCATACAATCTTCTGTTTTAAATGATCAACCAGTGAAACCCTTCAAGAGCAGAATAAATCCTCAGTATCCTCAGCATATTTCTCACACGCCATCCGTGATCCGAAAAGCACAAAAGAAAAATACTGTAAACATGAACTGGCCATAATCTATATCACATATTCCACAATGATACATTATACCGTAGCGCTTTTCTACATATTGATTGTTCCACTCTGCGAGTGAAAAATGATACGGAGGGCAAAAGAGAAGAAGAAGAAGCAGGAGGAGGAGGAGGAGGAAAAGAAGAAGAGGGGAGGGGGGTGGATATAAACTGGGAGACAAATGTAAAAGGATCTACATCACACTGTAAGCTCTACACTGAGAGAGAAGTTACCAGAAGGCAAAAAAGCAGCACAGAAGGGGGTGGGAGGTTTTGTGTGTGTGTGTGTCGGGTTGAGGGTCACGGGGAGAAACCCATCCAGTCGGCCCTGAAAGGCCACCTTGCATTCTGGCTGTTGCCTGTGTTCTTCCTGTATGAAGGATTTCCCTTCATCCTGTGCCATGCCTCTCATGTCCGCCTCAGAAGGAGCCTGAGCGTTTTCATGTCTGTTGGAGTTCCATATCCCGAGGAGGAAGGACTTATGTGTCTCTGTGTGTGCTTGTGTATTTCCTCCCTCCTATCTATTAATAATATTGGGGAGAGAGAGAGACAGGGAGATAGAAGGGGATGTTTGCTTTGGTACAAGGCGAGATGTTTCTCTGTTTGCAGCCCTAAGCTGTGCGAGTATTCAGCTCTTAAATATTCCCTTCCCTTGTGACTCCAAACTATCTTTTGCCCTAAAGGGCTGCATGGACCTCCCTGGCCAAATATCCACATACCTTTAACAGCAACTGGCAACCAAAATTTCCAGATGGGAGAATTTAGGGCCTGAACGGCTGGAGAAAGAGTGAAAGAGGAGAAAAGGGGTAAAGTACAAACCAAATTGTGTCCCAAACATTTGGGAAAGGGTCCCCAAGACTCAATCACCACAGTAATTACAAACCTTGACAAACTGGCTGAGTATGTTAAATCGTCTGCCAAAAATCTTGGTATCATTTTTGATTTTGATCTCCGCTTTGAGAAGCAAGTCAATTTGACTGTTCAATCCAATTTCCTTCAGCTGTGGACAATTTCCTAAATCAAGCCTTTCCTCTCGCCCCGTGATCTGGAGAATGTTATCCACGCCTTTGTTTATGTCCAAGACACATGGTATTAGTAGTACTGTATTCCTTATACGTTGGTATTAGTCAGTCTTCCTTGCTTTGTTTTTTTTTTTTTTTGGATGCTCAATTGCATCTCTGATCTTTTCAACCCTCAAATCTCCTCTAGGTCTCGTCTTCTGACCTAAAGCTGTTGGATGTTCCATGTTCGAGAAACCAAAAAGTCCTCAAAATGACAAAAGTAGTAGATTGTCCCACATACCGGCAAGACAAAATTGTTTGTCATTGCCTTCTAAAATTGTTACAAATGACTGTTACAAAAATGATCTATATGACCTGCTGGCACAAAAACTACTTGGTTAAGGTTACGGAAAGACCATGGTCAAGGTTAAAAGAAACCAGCGTTGACTGTTGGTAAGAAACAGTGGTCTCCAATGTGACAGCCTAACACTTTTTTGATCCATCCATCCCACCCAAATTCCCCCCACAAGGTTTTGCCATAATTTGCATGACCACAAGATGTCCTTGTCTGGTAAACAAGGTCTTTTTCGGCATTTGAACAAATGATCAATGCTGTTTCTCTGTTGAGGACAGTCTGGCTGCAAAGGAAACAAAAAGGGAATCGAGCCTTTGCTGTCTCCTAGACAGCCTCGTCTCTTAGTATTATGTTTGCGCCCACACTTGAAACCTTTAAGTCCTACCTCAAAGGCCATTTTTATTGCTCTGTATTTGGACCTGCATCACTATCTGTACGCCACAATGTGTGTACTACATCTGTGTTGCTTGTTCTCGCGTGGCAGATTTTTAACCGTGCCCTGAAAAGTGTTGAACATTTTACATCATGCTGGTCAACTTTTGCTGTTTTAAAATGTGCTTTCTAAATAAAGTGACTTGACTTAATTACCACTGAGGGCCCCTGCACCCAAGACAGTCTTCCAGCTGTGTATTTGTGTGTGTGTCACTCTGAGTATGTGTGTGTGTGTTTAGCAGCGGAGAGCGAGGGGGAGGTGGATGGAGATGGTATCAATCGCCAAGCCAGGCCATTGAATGTATTGATTAGTTACCTTTCTTATTAACATGCTGATTAAAGAGAGAAGGGAGAGAGAGAGAGGGAGAGGGAGTGCAAGAGAGGCGGACGAGGCTGCACACACACTCGGACGGACGGAGAGGAAGCAGCAGCCGCGGCCAAGAATAAGAAAAGGATGCAGAGTGGATTTAACAGCCAAGCGCGGAAGGAAAATCAGGAAATAATTGGGAAGAGGAGGAGAGAGGGAAGCAAGATGCAAGAGAAGAGGAGGAGGAGGAGGAAGAGGATGTGGAGGAGGAGGGGGTGGGGGGTGGGGGGTGGATGCAAAGGGGGGGCCGACCTGACTGGAAAACCAAGGAAGGAAAAAGAGAGAAACCCTGCTGCCTTTGATCCCCCACCGAGTTACACTGGCTGACTGGCTGGAGAGACTGACACACACTTTTCGGCTGTGAGACACACACATTTACACCCACCCACACACTCATGAGCTCACACACACACACACACACACCTGCACCCTCACTTAAACACGTACACACGCTGTGAGGCTGACAGGCCGAAGTAAAAGCATGCATTATCGTAGCAGAAAATAGCTGTGTGTGTGTTTGTGTGATCAATATGTAGGCTTTTTAAACTGTATTTTTATCAGCAAGTGACCATGTTAAGCAGGAATTTCTTAAGATGCACGCCAAGGTTTTCCGAGAAAGGCGTTTTTTATTCCGAGAGGGACCGGAAGGTGTGGAGGGCAAGATGGAGGGAGGGAGGGGGAAGCAGAGGATGCAGGAAGATGCCGACTTGTTTATTTGTATGTTTGTGTCGAAGCGTTTCAGTGGGTGTGTCTGCATGTTTGTCAGTGTTTTTGCATGGAAGAGGAGGAGGGGTGTTGGGGTATTTCACTAGGCAGCAAAATCAGACCAGAAACTGACATATGCATGGTGTCTTATGGGACAAAGTAATTACTGGCAGCTTGTACAGTTTGCTGTGTAATTTGGTAGCAGTTATAACAACTCCTGCTGTGTTTATGGGTATGAAGCAGTGTGAAGCCTGCAGTGATAACACTACAGGCCTGGGAGTGCATGAGTGTTATATAGGCCTTGTCTTGTTCACGTTTCTGTTTTTCTTGAAAGTATGATGTGTGTTTTTACTGTGAACTCTCTTTCTTTAAAATGTGGTCAAGAGAGATGTCTCACTATGCTCATGTTTTACAGTCTTCAATTAGAAAACAGGAGGAAAACAACAAAAAAACTCTTCTAATTGAGATTGTAAGTCCCGAAGAGACGGAAGCTGCTTTTTTTTACTTTCCGATTTGTGTACTTATTAATTTACACTTTTTATTTGAAATGAATAATCTTTCACAGACCAATTTTCTGTATTAGAAATCTGCATTAGGAATCAAACAGATAAACAATTATGCAAATTATATTCATAGTCATCACGTGGTAGTATATTAGTCTTCACTTAACACCTAATCCCCAGAAAAAATAAAATAGATTATTTATAATAAATCACTGTACTTTCATTCACTGGAGTTAGTAAATTATTGGAGTGTTACTAAACTAATGTTAGAGAGAAAATCAAATGTAAAATAGAACAAAAATGCAACAAAACATCCTCAATATGAGCTGAGGAAAATAAAAGCAGAATTCAACAGACTGTTAACTTGCAGAAACTGTGTCACTGAGGAAGTGAATGTGTTTTTTCATATTTAAATCCCCTGTGAAAACGTATCCACTTGTAGCAAAGCATGGGAGTGCAGGCCTGTGCTGCTCCTGCTGTATGACCAATGATGGAAACCACTAATTGTTTAACTTTTAAAAACTTCTAATGAGCACTGACTCGGTGCTGAAGAGAGACGGGAAAGAGAAAATAAAAGAAATAAACTCAGACAAGTTGCAACTTATCGACCCTCGCACCCCCTCGAGCTCTGTTTTGCATAAATTAAACATCTTTCCTGCCCCGCGCTGCTCGGGCCACCACATAATTTCATTTGCATAAAGAATGCGGGACCAATTACAGAGGGAGATATTTACATTTTATATGAAAAATAGTTGTAGGGCAAATAGGAGGCTGTTTAAAATGCAGGGATCGATACTGGATGACGCGTGCATATGCCGGACGCGCGCTCAAACACATACAAACACGCGCGCGCGCACACACACACACACACACAATTTCTAAATGAACAACTTAATAAAGTAAAATCTTTTATTTTTTTGAAAGCAAAATATCCCTGCAACAATGTTTTAGACTATTTAATGTCATTTATTCCAACTGCCATGCCAAACTAATGTAGCAAAAAAAAAAAAAACTGTCATCAGCTAAATATTTCAAAATATTTCCCCTCATGTAATGTTTGATTCTTGCAGGTGACACTAGTTTTTAGTAGTTTTTCCCCTCCACTACTTGCTGCTGCAGCCATTATTGGCTCATCTGCACAGGAGGCGAATCCAGTGAACGAAACCAGTTAATTTGCATTAATCCAGACATGATCGATAATAACATTATTCACGCTGCGAAGTCAGGTTCCACATCATGGCGTTCACGATCATTACTGCAACGAAACCTGCAAATAATAGAGGAAAATAATGTGATTATCATTCATTCACTAGCACAAAGTTTCCAGCAGCAGCTACAGTCTTTTACATTTTCGAGCTGATGGAGGCAGATGGATTCTGAGTGTATGTTATTTTATTTCATCTATTTATTTGACTTTTTTTTAAGGAAAGCATCTGTTTTGGATTGTTGTCTAATAGTACCTCTTATGAATGTAAGAGAATAATCGATTGTCAGCTTCGTGTGGAATTATTCAGATATTATAATGTAAAATGATGCTTCTCTTAATTTATTTGGCCCTAATTTAACGTGTGAAGTAAAATAATACCCCGGTGGAGCTGTTATTAGTCAGGAGTGTGTGCTGAGAGAAATATATTCAGGTAGAAATGTGTGTGTTTGTGCAGCAGGCCACACGCTGTTAATGCAGACACACTGTAGGCCTGCATGGAGACATTGGGCTGCAGGTTCTGTGTGTTTAAATCAAGCCCCTTAAATAAAGAGGGTTCGTGAAAAAGAGCCGAGGAAAGATTTGAATCGTGTTAATCTTTATTATTTTTATATTGCATAACAGATCAGACCAGACTGACCAAAGACCCTTTTTAACCTAATAATCATCCATAGTTGGTATGTTACTGCAGGTTAATATGTGCGTCACTCAGCTTGTCTGATATTTAATGTGTTGGAGTCAATATGGTGGTTTTACTTAAATGCTAATTCGTACCATTATTATTATGATTATTATTCTGGTTCCTTTTTTCAGATCTAATCCGGTCCAATTAATTCCGGTATTGATTATTCACATTGTGATCTGTGTAACGCCAGGTCTCGTGGTAATAATTGATTTTATCGATTAGGTAGGGGTGGGAGAGAAATAAAAAGGGAGCTGACAACAAGAACCAGGAAAAACAGAACAGTGTCAGATTACAGTACTGTTATATTATATTCTATAAGTAATCCTTTAAAATTAGCCTACTGTTTAAATGTGAATATGCTGCTTTCGATTCATAATACTAATGCATTCATTTAATTTAAATCTAAATATTTATATTATATTTCATTTTGTGCAGATATTTTTATTTGTATCGTCACTGCAGTGTATATAATAATAAAGCATACATGCAACAGCTAAATATGTTCAAAGAACTAATATTTACAAATACATGGTAGCACTCCTGTTTAGAGCGATACAATGGATTTCAATGCTGAGCCACTTTCAACATTATGTTCCAAAGAAAGCTCAAATTTAAAAATAAAATAAGTTATGATAGTAATTGTTATTGCTATACAGATATTGTATGTATGTTAATAATAATATAAGAGTTTAAGAGTTGAGTTTTAGAGTTTAATAGTTTTTTTTAATTCTTAAAATCTTCACTCGAAAGTTTTCATTTCTGCTGCAAAACCTTTATTATGAAATATCACACACTGAACACCAAAGCGCTGCTAACACGAGCTGTAAAGTCAACTTTATTAAATAAAAATAAATTAAAAAAAGAAACTTTTTTTTTTAGACTCAGAAAGATGTGCGTGTGTGTTGCTCGCTAACAGGTCGAGGAAATTCAGCAGAAATGTCTGTCTGTTGTGTTTCACTGTTGCCCTCAGTGTTGCCTGCAATGCTCTGCAGCACGAAGAAAACGGACACACCTCACATGTTTCGAGAGGAATCGCGGAAATGTGACTGAAGTGAATTTAGTTTAGGTGACATTCAGAAGAATGGCTGGAAAGGCAGATCATAGTAGAGCAGAGGCTAAAAGTCACAACAGGTAATGTTCACGGCAACGTGATGGCAGCGACATTAATAAGAAGTTAAACTACAGGAGTAAATGAATATCTGTGAATATGATAAGGAAACTGAGGAAAACAAACTTTATCTTAACGCCCTTTAACCTCAGTTTTGGACACATAATGGAGGATTCACCCCTGAAACCTTTATTTCATATATATATATATATATATATATATAAATTAAAGATATATTCCTGCTGAAGTTTGTTTTCAGTGTGTTTGTTTGTTTAAGTTGAATAAGATGAAAAATTAAAAGCGTCATATTATATGTATTATTATATATGACAATAAATAACGTGGGAAATGAACTTGTGTTCTGTATTATGCACTGTATAGCTTATATGTGTGTTGCTACCACTGTACTGTTTACACACACACACACACACACACACACACACACACACTGCAGAGGCAGAAAAGGCAGAGTGAACATGAAGGCCTATGATTTTAGTTTCAGCTGTCATGTTTACCTGTAATTACAGTGTGTGTGTGTGTGTGTGTGTGTGTGTGTGTGTGTGTGTGTGTGTGTGTGTGTGATTAAATAATGCATGGGATATCCAGATTGGGTTAAAACAAAACGACCCATTTAGAGTCAGAATCAAAACCCCGCAGCAGCAGCAACAACAGTATCATCAGTCCGTCATCACAACATGACGATTATTCTTATATTTTGGAAATTAAAAAATAATTCTGTTGATGTCTGGGAGCAGCAGGACAGCTGGACGTCCTGCCGCAAGTGGAGTCATCAGAAATAGAAGGAAGCTGCCTTTGCTCTTTTAAGCCTTCAGATTAGATTCTTCTTCCCTGATGGACGCTGCACAGAAACAGTCATTTAGATTTGTTTTTCTTGTCGCTGCTGCAAACAGGGAGTCAATATCTCGTTCAAAACTGCAACCCCACGCGTGCGCCCCATCTATTATCATTTACCAATAAGTGATCACTTTTACTCGGTGATTAAACAGGAGATTTGGGGGCGTAAAGTGGTTGTAAAGTACAGGATGAATAATGCACTGTATGTTTCTCTTCCATCCTGCTGCTGCTGCAGCTCAGGGGTGTCTGCAGGCCTTGGGGCCAGCATGCACAGCACGTCCACGGCTGCAGAAAACACCACGCTTCTGCTTTTTTTATTTTTTATTTTTTATTTTCTTCTAATAAAATAGGAATTTATGAATCTTGACGAGTCACTCTTCCTTCGCAGGCTGGAAACTCATCTGCTCAGGGAGGATCCATTTCTCTCCCTCCTTCCTTTTACACTGCAACACCAGGAAACAAACGCTTTTCTGCCTCTCCTTGGGTTGATTCTATTTATTTTCCAGCACGTGAATGGTCATTTTAAGGTCACCGCAGTGCCCCCTGACCTCTGACCTCCTTGCTATTGGCTGCTTGTAATATTGGTGATGCAGGGTTTGATGCAGCCATACATGTCCCTCAGGATGAAAGCATCAGCTAAATGGTTAAAATCTAAACACGCTCAATATTGACTTTAGATTAAAAGCTTATTCTACACCCACCATGTTGAAAGTCACTTTGGATGGGAGCTGCTGCTAAATGGCTAAAATGTGAGTATTCCTCGGTTTATTTATGGCCTGCGTTGGTAATGGAGGGTTTGCAGCTTCTGCTGTGGCTCACACTGTAAGTCCCTCTGAGAGCATCAGCTAAATGGCTGAAATGTAAATGTTTTGGCTGTAATGTTGCTGATCCTACTGCCGCTCTCACTGTGAGGAAAGTGACTCTGGATGAGCGCGTAAGCTAAATGCTTAAAATGGAAATGGCCTTTTACTGCTGGTGATCTAAGATTTGGAGCTTATTGTGCGGTTAAACGGATGGAATGTAAATATATTTCTCATCATAACTCCTCAATATGCAGGGAACAGACGCTTTTTTTTTTTAGATTATAAGTGGCTCTATGTGAATGCAAAGCCCAGTGTTGACAAACCCAGACCCTGAACACCCTCCAGGCCCGCAGTTTAAAAAGTTGGGGGCCTTCGAGCTCGGGTGTCAGCCTTCCTTCTCGGATTTGCCAGCCAGAGAAGATGAACTTTCACCTCGACCTCCAAAAGGACCTTTTATTTCTCTGTAGCCGTTGACCATTTTACCTCCAGCTACTCGCCATCCATACACGCATCACTCCGTGCTGGCTGCGCGCGGGCGGATCGATAGGGCAGCATCTGCTCCGGGAAGTCGGCGGTCCCACACCGCGCACCGCTCCGCTGTTTCCAAACGCCAGAACTGCTCATCTCTGAAAATTAAACTGACAGACAGATATAATTAGTATGCGCCCTGCCTCCCTGCTTCTGCCTGTCGGTGTGTTTCTCTCAGAGGCCGGGCGCGCGCGCCAACGCGCACGCACAGGCCTGACCATGCAGAGATGTGTATTTATGCTTCGCGTGTGCACATAGGCTACAGGCACCAGTGCGCGTAGATGGTCACCAATCTCACGTGAACGAGCATGCACGCGGTCAAGCAAAGGTGCACGTAGGTTACAGGCCTGCATGCACGCACACACGCACGCGCTCATGCGCAAAATGATTATGAAGTCACACACGCTCATTACACACACTCACAAATTAGACACAAATTCAAGCAGAGGCCTACATATTGCACGCAAAATGGACATAAAATGACATTCAGGGGGACACTCTTGCGCGTGCGCACGCGCGCACACGCACGCGCGCCTGCAGTGTGACTGCTCGGTGCTGCAGCAGCAGCAGGTCGAGGGTCTTGTGGAAAAAAAAAAAAGGGTCGCATTGATCTTGTTGAGGGACTTTTCAGACTGAAGTGTTGGCGGCGTGAGTGAACGGAGCCGCGAGCTGAGTGCTGATTAAGAGCTGGGCTAAACACAAGCGTCACTTGACAGCATTTATTCCTGAAAGATGGAACAAGAGGAGCCATAAAAATAAAAGACATACACAATCCTTCCGGAATGTTTGGTACTAAAAAGAAAAAAATCCAGTATGTGGCCTGGTGTGAAGATGGCGCACAGCAGAGTGTAAGTGGAGAATTTTCCCTGAGTCAATAGGTTAGTGAGGCGATTTACATAATTGCATATTCACCCTTAATTCGTTTTTTAAATCATTTTAGGACCTATTCATCTAGTCCTGCACTGATATTAGAAATTAGAAATAAAAGTAAAAGGTATTATACAATTCTGATAATAATAAAAATCATAATAGACGAACCCCCTGACATGCTTGTGTATTATCTGGCTATATCCCATTCTGTCTCCGTGTTACAGATCATTTTTCACAGTGACAATAGCTGCAACACGTGTTATATAAAAAAAAGAACTAAACTACATTAGCTGCAGCTTGTGAAAATCCATTGATCATATACAATAAAACAGCCGAGCGCAGCAGAATGACCAGGATGTGCGCAGATAATTCATAAGTTGTGCATGCAATCAGCTGAAGAAGGCTTAACCTGTGGGGTTGTGAGAAAGGGAGCATCTCCACCTCCACACCTCCCCCGCCCCGTCACCCCCCCTCGCCCTCCTCCCTCCGGAGAGAAAGGGTTAATTGGAGTAGGAATTTCATCGCACATCTGTCAGATTTTTAAGGCCGTGACGCACTGAAAGCTGAGAGTCAATGTGAGCAAAGGGGAGGAGGAGGAGGAGAAGGAGAAAGAGTTGGTGGTGAGATCGATGAAGTGGCAGGCAGAGGGAGGAGGAAAATCTCACGAGATAATGAAAGAAAAAGAGGAGAGCTGCTAGTGTAGAGCAAAAAACGAGGCTAGACCCGGAGATTTTTTGGAGTGGAAAACAAAGACTGAGAAACGGGAACGAAGAGCTCGAGAGAGATTCGCCCGTGGCCGCAGATGGTTTTTGCACTCTGGTTTTGGTGAATGTAGCACCCCGGAGCGCAGCGGACCAATTGTGTGAATCTGCAGGGCTGCTCGGCGACACAATCGGAGACATGCACAGGACGGACAACAGCCGCGGACGCGCTCTGAGAAGTGGAGAATAAAGGTAGGATTTTGGAGCTCTAGAAACCTGCACATGTCGACGTTTTATGTCTGAATCGCCGTCATGTTGGGCAGTTAGTTAACGCTTCGTTCGGATTCATTACATGTGGTGTAAATATGCAAACGCACCGTTAATGTTCAGCGCTTCGCATGCGCGCTACTTCTGTATTCATAACTTTGCATAAGAAGGAAAAATCCCATATTCCGAAATTAGGTTTGGTTGAAGTGATTAAAACAGTGATGTCGGTGTTCTGGTGTGTTCCGCGGGATGTGTGAGGTAAAATGACTCAAATGCTTCTGTTATTGTTTTTGTTTGGGATGAAAGGCTACGAGTGTAAATTGGCGTTTAAGACCGAGGAGACGAACGTTATTTGTCAGTTTTTCTTCCCTGTAACGATGAAAGTTGACATCCAGCGGAGTAACAGCGCCTGTCTTGTCTCACGCAGGCACAAAAGCGAGGCTTCTGCCGAGGAACACAGCTGAGCACCAAAGAGACAAGAGAGCAGAGTGCTGATGCACAAGTGAGAATAAAATCACAGTTAAAGCTCCTGGTACTGTTGCAAACTCGTTTTCTGGGAGTTTGAGAGAGTTTGAAGACAGTACTTAACGTTATCAGATAATTAATTAGACACCCCATAAGCCCGGAAATCAATTAATTCACAAATCAATAAATCCATAGTCTGGTGTAACAAGAGACCTTCCAGAGAAATAGGACAGCTGTTGAACAACAATAACAACAGAAGAGCAACAACACACAGGAGCAAGAAACACACATTTATTTGTTGAAATTGAAGATGGATGGGAGTCTAGGGGAGATGTCCCTCCACAGCCACTCTGATCTGGCTCACAGCCAGGACGGCAGGGCCATGCTGCACTCGCGGGACCTTTCAGCTGCTTTCCCCAGGCCTTCCCTCGGGGGCCCCTCCATGTCTCTGGAGCCCGAGCCCCGTCCACCGGGCTTCGACCACTCCATGTCCGCACTGGGCTACAGCGGCGACTCCCCGTCCAGCTCCGGCAGCACCTACACCACCCTGACCCCCCTGCAGCCCTTTGATGACAAGTTCCACCACCACCACCATCACCACCCCTGCCTCCCTGTCAGCAATGTCATCGGCAGCTTCACCCTCATGCGTGAGGACCGGGCACACCTCAGCACCAACTTCTACAACCCCTACGGCAAGGACCTGGCCATGTCCCAGAGCCTGTCGCCCCCCTCCACGGGTTCAGGCCTGGGCTCCTCCATGCATGGCTACGGCAGCTTGGGCAACAGCCCTAATGGCAATGGTGGCCAGATGCTCCACGGTGGCTACGATGTCCACGGGGGGAGCCTCTTCTGCCGGACATCGGATTTTGGCCGCGAGATGTCGCCACCAGGCCTGGGAGGAGGCGATGTGTCAGTGGGGCATCAGCTGAACAAAATGGAGGCTCACCAGCACGCCCCCAGCCACCACCCTCACATCTACAGCCAGCACTACCAGCCCCACCATCACCCGAGCCAGCAGGCCTCCAAAATGGGTGAGCACCTGCACTCCTCATCGTCCGCCTCGTCCTCGCCCAGCGAGGGCATGCTGCCCGGCAGCGGAGGCGGCGCCGGGGAGGAGATCAACACCAGGGATGTGGCCCAGAGGATCATCACCGAGCTGAAGAGGTACAGCATCCCCCAGGCCATCTTTGCCGAGAGGGTTCTGTGTAGGTCACAGGGCACACTGTCTGACCTCCTGAGGAACCCCAAGCCCTGGGGCAAGCTCAAGTCCGGCCGCGAGACCTTTAAGAGGATGTCCCGCTGGCTCCAGGAGCCAGAGTTTCAAAGAATGGCCTCGCTCCGGCTGGAGGGTAAGATCTGGCTTTGCTTTCTATCTGCCTCACACACACACACACACACACACACACACACACACACACACACACACACACACACACACACACACACACACACACACACACATACAAACCACAACAACAAACAGACAAACTCTCTCTCTCCTTGTTTTCCCCAAACACCTTCCTTCTCCATATCTTCCAAAAAAATTCTCCTCTCCAGCAATCAGTATGCAGCTCAGGTTGAGACATGAGGAAAAGCAAAAGCATCATACTGATGTTTCCCTTCTTCACATCACTGTGAATGTACCACTGCTTTGGCTATTGTCTCAACAGCCTGGGTAGTAAGAACTTAGCAGCACATTGAGGACAGTGTGAGCAAGAAAGGGCCATATGTGCCGTTCCTTTGTTTACTTTGCTCCCAAACAGCTCCTATTGATTTGTACAGTAGCTACAATAAAAAAGCCACAGACATTTGCCCTCTTCTTAAATGAACCATGAAGATCAGCGTGAGCAGCAGTTGGCAATTTAATCGCTTTTGAGCCCACAAAATAATTTGTGCAGATATGCCATTCTGGAGCGATTGATTAATTCGAGCAGTGATTTATATCTGCTCAGCGCACGGCTGAAGTTGAGTTGGCAAGGTAGCTGATGCAAATTAGACTTGAGCTTTTGCCAGACGTCTTTTATCAACGTCGTCACTGAGGAAATTACTGCGAGGCTAAATACAAATGTTGTTCTGCTCTGAGGCAGCACCTTGCAGGTTTGTGAGCTTCTTCATATCTGGAAAGCAAGAGGTTATTTCTTTAACTGGAGGCGCATGTCATCTTTAGTGCTGAATTGATTAGTCAACCGGCAGATAATTAACTGACATCTGTTTTGGTAATCAATGAATAGAATTTACTTATCAAGCAAAAATGCTAAACATTAGCCCGTTCCAGATTCTTAAAATGTGAGAATTTGCTGGCTTTTCCTGTTTTATATCATTTCAAATACATTTTTGGGTTTTGTACTGTTGGTCAGACAAAACAGGCAATTTGAAGATGTCACTTTGTACTAAGGGAACTTGGGATTTTTTCACGTTTTACTATTTTCTGACATTTTATTTAACTCATACGATTATTTGGAAAAATAATAAAGTAATCGATAGTCAAAAAATCATTTGTTGCAGGCCTAGTAGCATTTATACAGATTTCACAGGGTAAAGATTTTTTTTTGAAAGGCACATTGTAATCTGCTGCTTGACATTTAATATTCTTTGGGGACGTGGATTGAAGACGCGACAGCACGCTGTACAGTGCCCTGTTACAGTGTTGTCCCTCCACAGGGACCGAGGGCCCATCTGATACACGGAGCACAGAAAGAGATCCAAGTGAACACAGTAATATGAGACGAGCATAGACAAGTGTGTGTGTGTGTGTGTGTATCTGCAAGTGGTCTGCTCACTGCGGGGGTCTGTGAGCAGTACGTGTGTGTGAGCCTGCCCAGTTGATCACTGCTTTACGCTCTCTGTCAGTAGCTCGACTGATTAAGCCCAACAACACAATAGGGTTCATAGGTAATGATTGTGCACTCTTGCAATCCCTTCACAATTATTGATCTTTGATTGTTCGGCTCTGAGAGCACATGTGTACATCCTCCATTCAGCAAAACGTTATAGCAATCACACCCAAACCTCTTATCTAAAGATGAGTTATCTCTGGGTTTGTTCTGTAATTTGACAGAAATGTTGTTTGATGAATCTAATCCTGCAACGTGTGAATGCTTTGTATGCAAAACACCTCTTCCTGTCACACGAAAACCTAATCTTCCTCATGATGAAACAGCCCTTTGTTCGTTTAAGCAGATTTCTAATCATCAATCATTCTTTTTTTTTTATTTACAGCATCCTTCATCTTTCTTCATCTTTACAAACGCAAACATTATTTTAACGAGTCAGTGCTCCAAGTCCGAGCAGCCGATCAATCAGACTCATAAAAAATTTAAGTCCCTACACAGAGAAGTGTGCTAATGTCTGACAATGCTCCTCTCTCTCTGCTCCCACACACTCTGAAATTGCATATTTAGTTCTTGGCAAAGCCACAATTTGGACAGCTCGGCACTTTTCTACATAACCTACTTTCCGAAGGGGGTTGTTGTTTTTTTCCCCCCCTGGCCAACCCCCTTTTGTTTAATTACAAGCCTCTATTGATTTCCATGGGAAAGAGCAGCACGCCTTGCCCACACACACCTCGGCCGCAACGGCGAATCGAGACTGGAATTAGAATGCGCGGTGCCCTGTGCTCCCCAGTCTGAAGATAGCTCAAGTGCTCTCTGCTTCACGCCTCAAGTTTTAAGATGATCCTCCTTAATGCAGCACTCGCTTAAATACATAGACGGCCCTTCAGTGTCAGCCAGCAGCACTGTGTTATTTTCATAACTATGTCTCTTATATATGGAGGGCTGCAGAGCTCTGTGCGAGTCTGGGTGGACAGTAATTATGGAATGTAGCTGCCATTTTGTCTTGTCAAATAATTGTCTTTCTTCAGATACAGTTTGCTAAACCTGGAGGAGGTGATCCCTCGGATTTATCCGCAGTATCTTGTGTTTCGTGTTTTTCTGTGTGTGTGTGTGTATACTCTATGGATTACTGCACTGTATATGAGATGCATCTCTAGCCCAACCTCAGGCTGTGGAGGAGGCAATCAGGATTTAGTCGGAGAAGAAGGCAGGATAAAGACCACACAGCCATGCTCCGACACTTAAGTCGAGGGGGGGGGGGGGATCAGAGACTATAACTTTAAAGATGATGGCCGAAGCCCTTGACTAAAGGTCTAAATGAATAAGAAAGGTCAATGCGGTTTACGTGTCGGCTCCAGTGCCCTCACCACCCCCACAGCAATGAAAGCCACAAAGCCTCGTCCACCTCTCGCTGCATACAGTTCACATTCTACTAGCGAGGCTCAAAGGTCAAAGCTGATTCCATTTGCATAGCAGGAATTGTAAATAGGCTGACGTGGCCTTAGCTGCGCAACACCTAACAAACAGGGTTGTTGTTTTTTGTTTTGCTTTTTTATCTGGCTCTTGCAGCTCCCCCCACTCCGGCGCTGAAGGGGTTAACCAGCCTCTGTGGGTCGAGGAGTCTGAGCTGCACAGATTTAATCAATAATTTCTATCAGCCCCTGGCCCAAGAAATCAGCAGGGGGTGGGCTGGGGGGTGGGAGGGGCGGGGGTGTGTTCTGGCTGGGAGGGGGGGTGTAGGTTGAGACGCCGGGGGGTAGGGAAAGGGCTTTCGATCACGTTTCACAACACGAGACAGGGGCATACATCATGATTAGGGGCTGTTCCCACGATCATAAGAAGCCTATAGGGGAATATTTATGTCTCCAGGAGTAGCCCCAGAGCCGGGGATTTATAGCATGGTAATTGTGAGCCTTTTACACATGATTACAGCATAAGGAAGCATTTACTTAATGGCCGGCGTTATGATCGTCAGTAAGGGAGAGAGCCGAGGATGGGATGGAAGCGAGGAGGAGGAGGAGGAGGAGAGCGGCAGGACACCCTGACTCCTCCAACAAGCCATAAATCCACGCTACAAGCAAGCTAGCCAGCACTATCATGTCTTTCCTTTCATTACTACATGAGCTGAGAGTGCACCACTGTATATACCCTCTATAGCTGCAGCCCACCTCCCAACCCCCAGCCCAGAAATATTGATGGTGGGGATGGTGTAACGCCCGTGAAAAATGTAGCATTTGGAAAGAATTTTTTTTTTTTCACTTGTAGTGATATTGACATGCCTTCTGACATCTTGGCCTCTTCAGATTTTAATGAGACGTGGTTCAATAACTCTCAGAAATGCAAACGAGCTCTGGATGCCCAAAAGCTAACAGGCACCTGTAATCTCAAGTTGACAAGAGTGTATCCCCGAGTCAAAACATTTCCTTCTGATAATGATTTTAGAGGAGAACACACGCGGGGAAATCACAGCGAGATATATTCATGTCCAGTTGAGTACTTAAGTTTCAGAAACTCAGCTGGATGTCAGAGCAATCAAAGTCAGACGGCGTTGTGCACACACACACACACACACACACACACACACACACGGCCCCCAACCCAGCTCTGATGCTGCTGTTTTGATGGCACTCGTGTGGAAAAGACGGCAGTAGGGTCCACATTTATTTCTCAAGCACTCTGCTAATGAGAGAAATTTGCCGCTGTGAGATTTAGGAGTGAAGAGCTGGTCATATAGTTAACATCAGCAGCAGCCCTCGCTGTGTGAGATGTTTCTCAATGGGAAGATGTAAGCCAATCAATTGAAAGTGTCAGGGCAGTTTTGAGAGCAAAAGGCAGCATGTGTGGTTTATATAATGTATGTTTGTAGCATGTGTGAGTTCGATTGTGTCTCGGTGTGAGTTAGGGTTTGAAATATGGGATTTCAAGGTTATTGCGAGCTGATATCTCCTTCTAATCGAGTCATTTTTGTCGATAATAGAGTTCCATAAACCTTGTTTTCTTAAAACAAGTGAAGAAATCTGCCAGTGCAGCAAGATAATTTCAACCAGTTTCCACTAGAAAGCAGCTTGTTTCAAGAATCTTTCTAAAATCAAGTGTTATTTTCCTTGGTTCTAGTTCTGTGTTCTGCTTTTTCCTGCCAAATTTCAAAATACAGACATTCATATCTGTAAAATTCTTTAAAAAGGTTCATTTGAGTAGGAAAAAGGTTGAAATAATCTTACTGCAGATTTCTTCATTTATTGTGAGACAATAAGACATTTGAGACTCTTTTTCTACGCAAAAATGACTTGCTCAAAATGCCCAGGGATTCAGTCTAACTCCCACATGTTTATTCTTCTGAGGCTGTGAAAGCTTCTGAAATAGCATACCAAATATCATGTCATGTCATCGGGACATTAAAATCCTAATTTAACCCTATACTAAATAAAAGAATAGTTTAAATATTGAAAACGTTATAACGCAATCATATTAATTAGCTTTTATTTCCAGATTCCAGACCTCCAGGCCAGTATTCAATTAAAGTCCAGCATCGGCACCGATCCACTGGCCCTCCCTTAGTTTGTGTGTGTATTTATTTGTGTGTTGGTGTGCACGCTCTGTTGTGTTGTGTGCACATACACCAATGCTTACACTTAGAAACGCATTTGATACCATCAGCAAAACAGTCGCTCAACCGCACAGTGCTGATTGAAACCTCTTAAAAGTGTGCATTTAGGTAATTGCACGACTCCCCCAAATATGTTTTAGTCCACTTAAGGCTTCTAAACACCCTGGGCAATGCCGACTCTGCTTGTTTCACTCACCCCTGACGTAACCGGCCTTTAATAGAAAATAAATTAGTTCCCCCTAAAGTGATTATTACTCACTCACTGCCGCCACATGTAAATGACTTTTATGAGAAACTAATGATGTTGAAGTGTCCACTAAGGGAAGGGAAGAGAGGAAGTGGAAGGATATGGACAGAGAAAGAGAGAAGAGAGGGGGGAGGAAGGGGATGGGAAGTTGGCTCGGTACACAAAGGCAGAGGTTGGTGTTGTGTTTCCTGTAAATACAGAATTACAGCGTGTTAGAGGTGAAAGGTCCAGCGATGGATATGCAGAGGAACATGCAGCCTGAATTCAAAATGCTCGTCTGATTCTCAAAATGGATCTGAGCTCGGCCCACACACATCAGGCTATTTTCTTCCTCACTGAACAAAACTGGCTTTTTTCTTTATTTGTAGGGTAATTTTTATTTTTTTTAAATTTCAGACGTGAGGAAATATTGATTATATTATTGGGCGGGTTGCCGCAGCTACAGTGGTGTTTAACCCAGACTCAGAGTTTTTATTTTGTGGATGGTGTAAGCAAGACTGACATCAAAAAACAAAAACACCAGAAGACTTCATCACCTCTATCACCTCTTAAAAAGTTTGAATATGGCCAACTTTGACACTGAGCTAATTTGGCAATAAATAATAACTGCTTTATCCTCTGTAGAAAACAGTATGAAAACAGATACAGAAATACAGTATATTAAATATTATATATTACATTTAAGTCTGACTAAAATGTGGCAACTTTACAATTCATTTTTTTAAAATGCAGCTACAAGATGTTAAAAAATTGAATTCATAGCTTTGAGTATTTAATGTATCTTACAAATCTGTTAGTGAATGATGTAATGTTTCTGGAGTTTATCTCTTGCTTTGGCCTTAGCGTTATTTTATCTTCTCTGACTGTAGATTGCAGTTTAAAACGTATCCATAAGTACTGTAACAGATTTAATAGATTTAACTACCACCTCTTACAACAAATACGTTGCAGAAATTACACTGCATCAAAAGAAAAAGAAGGTGAAAGATTTAGGCTGAAAATGATTACTTTTGGGTTCATTGGTCTTTTTGCAAAATGTGACATTTACTGTGCATCTGTTTATCTTTGAATGTGATTAATTTTTGGCATAGCCATTGTCAGTGGATGACACCAGACTTTGCACTTCGTCTTCAGGCCAGATACATGTAAATATTCACTGTTTTCCAAAAGGGAATGCGCATAATGAAAACCATGAAGAGCTCTGGCCTGGATGTAGTTATCTGTTTTATCCCAGCAGCCTACAGCAGCTCACTGGCAATAAGATGTGATAGGTTGAACATCTTGATTCCTTTACTGCACAATGAAACAAGTTGCTGATTCATCTCTTTTAACTAATCAAAGTTGCTTAGCTAATCTGTTTTCTTTCAACAAATCCACTTTCCCTCAGCTTAATCCATTTGTCCTAGTTAGCTAGCCAGTCTGTTAGCTAACCTGCTTCCCCTTTCCTTTTTTAATTGATCTTTTATCCATCTGCCTGCAGCCTGCAAGCGGAAGGAGCAGGAGCAAAGCAAGCTTGAGCGCAACCAGGGCCCGAAGCGCACCAGGCTGGTGTTCACGGACCTGCAGCGGCGCACGCTCCTGGCCATCTTCAGGGAGAACCACCGCCCGACCAAAGAGCTGCAGATCACCATCTCCCAGCAGCTGGGCCTCGAGCTCTCCACTGTCAGTAACTTCTTCATGAACGCTCGCCGACGCAACGTCAACAAGTGGGCAGACGAGGGCCGTCCCTCCTCCACGGGTTCCTCGGGCTCCAGCGTTTCCTCCTCCGCAGTGTCCTGCAGCACGGCATGATGACGGACCGCCGAGGAGGTGCGGTGGGGAGGGCACTGAGGGAGCAAGGGGGCACATAGACTGGTCTAGGCAGAGATCAGCCGTAATAAATGTCCTCCTCGTTATCATGATTTAATGAAGATGAAGCATTTTCCCAAACCAAAGTTGATCGCTCCCTTGAAATAGAAGGGGGCGATACCCAGAGTGATATGATCGCAGGATGTGAGGTCCTGCTTGTATAGTCAAGGGTGCAAAGATGATTTGACTCAAAGAAGAGTCACACCCTTACATAGACACCATCTCATTGCATTATTTTGATTATCTAGATTAGAGATAATGAGGGTATTACAAATCAGGAGAAAGCATATTTTGGTGTACCTTCAAATCTATAGTCATCTCTCCAAACGTGAAAAATCAAGAGGTGCCGTTTGCTCACATCTGGAGAGCTCCATTGTGTATCTTCTTAATCAAAAGTGTTCACCATCATCCAAAGACATTAATCCTCCCCCAAAGTTCTTATAGTCCTGTTTTTCCTCAAGAATCAAGGTGAAAGAGGAAGAAAAGGCATTTTTTTAACTTCCCATTTTTTTCTGAAGAACCTAATTTCCCTTTCTTAGCATGTATTTCCATGGCGATGGTTCCCAGGACTGTATGACGTTGTTCCAAGTTTGGAGCCTGGAATTATCAGGAGGGTTCTGTAGCGTCCGTGACTCCGAGCTGTCAATCATTTACCTTCAACGGGAACCTTTTCTTATATTTTGTGAAGATGGTCCTGCCTTGAATGAATCAGAGTTTTCAAGGGGGAACCGCAGTGCATCTCACAGTACGCCAGGACAGAATCAATAAACACAAGTTGGACGCAGAAACAGACTTGTTGGTGCAACTGTCTAGCTTTAAGACTCTCACTGAGCTTCTAAATGAAAGCTCCACAGCCATTTTTGACTCAAAATCAAGCCAAAAAAAAAAGAAAAAATTAAAAACAACCATTGAACAAAGGCTCCATGGGGAAGAGATACACCTGACACAATGTATAGTGACATTGTAGTATTTTTTCCACTCATTTCCAAACAACTGTACACACCTCTGCTCCATTACAAAATCTTTTTTTTACAGATGTCTAGAAAATGGAGGAATGTGATTCTTTCAGCCCTTTTTGTACAGATTTCAAGCACATCACTCTATTTATAGAAACACGTTGGAAGTGCGGGGCAGTTTGTTTCAGCCCTGCTGACGTACAAGGTAATTTTTTTGGTCCACAAAGGAAAGGCTTTAACATGCCTCCTTATAGCCAATAGTTAAATCAAACCAAGAACATTTCAAATGCAACTGCTGATTTGATCAATGTATTTATTACTGCATTTGGGTATTTATTGTTTTCCCTTTTTCTTTCCTCTCTCTATTTATTTGGTTATTTATTTATGCTATCTATATACTGTAAGTATTTATTTAACGATGCTCTCTATGTCTGTGTGAAACTGAAGACTTTTTCTGATGGGCACTTTTAGCTGTAGAATCCCATCGTAATACCAAAGATTAACATTGCCTCCCTGAATGTACGGCCTGAATCCCTAAACCCAGTACCCGATCCCAACCCAATCCAGCCCGACCCACCCAGTGATGTTATGTATCCCTCTCTATCTTTAAGGCCTGGCCTTTGTTTTTTTTGGTTTTTTTGTAGAATAATGGGGATTTCTTTACTCTTGCAAATGTCTCTGCGGTCAGCTCTTAATGCCAAGGCCAAAGCTTGTTTGAATGTTGTGATAATATTTATAATTAATAATACTATGAATAATGACAATAATGATAATAATAATGATTATGATGTGGCATCCCATAGGTTCACAGGTTGCTTGTGAAGTTGTGTTCAGGCCAATGCCATCTGGCAGAGTGTGTAAAGTGTCTTGGGACCCACTTAAAGCGCCGTCTGAGTGCGAGTCCTTCAGGGTCACATGCAAACGTATACTGTGTGTCTGCCTGGGGAAATGCATGGTTGTGACCCCCACCCCCTCACCTGCCCACCTCCCCAGTGCAGTGCAGACACTCCTGTTTATGTCCTCTCACCGTCCTCCACATGCCAAGCACTTCTGCCAGTTGTCTCAGTTCCAAATGGGTTCTTAGGGTTTGTTCCTGGACCTTTGGGGTTCAGTGCATTCCTCTTATCTTCTGGGGATCTTGGGTTTTTGTTCCCTGGGTTCTGAAGGTCTTAAGTATTGTCTATGGCCTCTTAGGGTCTTGGGGTTTGTCCCTGGTCCTCTGGGGTTCTTCTGGTTTGTTCCTCATCTTCTGGGGATCCCTGATTTGGTTGCAAGGCTTCTTATGCATGTCAGCTTATCCCTGGACTTCTAAGGGTCTACAAGTTTGTTCCTCATCTTGTAGGAATCTTTGATTGTGTTGCAAGGCTTCTGGGGCTTGTAGGGTTTGTCACTGGCCCTCTAAAAGCGTTAGAGTTTCATTCTTGATCATCTGGGGTTCTTGGAGTTTGTTCCAGGTAGTCTAGGATTCTTGGGGTTCCCCCAGCAATTTCCACAGGCACAAGTGATTTGATTTGCCAGCGTTTTGCATTGTGGATGCCAAAATCAGGAGAAACTCACCCAAGATCTGATTCTCTGACCCCTGTGTAAATGCCAAAGAGTGGCGAGGCTAGCTTGGCCATTTTCCACCCTCTCTCTCTCTCTGTGACTCTTTTCTCTCTCTTTCTGTCTTTAACGTAGGAAGGGGCGGATTGCTGGGGCCCCTTCACAGCGTGCACTTGAAAGACAGGCGGTCATGAAAGAGGCCATCGACTTTTTTGCGGACTTCAAAGAGGAGGCTTTTTTCATCCCGTCTCCTCTCTGGGTATCTGGTCTGGGGTCCGCTCTTGGCCAGACCTGTGGGCTTTAGGGGGCATTCAAAGGGGGCGGGGGAAGATCAGAGAGAAGGCTGAATCATCCAGAATGAGGATGGTGGTAGTGGTGTGTGTGTAGGAAAGGTGGGAGGGGGCTGTTTGAGGAATAGGAGCTGTTGGAGTAGTGGGGCATGGAGCTGAATTAAACTTTAATGAGCAACAATTGTAAGCATGCTGAGAGCGAAAGGGGGCAATGGTGGGGGTGTGCAGTTGAGTCTGTAGGAGGGGAAGGGGGTAAAAAATAAAAGATGCTCAGAGGATCCTCTGCCGACCCCTGCTCACTACTGTCATTGTATCAAAGCTGAGGTGACACCTTTCAGGTTTCTCTTTGTCTCTCTGACTGGGAGCCTAAAATGGAGACAGAGCTTTTTGTATTGAGCCACCTTCTGCTCCTGTCAAGCAGGGAAGCTCTTCCCTTTCTGTACAGAGGCCAGGCGGGAGGGAGGGAGGGAGGAGTGAATCCAGTTGGCTGCTATAGGTGATCCGCATTGCCATCTTAGCCTGCGGCACCCCCTAGTGGCTTTTCTAGAAACTTTACCTTGAAACGAGTCTGGCAGCCAAGGCCTTTGCAGAGCAATTCTGAGGGGAGCGGAAATAATGAAATAGCAGAACTGAAATGTAACATATACTTTCAGAACAAAAAAGAAAAAAAAACCTCAATTTTTTTTGGATGTTTAAACCAAAAAACAACCAAAGATTGATGGGTAACTGCTGAATCATTATGTATCATGGGTAGTTTTAGCAGTTCCCTATCAGAGCTACCGTAGCACTCAGAGGATTCAAGAAAGCACCAGTGGGGTTCCGCGTGCTGATTATTTATGTTGCATAGAACAGTATTATGTTGAGCTGGAACTGAGAAACTGACATGAGGCAGTGTCTTCAGATGGAAGTCTTTTGACTCTGTAAACCCCAGTGTCCCTGTCTGTCCCTGCCCTCTCCCCTGTATCTACATGAAGACTTTACCCATCTACCTCAACTGTGTGAGATGTTGTGTGGCAAAGATATTCCTTAACCAAAGAATCCATCCTGTCAGGGTGTCTGTCTATCTATCTTGTCTGTCCATTCGTCTCTTCTTCATGCCTTTTACTCCAAACCAAATGTGCTGGAATCAATCCGCAACAGGAGCCGAACGAGGCCCCAGTCCAGCCAAAGCTTAAGTCCAGTATGCTAGTGTTCCATTGATCCATGTTCTGTATATAAATAAAATCATTCTCAAGACCAAAAAAGGAGGTGACAATCGAAGCAAGGAGGATCTTGCTGTAATCAACGTTGCCTATTCCTTGTTTTCCGAAATCTAGAATCATGTGACTTGCTGTAACAGAAAAGCCCAAGAATCAAGCGCTCATCCAAAAATAAAAAAGGTTGTTGGAGACAGAAGCTATTTTTCCACATTTGTAAGCCACCCCTCCCACCCGTTTTTTCCAAAATGTTTAGTGTAGTTGAAATACTGTTCGATCCCACTGTTGTAAGTAGGAATTAATGAAATCCATACAAAAAGCTTTAAACGGGGAAGAGCTGAGGGAAATATTATATTTGACGGAGTCTGAGTTTCCTCAGCTTGGACTCGACCCACCATGCTTTATCGTGCCATTCTTGTCCATGTGTTAGACTTACTAATGAATGTGGCTAACCAACCAAAGGCTTTAAAAAAAGATACACAACACTTTAAACGTCAATCATGGTGGGACATTTTGTATCAACAACTAAAGAAAATCCCTTTGAATACCTCATGTGAAAATTGTTTGTTGTGATGTTGCACTAAAAAAATAAAAATGACTCATTTGTAACCCAACACTGTACTCTGTTGATTATTTCTGACCTTGTTGATAGCGTTAGCAGGGAAGCTCTCTGGGTTTTTAAAGGCTAACACCGACACCAATATTTTTTGGTGTTAACCAATACGTTGCAGTCTTAAACTGTACGCCTAAACTGGATTATATTCATCAAACAAAAATGCAAGAAATCACCCTCATGAACCCTGTATGTCCCTTAAAGTTGACCCTAAGTGTCTTTAGTTACGTTTTGCATGACAAATATACAGTATATATGTAGTATCTGCTTCCTTACAATCTACAATGATGCTTTAAGAAAATATTCAAACCCTAGACATGTTTTTCTTTTCTCAACATCAAATGCAAATATTCTAGATCATGTGTTCAAAGTTTTATACAAATCAGAATCAGAAATACTTTATTGATCCCTGAGGGGAAACTCTTTTCTTACACACAAGTTACTCAAGTTTTGAAGAAAAAACTAAAAGTAAGAAAAGCAAGACGACGAGACGGAGCAATGGCAACAGGCAGCATGCACGTTGGCGCATGCGCACTGGGGTAGACCAAATGTACCCCAAATTCTTAAGAGATGATAAAATGATTCAATGTTTTACTCTTTCCAGGTTGAAGAAGCCTTTAAACATATAGATAGTAAATCTTTCAATCAATATTACTGACATTCTTTGGTTGGCAGCTTTTACAAAACTAGTTTTGGAAAATATACTTTATTTGTTTTATTGCCAAGAAAGTCTGTATGCTAAATATGAAGTTACAGCCAGCAGCCAGTTAGCTTAGCTTACCATGAAGATGGGGAAACAGCTAACCTGGCTTTGTCCAAACTTTAAAAAAACTGCCTACCAGCACCTCTAAAGCTCACTGCCCAGCCAAGAAATAGTCCGGCACATAATCCATCTGTAAAACTACTACTTCTCGTTTTTACAGTTCATGTTTTTTGTACATATTAAACTAATTAGATATGACATGTTAATTAGTGAGCTTTAGAGGTGCTGGTAGGTGAATTTTGTTACACTTTTTACATTTACATTTTGTTCAGACATAGCCACGTCTTTCCAGTCTTAATGCTAAGCTTAGCTAACTAGCTGCTGGCTGTAGCTTCATATTTAATGGACAGATATGGTATCTAGCTAGGCGTATTTCCAAGAATGTTGAATAATTCCTTTAAAGGACTCTATTGACTCTATTTTAAGTAGCTCAGTGTTTGATGAGAGAGTCCGGAGAAAATAAAAAACAAACCAAAAGCCTTTTCTTCTTAGTCAACACAATGTTACTTGCCTGTAGGCAGCTAGTATGGGATATGCTATCACATCAGCATGTGCACAGGACAGCGATATTTACCAGAGACACAGGTATTGATTTTGGCGTTCCTTCTGTCCTAACATGTAAAAGCCAAATTGACCAACAAGCCAATTTCCCAAAGAGTCAATGCAATCATTTCAGGCAGTTTTCATGGCAGATTTAACAGACTGACAAACCTGAAACTGGTGGTGTAAAATCAGATCTTCACCTTCATCGCATGTTCGGCACAGAACACAGATCTGATATTTACTGAAAGGCCGACATTGGACTGACTGATAAACTGATATATCGATCCAGACCTGGCATGTCTCACTGTGACTGAGCCTCAGCAAGGAGTACATCTGTCTCTTTATTACAGATTCAAACACACACACATACAAGCACACAATCTTACAAGACAGGTTCAATGATGTTAACAGTAGTATATAAAGACTTGCCATTTTTCGTCGTAAAAGGTGCATTAAAAGGAATTTCAAGAACAAAGCAGATGAATGTTATAATCAATGTGAATTTAAACTGTAAAAATACTGTATACATAAAACAAAGAAGGAACTTATTTTTGCAACACATTCAGTTCAGTTCCCTCTGCAGCTATATGATGGGGTAGCAGGCGAACAGAGCAATGCCGCACTGGTTGTTCTTGTTGCGTGCCATCCGGATGTATCCCTGGTCTCCAAATGTAGTTCCCCAGCTGCACAAAAAGAGCAGAAAATCAGAGGAATATAATTTAGGGATACACCGAGGTTTTGGGGATATTGATTCATCAGTAAACATTCTTGTTAAGTGATGAGAATGTGAACAGAAGATTCATCCACGTGCCCTGAAGTCGATCAATCACTAGCGCCTTATGCTAATACTAATACTATACACTATTTTCAGTGTTAAATAATTAGCATTAGCATGAAAATGATAAATAAAAATTATGGAGTTGAATCTGACCTAAAGCTAGAATAACTATTATTTTAAATGACACAAAGTCTTATACTTATTGGTAAAATAAAGTATATCAAGTACAGAATGGCACAAAAGTAACAAATAAGTAGAGCCTTTCTCTATTTCTACATGAAGGTGGTGGGTGACGGAAGACAGTGTTCAGCTAAAAGCAGTGTGCAGAGGATGAATATGTGGTTGCTCATCTGCTAAAGTTCTGAAAATAAATTAGCTAGTCTTCATTTTGTTTTTATTATGAAATCTACAGATTGAACACTGGCAACACTTGGCTTACTTCTTACTTTAGATGGTGATCATTTTCTATCTCAGTACTATGTGTGTTGACGTGTTAATATGGATAGGAGTGAATATTTTTATACAAATGAAAAACTTAAATTTATCTTATTTACATTTATTTTATGTATCTTTTTTTTTTATTAAAGATTGGTCTCAAAAGAAGCAAATAAGTCACACTCACAAATTAGTCCAAAATCTAATGCTTTTGACACTTTTAAGTGTGCTATAATGTCCTAAATCGACCAATCTGTATTTATAAGGTTGACACCACCCACCATTTCACAGCTGCATGTCCTCAATCATTAGGTGGATATAAAAAACTATTTCAATTAAGATTCAGTCAAAGTAATTTAGAAATGATCTAAAAAGGAAATACTGCTGAATAGTGTCTGTCACCTGGCAGGAGATAAGATAAAAATAGAAAACAGTGAAAATCTGTTAAAATCGATGTACTCCTTTTAAAAAATTTAAAGGAGTACATTTTACATGAAATATGGAGCAACAGAGTCAATGATAAACTGGGAACATGTGGATGTTTCAGGTGTTTTATGTTGTCATCACATAACCTGTAAATTAATGTGCCAATCAGCCTGTTTATACACCAAACACTTATAGGAGAAAATTATAAATAAATACACTGTGTGGTGAGACCCGTAGAAAGAGGATTATAACACAGGCCTGATGAGGTCAGCAGCTGTGATGTTTGTTAAGTGATGAGAAATAAAACTCCTTCTTCTCTATTACCCATAAATGATTTCGTGACACCGCCTGACTTAAACCAACCACGTTTGTGGAATGTTAAGTCTATTAAACCACTACACTCATGTCAGCAAAATACCCAAACCCTGAACAGAACAAAACAGTTGGTCAGTGTACTTTCTGTTTTATTTCCCCTGTGTCCTCCAGTGCAGCCAATATGCACCGCACAGGGGACCAGATGGGGGAGGAACACACAGGAGCTGCACATGAGCTCAGTATGTATGAATAGACTAGATGGGGATTTAGGCAAGATCTGGGCAGTGAAAGTGTCTCACCTGTTCTTTACCAGCCAGTAGTCTTGTCCGTTCAGGGTGCCGTAGCCCACAGCTAACACCGCATGGTTCACCTTCTGGGTGCAGGTCGGGTCATCGTACACACCTGAAATGGCACGGGTCAAAATAATAACAAATCATTCTCATTATATATTTATTTTTTTTAAAATTCAGGAATTTAATGTATATTTTTACCAATTTTATACAAATTAGTTTGCCTATATTCTGATTTTGATTCACATGTTTTGAGAAAAGTTATATATTAAGTTGTAGTATTATCATGATTAGTGTATGTATCACTATTCTAGCAGGTGAGGGATTCAGTATCTTGTGCAAGAAAACTTTAAAGAGTAACTAAACCCAGGCTGAAAAGCAGTGTTTTGCTGCTCTCTTTTTCAAAAAGTGTGCTCTTTTGCACCTTTCACTACACTCAACAGTAATGTCCCGGGGTCCTGGAGTACACCTGTAAATCGCTGCAGCAAGGTAACAAGTTAAACCACTGGCGGTGAGCAAAGACAAGACTTTCAGGGGGTGTTAACTTGAGCTTTTCGTTAATGTTAACTCATCCTGTGACCCATTTGCATCTCAAAAAATGTCTGGATCTTTCTCCATCATGTAAGTAAAGATGTGCAGCTCATGATGTGTAACGTACCACTCCTGTAGAAAGTAAATCTGGGCCGTGTGGCATCAATCCCTACTGAAATGGGTCCGATGGTGGCGAGCGCCTGCTTCAGATCCCCCTCGTCCCCCTCGGGCAGGAAGCTGTACTGGGAGCAGTTGGCGGCGCGGTACATGGGGTTGTAGCGGCACTGTTGTGACTGAAGTAAGAGGACAAACTGGGGTTAAAACCGATGATTTACACAGGATGTGTGACATTAACCTGATGGTATTTAAGAAAGAACCTAATAGGAATGCCAAAAAAGTAATTTCCTAAATTTTTCTTGTGGTCCGATATGACATGAAGTTGGACCGAGGCACACTGAAGAATTAATTAATTCAGAATTTTAATCAGTGACTGAACTAGGGTGACCCCCATGACTTTTACATTTTCCAGCTCTTGGCAGGTGAGCCAGAAAGTGAATTTGAGACACAGACGCCAGTCACTGTGCTTATTAAGAGAATATTTCACATCACAGATAGAGTTGTTATTTATTTTTCGGGCGAATTAGAGCCATGACACCTCCGCGATGCTGGAACAGTCTGTCGGATCTGCTCAGAACTGCCCTCTTCCTCCTCACAAACATGAACAACAGCGAACCAGATGAAGCCTGGAGGAAAAACACGTTGTCCGCTCAGATTAATTCATTGTTGCTTCAAAGAGACATTAACAGCACACCACAGACAAGTGAGAAGAGTGTTGCTGCCTACAGCCTGAAGGGTCGCACTTAACTTGTTGTACACCCC
The DNA here is from genome assembly GCF_020085105.1 of Siniperca chuatsi. Taxonomy (NCBI): domain Eukaryota; kingdom Metazoa; phylum Chordata; class Actinopteri; order Centrarchiformes; family Sinipercidae; genus Siniperca; species Siniperca chuatsi. The sequence goes on along the minus strand of NC_058050.1, from coordinate 3,623,349 downwards.
CATTGTTGTCTCATACAGGAACAATAAACCTGAGTTTGCACTGAATTTCCTATATGTTTCCACTTTAAGAAAACCACCATTATATAATTCCTTGTAAAATGGGATAACAACACTCACAGTACTCCGACCTCAACTTCCTGTTTGGTTTTTGGGATGAAGCCTTCATAAGAGAACAACATTCATCCTTCTTTTATAGTGAATAAGCAATCAGCCCCTCATGTGTAGGGGAAGTACTGATTTACAGTAACCAATTACAGTATGTACAATTGTCATCTTTAATTTTTTCCACCATTCAACCAAACAAACAACACTGTGAAGAAACTAAGCTGTCAATTGATTGATTGAAAAACTATACTAATTAATCGCACAATTTGCTGTGATTAATCGCAATTTATCACTTTTTTTCTTCTTAATATTGAAGCTTGCAATAATGGATATTCAAATGTACAATCATGGAATTAATGTTGATTCAACACCACATAAGTATATTTAAATTCAAATACTATTGTTTAATAGCATCTTTTTTACTTTGAACACAGATTCTTTCATGTGAACTACTGTCGTATGTGCTGTGTATGTGGACCCAAAAGCAGATGACCAGGAAGCTGTATCAGGGTGAAGTAGCCAGATGGCTACAGTGTTTATTGAGAGTGATGTGGTTTACAGGCAGGTACAGGCAGGAGACCGGTAGGCAGAGAGGTAATGAACAGGCAACAGGAAAATGGGTTAACGGCCGGCAGTGGTGGAAACAGGGAAGTGAGTCCAATATGGCTAAACAGTCCAATAGGGAGCAGGCAAAGTACAAAATCCAGAATACAACCAAGGTCTACAGGAGACAAAGAATCCAAAGTAGAACTCATGGAAGAATATCGGGGAACTGGGCACAGGAACCAGGTACAACCAAAGTGCACCAAACGGCGACACAGACAAAGGTCAGGAACACTCACAAGACACGAACCTCACAAGACACGAACCACACAAGACACGAACCACACAAGACACGAACCACACAAGACACGAACCACACAAGACACGAACCACACAAGACACGAACCACACAAGACACGAACAACAATGACCCAACACTGAACAAAGACAGAAACCTGGACTAAATACCCTAGGGGAGGTGAAACAACGAGACCCAGGTGCAAACAATCAAGGAAGGGCCAACAATCAAAACTGGAGGGAAAACAAACAAAGACAGGAAGTAAAACCACAAGACACACAAGGAGAGGGACACACTACAAAATAAAACAGGAAATGAAAAACCCTCAAACTATAACGACTACAGATTTTCAATAAAACCATCAAGGCCATTGACTGTCAGCTTGAAAGGCATATTTCTTATATGCAACAGAAATAATAACAAAACCCAGGCCTATATGTGACAGTTGAATTTCAACAAGGTCCACAATAGTTCATGCAAATATGACAAAAGAACAAGGAAAGATTCAGATTCACACATGGAAGACACAGAGAGAGTTCAAAGGGGCCCCTTCTCCCTCGCCAAAATTAAGCCTAACTTTGGAGCGTTATTTATCCCCCTTCCGGACAAGATAGCATGGCATGGGTGGTACCAATGAATGCCTTAGGTTGTCTAGTTTCATATGATACCAGAGATTAACCTCATCTCGTGCTGCAGTTTCTAGGGCTGCAACTGACGATTATTTTCATTATCGTTTAATAACATCTAAAGGTTTTGACTGAATTTTCACTTTGCCTAGTATTACACCTATGCTGGTCTCTAGAACACTCATACACCTGTGAACACTGTTGGTCATTGTTAGTCAGTACCTTCCCTACACATACAGGACGATTGCTTAATCAAAGGAGCAAGATTTCTCTCTGTGGTGCTCTGATAGTGGCTTGTTTGCTTAAATGTGTTTGCCAAAGAAATAAAATGGGCAACTGAGGCCAGAGAATTATCCTTTTGTTTGTACTTTTAAAGTGCTGCCATCTGAGTTTAGATGTTATGACTTTGTGTCATAATTTCTTGCTTAGTGTGAGGACAGTGTGATTGGCTGAGATATTATTTTTGGAAATGTCATGTAACACAATACATGGGTTTGTAGGTTACAGATGCATATAAATGTGCATATTAGGACTGACCTTTTGTTATTGTTTTTAATTACTTTCCACATTTTTTTGCCCAGCTACCAGCTCCAAGTAATCAAATTAATTTCCCACATAGTTTTCAACATGTCCTAAACAGACTCTCTAGAGTCCAAGTTTAATGGATTTTCCAAATCCCTTTGACAAAATCTTTGACCAGCAGGATTAAACCAGTTACTCACCTGTCCTATGTAGGGGTATGAAGCATCGGAGTCGATGCCCTGGTTGTCGATGATGTACTGGAAGGCTCTGTGCATGTAGCCACCATTGCAGCCATGGTTGCCATATTTGCCTGAACAGTCCACCAGGTTTTGGGGGCTGAGGTCCACCAGTTTCCCCGTTGTCTTGGCCAACTGGCCCTCCAAGGCCCCTGCGGCACTGAAGGCCCAGCAGGAGCCACAAGAACCCTGGATTTAAATGAGTGGTGTCATACTGTCACATACATGATGCAAAACTACATTTGTTAGCTTCAGAGTTAGATGAAACACTTTTTCACATTTCCACACTTGGCAGCACAACATGTGTTTGTAAAGATGGAGCCAGCAGAGTTTAAGAGGTTAAAGATCTATACTGACTCTGGGAAATGTTCTTGTTTGTCAATTATATTTAACATGTTGCACAGAACAGAAGGAACTCCAAAATCAATACTTGTGTGTCTCTGGTTGAATGATACTGATCTGCACAGTACGAGTTTGTAATAAGTTGAAAAGCTCTTTTTTTCTCAAAACTCTGTAAGTAATCTGCCAATATGATGAGATTCTTTGCAGTGTAAAGCAACTTCTCTGAAGAGTTTGAAACAAGAGCATTTTTAAAATACTACACTTTTCTTATTTTCATAACAAGATCTTAAGAATTTTATCAGTTAGATTTTTTTTGTTGATCATCTTGTAACTTGCAACTTCAAGAAATAAATAATTCATGTAACAAATGGGACTTGTCATATGTTATTTATATACTGTAGCTATATAACATTGCTCCAAAAACAGCTATTTAAATATCTCAATTTTGACTATAAAGAATCCAGTTCAAAATAAATCTAATTTATTCAGGACCAAGCTGTGAAAACTGACAAAACATCAGACCAAATATAATCAAGATAAAAACATAAAACATCGAAAACGTATGTTTACTTAAAGAGTATGTTCAAATAAAGTACATAAAAGGATAAAACAAGACGTAAAATGTATACACATATGTACAAGGGGACTAGGTTTATATGTGTGTGTGTGTTACAGTATGTTAACTGAGTTGTGTGTTGAGTGTCAGTTGGCTATTTGTCTTAAGAAGATGTCTTAATTAAGTCTTTATAATTTTAGCCTCACAAGGTGTAACAAACAATAATTATGAAGTATAAAATTATATGAATTTTACGCCAGTGGAACATAGGAACTTTTGTTTCCATGAGTGATTTTCCAAATACAGGCATTTATCAATTTATAAGTTATTAATAAAAAACAAAAAAGGGAAAAAGTGAGTGTAGAAAAAGTGATGTAATTTTGAAAGCCGACATATTTATAAGAGCTGTTGGATGGTGAGCTAGATGATGGTAATGCATGTCAGGCAGTGATGTTGCGCCTCTGGCAGCTGTGGTAACGACTTCCTGTGAGAAAAGGAACCGATTTGACGAATAAGGAACAGAAGGAATGTTGTAAATGAATGAGGGATGATGACAGTGTTGATTGCATCACTGTGATACACCAGATGTTTCTGCTTTCACCAACAGCACTGATTAATCCTGCTGACTTATGCTGAGTTACATGAGTCTTTGATGGAAACAGAATCACTCTGGGTATGTTTTTATACCTGCATCTTGACGCTGGTGACACAGCCCTTCTCTCTCCAGTCCATGGTGTCTGGTACATCAGCGCCTGAAGTCCCAGCAAAGGGAGATGGTGCCCTCTGGATGTCAGTGGGAGGACTGAACGTGGCAAAATACTGCAGGATCTCCTCTGTTGTCTATAAGGAAGTAGATAACAACTGATGAAATGAGCAGCACGGAGTTCAGTTTCAAATGGCCTATATTCATTTAGCAGGATACAATCCTGCTAAATGAATAGAACTTTTAAAGGACAGAAGTCTTGTAAAGGGGTAAACAGTCTGTTTTTGATTCCGATTGGACTGAAATCCTCCATCTAATGTTACAAATGTAGTCGGGTGCAACTAAGGATCATTTTCATTATTATTATTATATTATTAATCTGCCTATTATTTTCTTGATTAATTGATTTGTCTATTATTTGACCAACAGTCCAAAACCCAAAGATATTCAGTTTACCGTTATATATGACAAATAAAAGCATCAAATTCTCACATTTGAAAAGATGGAAACAAAGAATGTTTGGCTTTTTTTTTTTTTAAAAAATGACTGAAATAATTCATTGTTAATTAAAATAGTTGCTGATTCAGATGCTACTGTGCTGTACAATTGATAATCTTAATTCCTAAATTTTTTGTTCTCTGTCTTTCTTATGTTGTTACTTTAGTTTTTTGTAAAACATTTCTAAAAAGTTTGTGATAATTAAAAAAATGTATGTAGGGCGGAGAATAAAATCACAAAATGTTTTCCTAATTCTATATTGTGCACTAACACTTAGTGTAACTGTTACTTCTTTTATTCATTTTGTGAGACTATTTGCCACATTTTTCAGTTAAAGCTGCACTAATCAATATTATATTTTAACAATATATCAAATGAAAAAATGGTGACGTGAAAATGGATCAAATGTGTAATATGTAAGGGGTTGTTCATTGTGACAAAACCAGAAGAGAATTATCACCAAATCTGCAGTTCCTCTCAGGTCTACGGATCGTTTTAGCGTCTTTCAGCTCATTGTTTTGGTTTGCAGATCGCAACTTTACTGCTTTGGTTCTCTTTTACCGCTCTCATCAGGGTTGTTTCAGTGAAAAAGTGCTAATAAACCCGCTACCTGGCTAGCACCAAATGACAGTCGGACTAAGTTAGCAACTAGCTGGTGAAGAAAGTGGAACTTTTTTTATCTTCAGTATAAAACAGTAGAGTGAACAAGTGTCTTACCATGTCTCCCATGTGGTTCATGCTCAGATCGTAGGTGTGAAGCCCCATCGAGGCCTCCAGGTTGTGTATGGTAATGAGCATCAAGTTCTTCTCCCATAATTCCCTGCGGCGCACATCCTCCACCTCAAAACATACATAAAGAGTGAATATTGGCAAAAACTGTAAAAGTTAATAATAAATCTAATAAAAACCTTTTTTATCACATACCTCATTTTGGTACTTCTTCTCGTGTGTCTTCTTCCACAGATCCCAGTGGACGTCCAGCCTGCTGTCAAACATGGCTGCTGCCCCGACCCACAGGGAGACGAACAGCAGGCTGCCCAACATCATTCCTGTAAACACACAGACAGACATGGACCACCACCACATGAGAAGTCAGGATGTCGTCTGACCTTTGATTAGACGGCTAGTAGCTAACACCCCGAGAAAACAAACCACCTGGCAGAGATCAAGCCTTGAGTCAGAAACATAGAAATGGTTTTCACTTCATAAAAACCACACACAGACAATCAGCATCTCAGAGACTGGAGGATTAGTGCTGACAAAATGTTTTTAGAGGTTGCATCAAAGGTCAAAAGAAAAAAAGAAGACAAAGCAAAGAAGGGAATTTTTTTATTGCGAACAAGATATAAATCTCAACTTAGTGTTTCTTCCTTCAATACCCTGACATTTAGAATTTTGGACAGACACATATGCTTATTTCTTTATCAGCAAAATTCACTCCAGCAAGTTAGCAAAACAGAAACCCAACATCTCTTCTTGAGGTTTCACTTAAATTCTTACCTGGATAAATTGAAACACTTGCAACGAATTTAATGTTTAACTTTATGTATTTTATATTCTTTGACGGAAACTATGTAAAAAAATTCAAGGGACTGCATATATAGCTGTTTGGCTAACTCTGGCACATTTGCAGCAATGTTAAGTAAAGCAATCAATATTTCATTTTTAAAACCTGTACGTTTTGTGTGCAATCTTGTGCTATTTTCAGAATTGTAGACCTGTCAGTTTTATTTTGTGGCTAGTTAAAAACTAGCTAGCTTACTTTTTTACCTTGCATATGCTAGTGGTTTTTAAACTTGGAAGGTCAGCTAGGCTAGCTAACCGTGCTTACCTTGTATATGCTAGTGTGGTTTAAACTTCTGGTCAATGCTGGTTTTTCCAGCAGGGTTGGAAGGTCGGCTAGGCTAACTAGCTATAGTAACAGTTGACTGCCAGGCTAACTAGCTAACCTAGACAACTTAGCATGATTCATATGTATATTTTTGGGTTGGGGGCAGCAGCATTAGTCTTACTTTTAACTTAACTTTTTTTCCTGACGTCTCCATTTTCAGAATAACTTAAAAACTTGGTTCCACTTAGGTTAAACTCAACCACTAGGATTATTTTTTGCATCCAGAGTGGCTTTGCCTATAAGAAATGCTTGACGAAAACAAACTTTGAAATATTACTACAGCAATACCGTGCTAAGACAGTTGACGGCAGGAGGAACAAAACTGAAAAAGCATTGTGTTGTTGTATGAGGAAGAAGTGGTTTTCATATGTGGGCTGCAGGTATGTGTTGTCCCTGCCTGTCAGTTAGGTAAGAAATCAGCAGCAACACATCATCATAGAGTTATGGTTGAACTTCAGTTTTTACACGCACAAGGTTAAAGTTTGCGTTATGTCTTTAGTAACTTACTGTAGCGGAATGGTCATGTGTAAACAGGTTCTAGAGAATACACCAACCAATCCTAATATTCAATGCAAAGTTATTATTTTATAGATCAATACATTTTTTTACCCCCCCAAAGGACCAAAATAAGATAAATTGAGCAAAAATGCGGTCTCCAAGTTAAATCGATTCCATTCCTAGGCTTTTCACAGCAGACATGTTGTTATAGCAGGATGTTATCAGTTCCACCTGTGCATAATTACAGTTTTTAAGTGGTTTGTGTTTGGGAAACTCAAAGCACTGAATGAACTGTGTTATACTGTTGTGCATACATCAAACAAAGCTCAAACTTTAGTAACTCATTGTGTTAGTTTTTCGTTACAGCTTATTCAGAATTATTAATTTGGTCAACAGAAATGTGTACTGATAACACAATGTGATCAATAAGATTCAGCTGAAAGTTGATTCATGATAAAATTAGATAAATGCAGCCTTCTGGTACCTGTAGAACTCAGTCTCCTATGAATTCTATTTAGATACAGCACATTTGCACTGAAATGCATTTTGGAGTAGACATGAATGATTGTGGTCTTGGTACAGTGTGGTTAGGGTTAGCGCCTGGTTAAAAATCCTGATCTTTTTTTTAAATACTGAACCAATGTAAGGTAATACAATCCAATACAACAACAGTCTTTGCGAAGCTCATGCTGTTCAGTCTTAGAGGTGTTGATTCAACTCTGCAGTTGTGATGGTGGTATTCAGATTGCGGTGTTTTGAATGTTCTGATTACCCACATTTACAAAGCTGAACAGACTATTAAAAACATCTCTTATACCTCTCACCTAAGACTGCGTCTTAAGTGTGTGTCTGAGTGTTCAAGATCTCCGTCTCATGGACAGCAGCAGAAGTATCACTTCCACAAATTTAAAGCTATTGCACTGTACATAAATCCGCAAGTGTTGCAACTGTCACAAGGCCAGAACTGAAACTACGAACAAGCAAGAAATTTGCCGAACACATCAGTAATGTCACTAAGCAACAACAAATCATGTTTAATTAAACGATTGTAAAGGCGTTGTTATAACAGCTTTAAAAGGTCGGAAGTCTTTGCTGCCAAAGAGAGAGAATCAGCATTTAATAAAGGAAGTATTAAGAAAAGGAAATGGAAGTCAAAATTCTGGTTAGTTAGGTCTTGGCTCTGTTAGAGGGTTCAGTATGCAGGTCTGCCAGTTTCACCTGATCTACTGGAGGACTGATAAACTGATAAACTGAACAATTTCAGAAATCAGCAGAGAATAAAATCAAGAGTCCAAAATGACACTCCTCTTTAGGTGACAAAAAATAGGCTAAACGTGTCACTTGATGTCTGACTGACTCGATAAACAATCATTGTTTACATTTACATAACCCCAAGATTAATCCAAACCTATATCTTACATATTTACAAATGACCAGTCACCAGAATCTGAAACTCTGCAGACTTTCCAGTGACTAATAGTAAGCGTAGCTGCAGTATCCAGCCGAGTAACATTGGACTTTATCAAAGTAAATGTCCTTGACTGGTTACTTTTGTTTATCTTATTACACATTTCAGAAATACTAATGAGAAAAAGAAATAATAACATAATAGTAACATTATACTGTAGCAAAAATGTACAGCACGTCGTTTTTAAATACCTCAGAGAATGACCATATAAAATACTATATATTTAGATCATTTTACCTAAGTGTAACAATGTTATAGCAATTTTTACAAAATTATTTTCCGTCACTTGGACACCTGAGCCTGTAGGCTACACAAAAGAAAGTCTCTGTAAAACATAAAAACGAAACTAAAAGCAAAAACGCGTTAAAGCTTTTTATTGACGGACTCCCCTTTCATAAACGCCCTGACATTAATATAAATAGCAAAAGTTTTTTTTTTTATGAAAGTTGTAAATGTATTGATGAAAAGTGTTTTACTTGCCTCGATCAGTCGGACTCATCGCCGCTTCTGCGCTGGAGCCACCCCGCCTGGTTTTCCTGGTTGATATTTATGAGGTAACGTTAAAAGTCACATGCTCCGGCTCTTCCTCTTTAGAAACCCAACGCGTGCTGCTTCACCTGAAGCAGGAGTGCACAGTGCAACAGAGGAGAAACTGAAGGTATGAGAAAAGAAGTGAGCAAAAGTTTTTTTTTTTTGTTTTTTTTAAAGCATGAGAATCGTAACTATTACTACAAATCGTATTTGCTGAGGATAAGGGAGAGGGTATGTTATGTTAATTAGTGTTTAAACACATTAAAACAATACAAATGTAAAAAGTCGCACTAGCAGCCCTAGAGGCTATGATTTAAGTTACACCTCACAATAAAACATTTGTGAATGACAAACAAGAAACTGAGGATTTTAGGATAAAATGCCCCGTCGTCATTGACATCATTTTAGGTTCTTAAAATTCTCTGTAAATGTGGAAATTAAGTGAGATTATGAGATATCATGTGTTTTGTCCTGAGGGTGGAAAAACTGGAAGTGAAAACTAATACTCCTCCAATGGGGAGAAAGAAAATGTTCAATTCATTTCATGGAAAACTGCTCACTAGATTTTGATATTTTTAGTGAAGAAGTGACATTTTTGGTATGATGGTGGTGCAATAGGAAAAGTCAGGGAGGTCACTAAAATGTTAGGATTCAGTGTCCGGGGAGCATGACTGCACTGCAAATGTCTCGGAAATCCAGTCAGTAGTTGCAGGGGTACGTGGTCCCGGACCAAAGTGTAGGTCAAGAGGTCGTTTTGACCTGTGAGGAGCTGGATGAAAGGTCAGGAGGTCACCACGTTTAATGGCAGCCTGCCAGATGTTGCTGAGGTCTCTGGACCAAAGTGTTGGGTGGCCGGATGGATAATCCCATTCTGCTGCTACAGGAACTTAAATCAATAAGAACCATAAAAAATGTCAAATCTGCAAATAAATTGCTGTGAATATAAACATAGCGTTTGATAACTCTGTATTACATGGTTATGGTCACTGACATACAAACTATATGCACTGTACCACATACTTACACTATACATTGTATATAACATATACTGTATATGACAACATGGCATCATGCTACTGAAGCTACTGTATGGTACCAAGATACAGACTGTAGAAAACACAAGGCTATACATCAGTGTAGGGTCCGCAATCATTTGAGACAAAATCCAGAGTATTGTTCGTATTCAAAGATTATAAATTGTACATTACCATCTATAGTATTTTTGATTGTTTTGAATTGATTTTTGTTTAGTTTTTTAGGACCTGTTTAATACCATTACATTTCACAATGTTTGTGCCAAAACTTATATTCTTGACAGATGTAAAAAAAAAAAAAAAAAAAAAAGAAAAAGTGTTATGAACAAAACTGAAAACGAAAACTTTTTACTTAAACTTAGACTAATGAAAATATTTGTTCATAAATTTGAAGTTATTAGCTCTTTAAGGTGGGGGATGTACCCTCTTCTGTGATGTCCCACAGAGGTTCTGGACCCTGCACGACTGACACAGAGAGAGATGGAGTGATAGCTTCAGTTTATTATAAAACACGAAGCGACCCCAGGTGTGCAGAGGGAAACGCCAGGAGCCGGTGGACTAGGCGATGGCGGCAGGCTGGCGAGTGACTGGTGGAGCCGGTGAGGCTTGGAGACAGGTCGGTAGGTGAGGTGAGCCTGGACACAGGAATTCAGAGGATTAGTCAGGGCTTCAAAACACACAAGCAAGATAATCATTCGTCGAGTACAAGTGGAGGCCGAGCTTCTATACCACGTAGGTAAACTGACGAACTGGCGAAGAGTGGGGAGAAGAGCCGGGTATATATGCTGCCTGCCGTGTATACTGTGCTGATTAGTGGATGGAGATCAGGTGAGGAACAGCAGGTGTGTCAGTTCTTGATTGGAGGTTCCTTGGGAGGCTGCGCCCAACCAGCCACACACACACACACACACACACACACACACACACACACACACAGGGGGGGGACAAACAGACAGAAACACTAGGAATGGTACCGCTGCACCATGACACCTTCATTTCTGTTTAATCAATCAGTGAGAAGCTCTGGGATACATTTAGCATGTATTTCTACTTTTACACAAGTTGTTTAATAGTGCAGAGGTTGTACAAACTATGTCATGTGGCTGTGGTCACTGGTCAAAGAGAAACCAGAATATTTTAATTTAACATCATGACTAATACTTACGAAAAGGTCTGGCAAAACAATATAGCAGGGGTCAGTAAAGAGGTTCAACCACTGGCAAGTTTTCTTTCAGCACAGTTCATTAGGGGGGCCAACACGCTACACATTCCCATATGTTTTGTTTTACATCCACCATCTAATAATCTGGTTAATCTGTTACACTTAACTTGACAGTACTCATTATTGCACTATTACTTATTACTTGTATTATTACATTGTATTATACCGTACATACTTACACTTATTTTAGCTTTTATACTTATATCCACTTTGTACTTAATTTATCCTAGCTGTATTATAGTGTATTATGTTTTGATTTGCTTAGTACTTCTATTCCTGTGTGCATTGACGTGATAGTGAGCAGCTGTAACAAAAGAGTTTCCCCGCGGGGATCAATAAAGTATTTCTGATTCTGATTCTGATTATTTGTTTTTATTCAGTTAAGAATACCATTCATTCATACAACTGTTTTAATAAATGAGGAAAGATGTCATAATTCCTATTGGTAAGTGAGGACTAACAGAGTTACAGCAGGTTATGTTAATCCTTATTTGGAAATAAATGACTCGTAAACATGAACATGTGTTCTGTGTTGCACTATGAGACCAGAGATGTAACTTTTCTACAGTACCCTGCTTCATTTATGACTAGTATTCAAGTCATGCAAAAGTTTTAATATAAACTATGAAAGCTTTTGTCAGGGGTCAAATGTTTTTGTCGGAGGGCCAGATTTGGCTCACGGGCCACTATTTGCCTATCACTGCAATATATCCATAGAAAGCAACTGATACTTCTAAATAAAATATGTCCTTGTTTGACAAAATTAGACTACTTTGACAAACTGGATCCTGTGATGAGTTTCTTTGAATGAACCCCTACACTTATTACAGCTGTGTTTAAAGACAGTATGTTGTTTTCAGTATATACTGCCAGACGTCACGTTTATTAAACTAAATGCAGCTCATTGAGAAATTCCCAGTACAGGATGTCACTTAAACATTTTAGTTGACAAGCATTTGTTTGTTGGCTGGTGGTGCGAAAAGGTTTGGTATTGCGTCATCAAGCGGACTCTTAACATCAAACCGTTCAAGGATCAGTTTATCAGACTCGTCACAGTGTTTGTACAGTAAAGATCCGATGGAAATCTTCATTAGAAGATGTCGGGTGCTCGCTCTTTGCTATAGCTCATATCGCTTCCTTAGCAGTTGATCTTTTCCCCTGTTTCCTCGGATTTGTATGAAAAATACAAATGATGCATTCAACTTCAAAATGAAACCTTTATTCAATTACATAGAAAACATTAGTTTACAATTAGATCATCAAAAAAGTGCTGAACAGAACAACAACAACAAAGGTCCCATTGCCCAGCAATGTTTCCTGTTTCACTGAATTTAAACTCTGTTAGTTTTTACACAAACTGGAATTAAAGCTTGGGCTGAAACCGTCACCGACTACCAGTCAAATTCTGTGAAACTGTTGTTTGTGCCTGGTGGGTTTGTAGATTTAACTTGGCACTTTGGCACCAAACCAACTTGTGATCTGGGTTAGGGTTACTAACACCATACCGTGGAGGTACTAAAACTGCATGTAATTGTTTATGGAGCAGAGCACAGAGGAGATCTGCTGGTTTGGAGATCAAACTGAAAAGACTTAAGGGGTTTAAAGTGCTTCAAATAACTCAAGAAAACCTATTCAGACATTTATAGGGACATTGGAATCCAAGAATCCACAGCATTTAGCCCTTTTCGTCACTGGACGAACTCGAATTTATTTTTATTTTATGGGTAATCCAAAATATAGTTACTGTTTGAAAGATCAGCGTAAACAAAGTTTATTATTTTTTTGTAGTGGTTGCTGACATGTTGGAATGAACTCTGCGTATATTTCCAAGTGTATTTGTGTGTAGTAGTCTAAGCAAAGCCCCTTCGTCCACCCTTGTCTTCCTCTCCTCACATGATGGGGTAGCTGGCGAGGTTGGCGATGCCGCAGAGGTTGCCACGGTTACGTGCCATCAGGATGTAGCCGTTTCTGCCCCAGCTCTCGCCCCAGCTGTCAGGGAAAGACAAAAGATGACGACAGAGATGGAAAGAAAGGGACATGAGAGTTGTTGAGCATCGCCAGGAGGTCAAACAGCATTTCAGCTCATCAGTTTGTCACCAGTATGGCTGACAGAAGGCATCAAATCAAAACTACGCTAACAAAGAACCTGTCGTTTCATTTTGGTAGCCTTATGAGCCACCTGATGCCGTTCAGACAGGTGACGTGACCCACCTGTTCTTGACGATCCAGTACTTCTTCCCCTTGGTGTTCACTCCATAGCCCACTGCCAGCACTGCGTGATTGATGTCGTCTTTGTTACAGTTGCGGTCGTAGTAAACACCTGGGCACATGACAGAGAAGAAGAGTGAGTGAGGAGGACAGATTCTGAGCTGGAAGTGAGTCATTGAACCAACATACGGTACAGTATAGATTTTCATGAAATCAAATACATTGTTGACACTATTTATGGTCTGTATTTTTGCTGCAATAGCCATTCAATGTATTTATATTCAGTAGTTATCTCCCTATATAGTAGTTTCCCCCCCAGCATTCAGATTACCTACCTAAGCATGAGGGATTCACATGAGAATGCTGCATGCATGTAATCCAGCACAATTTTATCTCATTAATATCAGCGTCACTGTTTACTGTTTACACTGTGTCAGAGCTGTTTTAAGTTGCTGTTAATGCAAACTGAACATCCAACAGCTGCTGCTTCACTTTCAAAGTATTTGTCACTGTGGTTAGAGCTAAACGCGATCGTCCATCAAAAATGCATCTCCTCAACAAGACACCGGTCATTTTGGTCATTTCTGTCAGTGGATCAGTTTGAAATACGTCAGGGTGTAATGGAAAAAAACGGAGCAACCACAGTGATCTGGTTATCTGATGAAGAGCAGCAGGCGACAGGCTGCGCACCTCCTGCTGTTGTGTGGAAACCTACGTGCCATGTGCAAAATGAAATCAGATTGCACTTGCAAATATTAATGACTGACTTTTTAATTAAAACAATGAGCTACGCTATGAGTGTTCAAGATGGAAATGGCCCTTTTTATTGTGTTTAAATTGAATTTCCACTACACACTTCTTAAACAACAAAAGCCCTTCCACAAAATGTACAGTGTTGTGACAGTTATATCATAATCCAATCACTTTCCGTTGCTGGAAAGTAGCCTATTGTGAAGTAGGAATGGATAACTATTTGCATGAAATAATACATATCCTAACAATGGGCATATAATTTAGTGTGTGTTAACAGAAAACTGATGTCTGAGCAGTTCACTGACCTTTGCTGTAGAACTGGAAGCTGCTCAGCGTGGCGTCGATGCCCACAGATACTGGGCCCACTTTAAACAGTGCGACAGCCAGCGCGTGCTCGTTGCCCACTGGGACCTCCTTGTAGCCTTTGCACTGGGCTGCCATGCCTGATGAATTGTAGCGGCACGGCTGATCCTGCGCACAAGACAAAGGAGGAGAAAAATGCTGAAAATGTTTGTTTGGAAAAAAAAGAGGAAGCAAATTCAAGCTGAAAAAACCTATTTGCATGTTTGCAACCCCAAATTGCAGCGCTTGAAATTAAATTTAATAAACTTCAACACCCAGATATCCCTTAATGTTACATCAGTTACATACAATTTTTACTTTTTTTCTAAACAATAAAGAAAAATGTACAATGTGCAATTAGTCGATCGCTCATTGTTTTACATTGTTTAAAATGTTTTGGGTTTTGGACTGTTGTTCGGACAAAACAAGGCATTTGATGATGTCACATTAGGCTCTGGCAAATTGTGATGGGAATTCTCTTCTGTTTTCTGATGTTTTATAGTCCAACTGAATAATAGATTAACAAAAAACAAATGTCGGATAAAGTGTTAATGGAAATAAGTGTTGAACCTTGTGATTTTACTGTCACATGCACATTTCACGAGATGTCTGATCACAGCCTCAGTACATTCCCAGTATCCAAACAATGGGGAAACTGCAGATTTTAATCATTAACAAGCAGTTGTACTTCCTTCTCGCAACAATAGATGACTAAGGAGGAAAATATGTTTGAGTTTGTACTTCATCATTTCTGCTAAGTCACCTCCATTCAGTGACATATTTGCTGCTGCTTTAAGGTCAAAATTGGATGGTATGATTTTTTTTTCTTTGCGTGTCGAAACATGTGACTGGGCCAAGTGTGACATCCTGACAGCCAAGTGAGGAACCATTGACCACTTTGGTTTCAGTCTGTGTCTGCAGCTCTGTTGTGATAAACAATAAACAATTTCTGGAAGTTGTCGTCATTTTGATTTTTCATAAGACTGCTGGGAATTTAGTATCATTTAAAACCAGCATGTTAAAGGAATAGTTCAACAGTGTGGGAGTAGTGGGAACTACACTAATCAGCTGAAGAGTTATGAGAGTTTCGAGTTAAATGAGACGATCAATACCACTCTCATGCTTTTATGTTCAATATGAAGCTGGAGCCAGCAGATGCTTAGCTTAGCTTAGCATAAAGACTGGAAACGGGGGGAAATAGTTAGCCTGGCTCTGTCCAAAGGTAACAAAATCTGCCTGTGGTCCTTTTTACATGTTTTTATACGAACAAGGTACATCGTGTTAATTAGTGAGCTTCAAAGGTGCAGGTATTCCGATTTTGTTACCTTTGGACAGGATAGGGTTTTTGGGTTGTGACTCTTGGGGCTAAAAGTCAGGATATCTCTGTGTCTGCTCCTTCGATTTGTTCGAAACTGTTTCTCACCAGGCCCCCCGAATTCGTAGAAGTACAACACTAAATCGCTAGCCTATCCTTATAATTGTAACATTACATTTACATGTACATACAGGTGAATTTTATCCAACAGTATATGACCCCTTAAAATGTTTTCATCTGGCATGTTCTAAAAACATTATTATGCATATGGACTGGGAGTCAACAACAAACACAAATTAAAATATGAATTAGTCTCACTGCGTCTGCCCTTTGCCCCTTTTTTGCATCATCTTCCACGCATGCGTTTATGTTGAGCATTCAGGTGACATTAAAGCCTAAGAGGGCTTGGGTCAGAGGTTTTCAAACTGAGACGTGCGCCTCCCCAGGGGGCTGCGGGAGAGCTGACGGGAGGCAAAGACGTAAGGAGGGAGAGATGTGAGGTGAATGGCAACTTTAAAACCCCCAACTCCCAGTTTGTGTCAAAAATCTCCTTCTCTGAGTCATAACAAAGTCAAAACTGAACACACAGACATGATACACATATTTACACTTAAACTTACCATTAGATATCATTAGCCTATCTTGTGAATACACATCCATAAATCCGCTTAGAGATTACAGAATATAGACGTTCCTTAGTCTACTCCAGAACTAAGAATGATCACGTTTTTAAGTTTTCTTCAGTGTCAAAGTAATCCAGTGATAGTTGTGTGTAGGCCTACATCCATGGTTACATAACAAATAGGCGGGAGGGAGGCAGGAGGAGGAGGGGGACAAACCTGCTAAAAGCTAATTCGGCATATTTTCAATGGTGCCAATTTGACAAAATGTAAACCAACATAGGCAAAAAAAAAAAAAGAATAAATAAAAATAGGGGGCTCAAGTAGCTAACTCACTGACTCCATGGCAACATTATACTTCTCGTTTACATCTCAAGCATCATGGGAACTGCAGTTCCAAAACTTGCATGATTATTCCCCCCGAAAAAGCCATTAATATGAACTTTAATAATTAAATATTTTTTTGTAATTAGAGTAGATGGGGGCTATTTGGAGGCACAGTTATTTGAAAGGGGACCCACAGTCTCAGACTTTGAAAACCCGTGTCTGGGCATTGAGACGCGCTCTAGCTGTGATTTGTGGCCAAAAGGATGTCACACCAGCAACAGCAGGGGAACAAGTGTTGACACATGACAGGAAAGAAAAATGAAATGTTCACAAATGTGGTGAAACTCTCAGGAAACATGATAGTTTCTTAAGATGACTGAAAGTATGTTGGGCAAGAACTTAAAGGGACTGAAGGGAAAGTCTACGATTAATATGATATTTTTTAGTTAATTTCATGTGTGTGGCGTTGAGGCCTTCTCACCTCTCCGATGTACGGGTAGGCCACCTCAGAGTCGATGCCTCCGTTTTCCTGCACGTACTTGAAGGCGTTAGTCATGTATCCTCCTCCACAGCCGTCGTTCTCTGTGACGCAGTCCACCAGGTTCTGGGGACTGAGGTCCAGCAGCTGACCCGTCTTCTTGGCCAACTGGCCCTCGATGGCCCCAGCCGAGCTGAAGGCCCAACAGGAGCCACAGGAACCCTGTCAGGAGTGAATGAAGGAGAGGGTAGAGTGAGGGGTTGAGTTTGATGATACAATATGCACATAGCCCCGATTAAAGCCTTGCGGATGACAGTAAGCGTAAGCTGAAAAGACAGCAAGAGAGAAATAATAAAACAGAAATGCATGAAAAACTAAAGAAAATTAGACGAGAAGGCACATGGCTGTTTAGATGGTATAAAATAAGTGTAAGTAAGAGTATTCCTATCCTGGCAGGCATTTATCTAAATCACAGAATAAGAACAGACCAACAGTATGACCAACAAGAAAATCAAGTCAGCAAAAAGGACACAGCTGGTTTGGATTAGAGCTGAAACAATTAGCCTGTTAATCGATTTGTTGATAGACAGAAAATTAATCAGCAACTATTTTGACAACTGATTAATCGTAGTAATTAATTGGGGGGAAAAGTAATTTTTCCCCCCGCAAAAATGCCAAACATTTCCTAGTTCCAGCTTCTTGGTTGTGAGGATGTGCTGCTCTTCTTTGTCTCATGTGATAATGAACTGAATATCTTTGGGTTTTTAATTGTTTGTAAGTCAAAACAAGCAATCTGAGGACGGCACCTCAGGCTTGAGGAGTCATTTTTCTGCATATTTCGACATTTTATAGAGCAAATGATTAATTAAGAAAATAATTGCCAGATTAATCAATAATGGAAACAGCATCTTAACACTGCAGAGACATCACACTGATGAACGAGGTGAAAAACAAAAAGCAGTTTGGTTTGTGTGTCTCACCACTGGGAGGCAGGCTTTAACAACTTTGATTCAAAAGACATTTCTGTTACTCAGATCAAACGATGTCACTATTTTGAATAGGCAGTTTGATTGGTGAAGAAAGAGTGTGTAAATGTCACTCTATGTGGATGTTTAATGAATTCCAGTGGAATAGGAGTAAAGTTTTGAAGGCCAATGTTTACATTGTTAGACATACATGTATACGCAGGGCTGATATGTTTGATATCTTTACATTTAACAAATGTAACAAAAAGTCATTTTAAGGTGGAAATTCCCCCTTAACAGCATTTTGGGCATTATGGGACAGTGCAGCTCTCCACTGAAACCCAGGCTAATAACGCAGTATGAGCAGCTCATAGTGTTCTGCCATAAATACACACTGTGTGGCCAAAAGTATGTGGACTCCCTTGTCAATACTGGGGCTGTTTTTTATGGTTTGGGCCCCTTAGTTCCAGTGATGGGAAATCTTAATGCTACAGCATACAGTGATACTTTAGATCAGTGATCCCCAACCCGGGGGTCAGGACCCTCAAACAGGGTCACAAGATGAACCTGAAGGGTCGTGAGAGGATTAAGAGGACAGGAATCTGTTGGTTTTTTTCTTCCCTATAATCTTGTGAAATACTGAATACCTTTTCCTCCTCACACCTCTAGAAATAAAATATTAGGGGAAAAAACACTCTTTGGTTGAAATGGTCAAAACCGATAGCCATATGAAACCAGCAATGACAGGTAACTATTAGACGATTATTCCTTTGTTTCAAGCGGTCACAAGCAGAAAAGGTTGTAAACCACTGCTTTAGACAACAGTGTTCTTCCAACTTTGTGGCAACAGTTTGGGGAAGGCATCTACATGTTCAACAATCACATATGTGTGGGTGTAATGTTCAGGTGTCCACATACATTTAGCCATGTAATGTATTTTCACACTGACTTACCTAAAGGCCAATATAACCTGGCCCAAACCAATCTCTTAGTCTAGCCCTACCAGCTATTTGAGTTTCAATTAATTTCACATGATAAAGAGAACTATGAAATCCAAATGTTAGACCTGTTTTCCTTTAGGGAACTGGCCCCGAGGTCTGAGCTGGAGAACAGAGCTGCTGTGTTCATGCTCTCTCAGTCATGAAGTGGTAAAACTCCTTGTCTGACTATAAACTCTTGCCTGGCTTTGAGTTAAAACACCTCTGCTGCTCCTCCTCAAGGAAACCATTCTGACATTCTGCTGTTCTGACTTGCTCCAATTAAAAACTTTGTAAATATGTAATCACATCAGTTCACTGGGGAACGTTCTGAATGTGGCTTTGAGCTCTGGTATAACTGGAATTTGCCTCAGACAAACAAAACATCAAAACACTATTCAGTCATCATAAAAGGAGGAAGCAGCAGAGTAGTTAGTATTCAGAGAGTGCAGTCTGCTGCATAATTCATAACCAACAGGAAGCACAGGAGCTGCTCAATAAATCCTGTTTATAGCTGCAGTTTGATTTTCATCCACCAGAGGGCGACACCATCTTCCACATCAACTGACATTAAATAAGCCCCTGTAAGGGGTTATTATTATTATTATTATTGGAAATGAAAATAAAAATCAGGGTTTAAAATGTAAATCTGAAGTTAATATTTTTCAAAGGTTTGGAGTTTTCATCTTTTTGTGCAGAGTAAAGAGAGTGATTGAAGCACTGATTTGACTAAAAATGTTTTAGTGCTTGCATCACTTGATACCTGTACAAAAATGAAAAATGAATGAAACGAAAATGTACAAAATAACTACACATCAAAGTCACCCATTTTTCAGAAACTATTATTACTATTATTATTATTATTATTATTATTTTTACCTATTTACACTGAAATACTACAGCAAAGCATTTGAACGCATAATTTAATAAAACTCATGCTTAAATCTGTCTTCTAAAATCAACTAAGGGTAAAAATAAGGGACTGATTATACCTCATTTTTTGGACTGAATGAATGCACAAAAGAATGTAGGTATTTGCATCAGTAGAAAAACATAAATTGTGTCTGTTTTTGTTTGCGAGAAACAGTAAAACTAGACCTCAAAGTCAATAAAACTCAACTAAAATAAATTACTAACATTATATATTAAGTAAAGCTAAACAGCAAATGAACAATTACATTGAAAACGAAATATTAAGCCTGCGGAGCCTCCAGGGCTTCAGCATCAGCTCTGATGTTCATTAGATGACATCACATCATTCTGCTGCTAATCTGCCTGTCAGCAGAAAGCACAGATGTACGCCTTATTTCAATAAATGTACTTCCTGTTCTGCTCAACCTTTGTTTACATAAAAAAGGCCCGGCTGTCCGATCCACTCATAATGACTAATTACATCTAATAATCAAACCCATTCTTTTGTTTTCAAAGTCCATTAGCAGTGAGAACAGGCTGTTTCCTCTGGCATTTTACGTGATCGTACTCTAACTGAGATTTTTTGTTTCCTTTATGTTTCTGGAGCATGAAGGAAGGTTGCAACTGTGGGAGAAAACGGAGGATGTTTTCAGGTATTATTCTGAAAGCTTTTGTTCTTTTATTTGATGGCTACAAGAGAAAATATTCACCACACAGGCTGCTCTGAACGTCATTCAGCCTTTTTGAGGTCTGCTCTGTGGAGAAGGCCACCGCACCACTCCCACATGTTGGAGGATGTTTTTGAATATTTTCATTCAAATTAGTGCATTACACTGTTGGGTGAAAACCTTGTTTCTCCCGGATGTGTTCCTGAACTCATCCAATTACGTTTGTAAGGATTTCATAAGACCAATAGAATAAAAAACCTGAAGGTAAAGGCTGAAAAATATGGAGTTACAAGAATCAACATATTCATAATGTTTTCATAACTGTGCTTAATTATTTTCATATTTTCCCCAGTTGATCTGCTGATAACTGTAGATTTCTGTTATGTTCAGGTAATAAATACTTGCTTAAAACACATACATCTTATTTAGCATTTCCACAGTTTACTTTACTGCGTTATGTTTTTAAACACTTTCTTTATATGTTCCCAGCTGATGTCATTATTTCGGCTTCTGCCTGCAACAGCCATATTTCCCAACAGAAATCAGTGAAGCTTTGTGTTTCTTTCTCAAAGTTTTGCCTGAAAACAGCCTCGGGAGCTTTTCGTCAGTTTTCCCCAAACCCTCAAACAAAGCATCACATGAGTAAACCCAACAGAACTACTATCTGTAGATTACTATCGCGTATTTCAGTTACCTAAAAAACTATTAACAGGAACGTGACAGCTACAAAAATGCAACAACTTCCTCCATCTTGAAATACTGGCTGTTTCTGTTTTCATTCTTATGAACTGTGATACACTAATTTCAGTTTGGGTCCAATGTCCTCTCATGCGGGTCTGTTTTGGTTGCTGTGCTTACTCAAGTGTAATGCTTTTATCATGTGATCTCAGTTCTCGATCATGTTGAAAGTTTTGATTGCACAAGCCCTGTCCTGACCTGTGTTCTCATGATTTGTTTAGTTCACTATCATATTTCCTTGAACTGCAGTGAGACTTTGCGGTCTCTTAACTATGTTGTTGGTGAAGATGTAATAGAGTTTACCAACAGGTTCTTCCACTTCCCTGTCCATGAATTAACTTGAACTTTATTAGCTTTCATTTTAACTACCTGTGTAAGATTCAGCAGAGTCACCTGTGGGATCTTCCAGTGTTACCTCAATCAGACTGGTTCCATTTAGGAATACATTTCTGTTTGTGGATCTACGTTTCTTTGACTATTGTGGCTCATGCGTACCCATTTCTCCTATGTACTGAGACAGTACCATTGAAAAGCTTATGGAAGCTGCTTTGCACTGCTCTAAATCAGAGGTGGGGGAGTTAACCAGATGTGCATTCACCAAACCAACTAGTTTGTCTTCATCCTTGAAGTCTTTTGTCTTGTAAAATCAAACATACACTTTTCTCACTTTTGTGAAATAAAGGCATTATCTCTAAAATAAATTACATTTTTCAGACACCAGACTATTTCTTCATCTAGTTTAGCTCAAATAAAAACATTTTTGCAATTAGAAACTGGTCTGGTAAAGGCTTCGTTAGAAAAATATCTCATTTTTGTGAGATTAAGGCTTTATGTCACTTCATTATCTCACCTGTCCAAATAAGTTTTTGAGTGTGGCATCTTCTCCGCCTCATTCAGGCGCACCAAGCCAGAATGGGCTCATTACTGTGACAACACCCACTGCAGCTATGTTTGGTGAGAACCGCAGCTGTAGTGGGTCTTTTTCACCCATTGGCACAAGCAGCAGCAACGAGCCCATTCCACTCTCGAAGACAAACTTGGACAAGCCTTTTTTTATGGAAGACATTTCGACATGTCACTGTAGCAAAAGCAATGGTGTGAATAATAAAATTTATGATGGCTGAATTCCATTTAGCTGCTGGTATTGTGCATGCGGGCTCATTGTCACACTGTCGCGACTTACTGGGACACTTAAATAGAACAGAGACATTGCTGAAGTTTTTAGTAACAAAGTTGCTTTTCCTACAATGGTGAGCCAAAATACCTGCTGTGAAAAAGGTCTTATAGCCACATAAAGGTGAGATTTATGTTTCATCGGAAGTGATTTCAAACAGTATAATTTGGTTTTACAAGAGAGAATGCTTCAAAGATGGGGACAAACTGGTTGACAAATGTATGTATGTAAACTACATTGTTTCATGTGCAGCAGGATTTTTCCCCAGAAAGCTGCCAAAAAACAACCAAATCTCAAACCTCGCATGAACAATAAGATGAATCATTATTGGGTTATAACAATTTGTGCAGTGTTTACTAAATAGAAGAGTGGTGAGACGTGTGCTAGATAGTCTCTGACCTGGTTCTTCACTGAAGTCACCATGCCCTTCTTGCGGTAGTCAACAGATTTGGGAAGCTTGGACACGCTGTCGTCCAGAGCCATCGTGAAGCTGCGCTCGTGGGTCATCGGCACCTGCAGGCCGGTCATCTTCTCGGCCACTTCCTCTGACGTCTGCATGAACAGAGATCGAAAACTTACAGGAACAGGAACATTACAACAAACACAGAGTGCAGAAGTTAAGGGTTACGTGTTGTACCACCCTGACGATAGATGGTATGAAACTTTCCTTGGAACCTGAAATAATCTTGTGAGATAGAAATGTTTTGGGACAGGAACAAGAGAAGAGAGGTGGATTTATTTTAGACTTAAGACAAGAACAAGTAAAAGAAGATACGGGAAAAGGAGGATTTGATTCAGCAGGGTGACGGAGGATGAAACGTATTTCATGAAGAGATGGGTTTAACACAGTTTACTCCAAAGCTAAATGTAATTTTTCTGTACTGTACAAATGTCAAAAAAGGGACACCACATAACATAACACCATAACAGTGCAAATAAAAAAGCTACACGACTATGATATGAAGAGTAAAAGAGGAATTCAAATAAGTGACTTCTGTGCCATTTGCTGGTTATACATATTTAGCCATTTATTATTATCAGAATTCCCCAGCGCTTTCATTTCATCTCAGTCTGCAAGCAGGAAGATCATTAACGGAAGAAATACGGACCATCTGTTAATTTCTTTCATTTCACTTAAGTGCTTCCAGTCAAAATGAAAATGGAAAAATATCCTTCATTTCCCAGCCACCTGTTCCTACATAAACATGAAATTGGCCATTTATCCAGATTTCGAATGTGTATACATGTTCCTGTCACTAACAAATGAGCACAAGCACTGGCATGCTGTATTTTATGCATTGTGCTTTCCGCCCAATTTTGATGTACAGCTTGTTACAGCCAGCATCTTGATGCAAAAACAACCATCAGTCATGACCCACACTGACATACAAGTCACTGAATACAGGTGATTTAAGGACACCAAACCCACTTTGTATCACCTCAATGGGCTGCAGCATTCATGAGAGAAGCAAAAAACACAGAGATGACAGCAGCTAAAAGCAGGAACTGCTGATTAAAATATGAAGCTCTGACACTTAGGAGCTGGTTTTCAGCAAGTTTTACTACACACTTCCCTGACTTCCCTGAAAATGTAACACGTTTTTTTTCTTGTATATAATGTGAGCCACTGGTGGGAGAATGAAACAGGACTTTCACTAATGAACATTTCTGATTCTGAACGCACTGAGCTGAAAGATCAAATATCACTTGCTACAGTGGCTAATGGCTGTTGTATCTCAGCTTGTGCTCTGGATACACAGTGAGACTGTTCAGACTGTAGCTGAAAGCGGCTCAGTGCTCATTGATTTCTAGAGCTGCAACGATTAGTCGATTGATCAATCGACAGAAAATGAATTGGCATAATCAAGTAATCGTTTTAATCATTCTCTAAGAGAAAATGCAAAACATTTGCTGGTTCCAGCTTTTCAAAAGTGAGGATTTGATGCTTTTCTTTGTCATTCATGACAGTAGACTGACTGTTGGTCGCACAAAACGAGGCTGAAGGAAATCATTTGTCACTATTTTCTGACGATTCATCGAGAAAATAATCAGCATTTTAATTGATCATGAAACGAATTGTTAGTTTCAGACCTATTGTTTTTTTATCTGGGAAACTTGAATGTCAGATACAAGATCAGCCCCGTGTCTGCTGGATTGAGATATTATTTGGCTAATATAATGTAGTCTGGCATTACACAGGGTGTGTGATATGATAGTACAAATGTGGCCTTGAGCATGCAGGAGCGCCTCAGACTCACCATGTCGCCCAGGTGGTTCATCCCCAGCTCGTAGGAGTGCATGCCCAGTGCTGCCTCCTGGTTGTGGGCTTCAATCATA
Source organism: Siniperca chuatsi (assembly GCF_020085105.1). Taxonomy (NCBI): domain Eukaryota; kingdom Metazoa; phylum Chordata; class Actinopteri; order Centrarchiformes; family Sinipercidae; genus Siniperca; species Siniperca chuatsi. The sequence continues at coordinate 3,598,462 of NC_058050.1, read as the reverse complement.
CGCATGTTCTTCTCCCAGATGGCCTTGCGAATCCCCTCTTCATCCTGAGACAAACAAGTGCATGTGTCACCTTAACAATCAGAATCAACTTAAGAATCAACTTTCTTTTTGAAGCTTTGAAATCGTCCTTTAGCCTTTTAGCTTTCTAATGCAGCCAAACACTGTACAAAATGAGATTAGACATAAAGCCCTGTGATGAACAACATGTTCAGACTGCTAATAGGAACAAACAGCGGAGTCTATGTCTGGCTTCCCTGAACACCAGAATGAAATTAAAGCTTTAAAACATTTTATAGCATATTAAGTGTAGAAATGTGAACTTCCAGATCCAGTCCCTCAACAGGGCCACAGTAATGAACTCACCTGACACCGATGGGCTTCATAATGAGGTCATAGCAGATTCTTCTATCACCTATTTCAATCTTAAGTTTTGCTTCCTTTCCCTCCTTCCTGTGTTAACACCTGACAGCTCAAAGAAATTAATCTGGGCAAATAGGGCAATTTTACGTTTTAATTGGAAAGGAAGCTTGTCTGTGTTACAGCCCCATTTCATTAATTAGGCCAATTAAACAGTGCACGTTCACATAACAATGTTCCCTAGTACAGCTTAGACAGCAACATAACTGGCCAATGCAATTGTAATTTGTGTTAAAACACTGCTTTATCTTTTATTTTTGAAAATATTTGGATCTCATAACCACTGTATGTGCCCATTGTGTGAGAGACTGACTTTCATTTATATGCACACTGTTGACGTCCGTCAAAATATGGAAATAAGATACAGCCAAGTACTTGTTGGTTACTTAAAAAACATCCATGCTCTACTTAGTATTCGTGGTCTTAACAAGCATTAGCATAACTATAATAATTATTTCTATCTTGATATCTATTCCAGTACTGGAAAATGCAAATGATGCGAGGAGACTTTGATTCTATTACAGTGATGTCAGTTCAGGGAGGGTTGAATTAGAGGAGCTGTTGGAGGAATACTGATTAAACACCATGAGAGAGAGAGAGAGAGAGAGAGAGAGAGAGAGAGAGAGAGAGAGAGAGAGAGAGAGAGAGAGAGAGAGAGAGAGTATTTTCTGCTGAAATTCTGTAAATAATACACACACACACATTCAAATAAATACATGCATGTACACGCAGATACAGATAAAAACAACATAAGACTCACACACTCACACTGTACGTGAACACAGGCACATGCAGCACAGTAGCTAAACTGCACACATGCTGTGGAGTGGTGACCTCTAGCCGGAGGTGAAGAGCGGAGGGATAACAGATGCTCTGTGGGCGCTCATGAGTAAATTCGTGGTCGGCTCTAGTTTAACACCAACTAAACTACATTTCCTACCTTCTTCACAGCCAGGAACTAGAACGAAAAAAAAGGAAGAAGAAGAAGACTGGGCATTTTAGCGACAGGGAAACTGAAAAAGAGGATAAAATATAGAGTCAAAGGTGAGAGGAGTTTCCACTGTTGGAAAGTTTTGACACCTGCTGACTGTATGCAATATCAAAACTATGACTACAACTGACTACTACTTGAAATGCCTGTATTTGCCTGGTTAAGCCCTAACACGACCTCCTGAATCAAAGAAAATAAATAGACAAAGTCAGTTTGGCAAAAGTGGGTCTACATCCTTTTGGAAATTACCTATTCTGAATTACTGGCTAAGGATGAGAAAGATGAAGTCGGTGTAAATTCTCATTGTGCATGTCCTGCTTTACTTTTGATTCTCTGTGCTCTAACTCCATCTGTCTTGTTTCTCTGGGCCAAAACAAGGAAGTAGAGCAACCAGTGCCGGCCTCACATTTTCTGCTTTTCCAGTTGACACTGTTTCCTGGAGCATTTACAGTACACAGCCTATTGTATGTCTGGTGGGAAAAAAAAGATGACATGTTTTAACATATGTGTTAAAGATTTACAGTTAATGATGTTAGATAACACTGTCAGCGTTGAGTTTTGTTTTGACAGAGGATGTTTCTCTTGTATTGTCAGAAGTTAGTGATGTGGCAGGTGGATCTTTTCTTCATCACCAAACTCAAACCAGAAAGAATACTCTTTTAAAAACAGAGAGCTGTTTTGTTATCTTAAATGGTTCGAGAGGTACAGGACATCTGAAAATTGTTATGACAACCCTCTTCTTTTTAAACTCATTTTCCTATTCTGATCGTATTGGTGGGGATTTAAACACTGTAACAGATCTCAATTAGAGCAGAACACAACAATAAGGGAACCATGCCGCCCATTGGAACATTACAGATTTACAACCAGGTTCAAGTAACATCTGGTGTATTAATCATCTCTTTCATAATGAATTTGTTTCTACTCTAGTGTTTGTAAAACCTTGTCAGACAGACCCAAATATGCCCTATATGAAGTAAAAGAAAGAATTAAACATGGTTTTATCATATCTGACCATGCTGCTACTGGCTATTACAGTACCTTTCTGCTCAGCCCTGTCCCCTAGAAATGACCTTTATATACTACTAATTTGCAACAGCACGTATGTTTTGAAAGAAAAGTAATGTTGCCTGGTTTACATCACAAAACATGGACACTGAACATATTTGCAGAATGCTCACTGACAAAGTGAAAATGAAAATAATCTTGGCAGAAATTATATTAAATTGAATTTATTGGAGACAGGATTCATCAACTCTAATTCACCTATTTGTTGGGGCACTTTGGGGAAAAAATCTCCCTGCCATGCACCAGTAGACATTCAGATGTTCCTTTGTGCTAATAATCACAAAATCTGTTTATATGCTGATGAGATATTATCCACTTAAACACCATAAATAA